>NW_026781921.1:1030000-1370000 GCF_031769215.1 Ylistrum balloti | reverse complement strand
CAATTGGGTAGTATGAAAATTGGTCAGAAATGTCAAAAATAATATTGGGAATTGGACTTGCCCAAAAGTTTAATTCATGTTATTCCATCTTTTCAAAATGCAAAGTTATCTGCTCTTATGAGCAAGTATTGACTGTTACGTCATTCGTATGCCCGAGAAAATTACGTCGTTTTCTCACAAATTGATGACGTCATTCCCTCACAATCAATGCTTTCTTCTTCAGGACACATAACTCTTCATTACCAAAAGACGGAATGGCTTTTTATTTTGAAAGATTAAAAAAAAAACTTTAAGCACATTTGTATATTATGAACTCAGCAACTTATATCACATAATTGAAAGATCCGATTCTGATGTGTTAATGGTTTGATTTGATTTATGTATTTTAACAAACGTTTGACGTCAGCCTACATGTACAAACACATTTTCGACGATAAGTTAAAATCATTTAAAACTTCGTATCGGCTAAAATGTTTTTGTCGAACTCTTTAAATTGTAATTCGTTTCAATATCGAGAATGATTTAATTTCAATCTGTGACTTCCGGTCAGAGTTTAAAATTAATCACTATGACATTTACAGAGAAATGCAAATATGTCTGACTTGACAGTCGGCTCCTCTACTCAGAAATAGAAATTAAAAAATCATTGTTCAGTTTTTCCACAAAAAAATATCTGATCATATTTACACAATGAATTAACAAATCCATTAAGAAATATCAAAATGATGTTTTCTTCTGATGTTATCTAAAGTCATTGAATATGAACGGACGTCATCAGTTCTGTATCTATTTAGCGTTTCAATAATTCGCTACTTTAAAAGCTACACACCTTCTACCGTGAATAGGATGTGTGTTTAAACCATGTTCGTGTTAAGTGGGTGTCACTGCTACCTGTGTAAATGTTGGTTGAGTAATATTAGCTTCTCTTGTCTGGGATGTTTCTTATTTTAACAACACTACACTGATAAAGGGGACAGAAACTGGACAGATAATGCTTCAAAGTATTTACACAGACGAGAATCCCCACGCGTGGAGTAGAAGAGGTTTGTATACTGATCAAAGATGACAACCGGTTTACATTTTTGTGTGTTATTTATTATCGAATAATCATACAATGTTGTACTGGAACGCTAAAAATATCGTATGCAAACTGTTTAATTTTTGTAATTTCTTCTCAAGTGCCGTACAAATAGTGAATGTCCGTAAAACTAATGGACTTTTTCTTTAGACCTGCAGTAAGTAGGCGTTAGTTTAGCATCATTTCTGTTTCGAACATTGCCAATATGAGTACGCCTTGTATTGAACAATATAATGATTTATACACTGAAGGTATATCTCTGGTTGGCCATTTATTTGTCCAGCAATTATCTTTAGTCTGTAGATCGTTATATTGCTTTTAACCAAGGTGTTCTTAATAGCACTGTTTACATGTTGAAGATCAATCCACTCCATTGGCTTCCATGCCCTGTCTTATCAAATCGTTTGACTGTGTCTCAATTCGACATTACGAATTTAGATACCACATACATGTTTCTCACATTGTTTTCCTGCAGAAATTTTACAATGTTTAATTCTAAAATATGCATTTTCTGTGTTCCATGATGTTACCTCGTTATCTCGAAAACTGTGTCAGATGACGTTACCCCTCTTATCTCGAAATTTGTATTTTTGTGTTTCATGATGTTACCTCGCTATATCGAAATATGTATGTGTGTCCTATGATGTAACCACTCTTATCTCGAAATATGTAAAAAAAAAATTGTTCCATGATGTTACCTCACTATGTTGAAATATTTATATTTAGCGTCCTTTGATGTTACCGGTCTTGTCTCAAAATTTGTAGTTTTGTGTTCCATGATGTCTCCCTAATTTCGAACTTTCTTGGTTATCTCGGAATATTTTGTTGTGTTTTACATAGTGTTATCCCATCCCGCTCATGTTAAAAAATCGATAATATGTTTAATATATGCATCACACAAATACCTATTTCAAGTTGAATATTTATTTTCAATGTTCTAATCAAATTATAATTCAGCCTATTTAAAAAATTAAAATGTTACTTAATTGATATTTTGTAATTAAAGTGCAATGCCTTCTGTGTTTTTCATCGTGATATAAACTTCAGAATGGTATTAATATTTGGAATGAAGCGCGAAGTCATCACATATACTGAACGTGAATAAAATGTCGGTAATAACAAGATTTAAACATCAGTGCATTAGCATATCATCATCCATTGTCTACTGTGTGAGTTTTGTGTAGGTACATACAAAAATAGATCTATCTACATATACTCTTTGTAAGTTCATCTCCATTGTCTACTGTGTGAGTTTTGTGTAGGTACATACAAAAATAGATCTATCTACACATACACTTTGTAAGAACATCTCCATTGTCAACTTGTGTGAGTTTTGTGAAGGGACACACACAAATAAATATATCTACCTATTCACTTTGTAAGTACATCTCCATTGTCTACTGTGTGAGTTTTGTGTAGGGACACACAAAATAGATCTATCTAGCTATACACGTTGTAAGTACATCTCCATTGTCTACTGTGTAAGTTTTGTGTAGGTACATATAAAATAGATCTATCTACATGTACTCTTTGTAAGTACATCTCCATTGTCTACTGTGTGAGTTTTGTGTAGGTACATACAAAAATAGATCTATCTACACATACACTTTGTAAGAACATCTCCATTGTCAACTGTGTGAGTTTTGTGTAGGTACACACACAAATAGATATATCTACCTATTCACTTTGTAAGTACATCTCCATTGTCTACTGTGTGAGTTTTGTGTAGGGACACACAAAATAGATCTATCTAGCTATACACTTTGTAAGTAAATCTTCATTGTCTACTGTGAGGGTTTTGTGTAGGGAGACACTAAAATATATCTATCTAGCTATACTCTTTGTAAGTACATCTCCATTGTCTACTGTGAGAGTTTTGTGTAGGTACACATTAAATTAGATCTATCTAGCTATACCCTTTGTAAGTAAATCTTCATTGTCTACTTTGTGAGTTTTGAAATAGTCTTTTGATATATACCTTGTGTGTTCTCTCATTTCTGCCCGTGTGATATTGTCCATTACAATACACCAAGGCTCACGGTTCTTGTATTACACACCTACCCATGACGTTTCCATTCCCAGCTGACGTCATCGCCAGAAACAATATCTGTTTTGTATACATGTTTCCAAACCTAGGTCCGGATAATGCATTTTCTATGTCTATTTGTCAATTAATTGCACAATAAAAACATTGTTTGTGTAATATGGCGTCCTTTGAAGTACATTACCGTCGTCTGAAGTTATATTCCCCAATATTTTAGAATGAGAGAAAAAAATACTCTTTCATTTGTCAGGGCGAAGGATGGGATAGTTTACCCCCGAGGGCACAAAATATGGTAAAACCTTCGGCAAACTAAGATTTTATTACATTTTGTGACCTCTCGTGTGGCATATCCTTATACTGTCCCCCTCCCCCCCACTCTCCCACCACCCCACCCCCCACCCCCACCCCTATCCCACCCCGACATAGTTTTATATCATTGAAATTCAATATTGTCATTAGAAAAGTTAGATTACCATTAAGCCTGTTTTGTACCAAAGCAAAGGATGTGATGAAAGAAACCTTTATCGGTCGATCATAACGCGATAATTTCACTTATATTGTAAAGAGCATATAACATAATTTTTAAAGATGAGTTATATTTATTTTAGTATATTGTAAGGTGGTAGGCTGACGCACAATGAAACTAAACACACTCTATACAATACAATAACTAGTGTGTTCTTTTGTAAGTCTGTATGTTAACTCAGCAGTAGATTATTATAATAAAGTCCAAACGACTGGAACACTGCAGTAAAGAAAAGCTCTTTAAGACGATTATGAGACCACGTTTCTCTCGAAAAGAAATCCCTGTTACGCCCTTCAGTGTGAACACCTAGAATAATTATGATTTTAAAGAAAAACCAATTTGAGATTTTCTTCTTGAACGAAAAGAGACCGGACTTTAAAAATTAAATTGTATGCGAGTTTTTTTCCCAAAGTCTTCATTCTAGATGCATTGATATGTGTATAAAGGATGTATGCATTTTAACTTATTTAAATACAGTTCTAAATATTCAAAAGTTAGAGCTGAATTATACAAAATAAATATATTTAAGATAATCACACCTTTTCTTCATATCGGCTATACCTACAATCATAACCTTCAAATCAAATGCATGGTAAGTCCTTTTCAAACTGTTTCAAGGCTGTTTGTTTTCTGCTAAAATATTGAAATAATTTGAACCGGTGTCACGATAGAATGTCATATCTGTTAACATGAAACATTTGTAATAAAACAAAATATAATATGATAGATATAAGTAGTACACACAGTCCTTTATATATTACAAGGAAAAATATCCTTAATTAGTAAAGTTGGATAATTGAACCAGTCAATAAATGTTAAGTGCTAATAATTGACTTATATATTAGTTTTAAACACGTAAACTGTAGAGAAAAGGAAAGAAAAAAACATGATAAGATCTCATGAAGTAAAGCGCATTGCGTGTGTATTTAACATATGTATGTATATATAATAAGTTAGAGATTAATACACCTATATCACATACCATTAGGGGTATTAGCTCCCCTGTCTAGGTCCCCAGTACCTTTGGATATGTCAGACTTCAATGAGCGTTATCATTATCAATAATGTTTCCTCAAGTTCTCTAACCATGGATACTTTGTCTTACAGTGAATCTAAACACACAGGATGTAGGCATTACGGAGAGAGAAACATTTACGTACTGAGACCATTAAACAATGCGCTCCAATGGCCGACAATTTCTTTGTTAGATCTTGATACAAATCTCTCAGGTAAGTCATTCTAAATCTTATTTAAGAACTATTTTAAAAGTTGTTATGGTAATTAGATTGTGTATTTTATATCAACTTTATAACATAAGATCAGTTGGCAAAAATATTATAAATCTGTCTTTAATTTATGTTAAACACTAGCATGCGAAATTGAAATTTAAACCTGTACATATACCTTAAAACACAATACATTCAATGATACTGACTTGCTCTGTGCGTTAGATAACCTGAACTTTGTATTTATTTTATGACATGTCTTCAAGTTCAAACAAGAGGAAATAAGCTAGGATTAGAGAAAAGCCGACCAATTCTTTAAAAAATCTACGTTATACATGACACCAAAAACAGAAGTATATAAAACAAATAAAAATATATCGACATCCGCCACAAAACTGTTTATTAATTTTTTTTCGACTTCTGATTATGGTAAATATTTATGTATGTTTTACAGAAATGAGGCTTTATTTTACATATCTGAAGTCATTCTAACTGATGTTTGAATAATTCATATTTTGTCGTTGTAATAGAAAATTAGACTACAATAGGTACAATGGAGACTTTATATATATATTTGTTTAACCTTGTATATCCAGGTTTTTCATTAATACAAGATTAAGAGATTAATATAAGGTTAATCATATATTTAGTCGCGAAGGTAAAAATGTGGCAAGCACTTCCCCTCTACTGTGACAAGTCATATATGAGAATATAATGTTTTATCCTGCAACTGGCGTTGACATTTTCAGAATACACCTGCTACATACATTTTTGCTTTATTCGGCAAAGACAGAAAACACTTGTATTTTAAGCACGTGCGGTAATTCGACATAATTTACTTTTAAATTACGTTTATAAATAATTGTTGTAATAAGTTATTTTACATGTTGTATTGAACTTTTTTTATCTAAAAATATCATAAAATCGCTGTTATATCCGATGAAGTTTGGAACTTTATTTCCGCAAGGAGCACATATTTGGCGTCCGTCATCAGGCAAAATTCAGCATAACGTTAACAACAGGTAAACAAAGGTTGAACAACAAAACTACTGAAGTTTTAATTGTCTGATTTGGTTGCAGGAGAAATAGAATACATGGTCAGTGTCTTAAAATGTAAGCTGCATTTCGCCTCGGGACAGAATGACAAAAGTGGCTCGCCAGACCTTTCTTCACCCTCATCAAAATACAGCTTATATCGTGAGACACTGACCATACATTCTCTATGTATGATATAGCGTTGTAATGGCGTTAATAGATCTCATCAGATAAGTGGAGTTAATGTCTAATGATTTCTCATCATTTCATGATGGCTAAATCCTGCTACATCAAGCATGTGAGCAATATAAATGAATTTTAAGATAATTATTTATATATCTTAGGTAGTTCACGCCATACTGCAGGAAGACAAGGAATATGTTACAGTCCCCTGTGATAGATATACTTTAGAGAGACGATGAATATGTAACAGTCCCCTGTGATAGCTATACTTTAGAGAGACGATGTGCGTTACAGTCCCCTGTGATAGATATACTTTAGAGAGACGATGTGCGTTACAGTCCCCTGTGATAGATATACTTTAGAGAGACGATGAATATGTTACAGTCCCCTGTGATAGATATACTTTAGAGAGACGATGAATATGTTACAGTCCCCTGTGATAGATATACTTTAGAGAGACGATGAATATGTAACAGTCCCCTGTGATAGACATACTTTAGGGAGACGATGAATATGTTACAGTCCACTGTGATATACATACTTTAGGGAGACGATGTGCGTTACAGTCCCCTGTGATATATATACTTTAGGGAGACGATGAATATGTTACAGTCCCCTGTGATATATATACTTTAGGGAGACGATGAATATGTTACAGTCCCCTGTGATAGATATACTTTAGGGAGACGATGAATATGTTACAGTCCCCTGTGATATATATACTTTAGAGAGACGATGAATATGTTACAGTCCCCTGTGATAGATATACTTTAGAGAGACGATGAATATGTTACAGTCCCCTGTGATATATATACTTTAGTTACAGTCCCCTGTGATATATATACTTTAGAGAGACGATGAATATGTTACAGTATAGATATACTTTAGAGAGACGATGAATATGTTGTCCCCTGTGATATATATACTTTACAGAATATGTTACAGTCTGTGATTTATATACTTTAGGGAGACGATGAATATGTTACAGTCCACTGTGATATACATACTTTAGGGAGACGATGTGCGTTACAGTCCCCTGTGATATATATACTTTAGGGAGACGATGAATATGTTACAGTCCCCTGTGATAGATATACTTTAGAGAGACGATGAATATGTTACAGTCCCCTGTGATAGATATACTTTAGAGAGACGATGAATATGTAACAGTCCCCTGTGATAGATATACTTTAGAGAGACGATGAATATGTAAAGTCCACTGTGATACAGTCCCCTGTGATAGATATATATGTTACAGTCCCTGTGATATATATACTTTAGAGAGACGATGATTTTGTTACAGTCCCCTGTGATATATATACTTTAGAGAGACGATGAATATGTTACAGTCCCCTGTGATAGACATACTTTAGGGAGACGATGAATATGTTACAGTCCACTGTGATATATATACTTTAGAGAGACGATGAATATGTTACAGTCCCTGTGATAGATATACTTTGGGGAGACGATGAATATGTTACAGTCCCTGTGATAGATATACTTTAGAGAGACGATGAATATGTTACAGTCCCCTGTGATATATATACTTTAGGGAGACGATGAATATGTTACAGTCCCCTGTGATATATATACTTTAGAGGGACGATGAATATGTAACAGTCCCCTGTGATAGATATACTTTAGAGAGACGATGAATATGTTACAGTCCCCTGTGATATATATACTTTAGGGAGACGATGAATATGTTACAGTCCCCTGTGATAGATATACTTTAGAGAGACGATGAATATGTTACAGTCCACTGTGATATATATACTTTAGAGAGACGATGAATATGTAACAGTCCCCTGTGATAGATATACTTTAGGGAGACGATGAATATGTAACAGTCCCTGTGATAGATATACTTTAGGGAGACGATGAATATGTTACAGTCCCCTGTGATATATATACTTTAGGGAGACGATGAATATACTTTAGGGAGACGATGAATATGTAACAGTCCCCTGTGATAGATATACCTATGGAAGACAGGGATTACATTGCAGTCTCTTCGGCTTCTCCTTTCTATATATTACATAGCTACCACAGGGTTCTGTGGAATCTCCTCTCTTCCTGTAATATACAACTACCACAGGGGGCTGTAAAATCTGATAATACCTTTAACTTCCCTTTCCATAACACAAAGAATTGTTTCTTCGAATTAACCCCCCTGTTCTAACAAATTTTCTAACGACGGGAAACTATTCTATACCAGGACTTCCCTGCAGTACATACATCCGTGTCGTACACATGTCCCATACCAAAATAGTATCACAGGGGACTGCACCATGATACCTTCCTCTTACACTTACAGACTGACCTCTGCAACAGCTATATCTGCCAAATGCGGCGTAAAACAGATTAATCTTCATTGGTTAATAGGGTCATGTTACAATAGCTGTGTCAGCTTTTGTACAGGGAAGAAGCAAATATGGTGCTGTTGGTCAAAAGTATGTAAATTACATCAACGTTATGTTGTGTTTGTGAGATGTTGATCTGCGCAAAACCTGAGTAAGGTCATTACGGGATTAGCAGTGAGGGTTAACAGCCATGTAATGGCCTCTAAATATTGTAAAAAAATCTTTATATCTCTTTAAATACAGCAGAGTTTTAAGGAAAATTAAAGTATCAATGTTTAAAGATAGCCTACATATCAAAGTTTGAAATAATAATACAATATAGTGAATTAACCTATAGCAGTATACTGTATCTTATCCATCATAGACGCCGGTGAAGGTAAGTTTTTTTTTTTTTTTTTTGTATGCAATGTATAATTTACCATTTGTTTATTTTCCCTCTAAGCTCCAGTCGTCCTTCCCTCGGGGTTCCTCTGATAGCAATCTAAGTTCATTTGCATTAGCAATATCTCGTCTCGTTTCATATTTCTGTTTTGGCAAAGTTGCATTCTAACACGGACATCTCCTTACTAGCGAGTTACCTGTAATGACATAGAGAAAGTTTGAGATTAAAACAAGCTGATCGATCGTTCCGGTCTCTGCTCTATTTAGATTCTCAAAAAGAAAGAACTAACGTTCCATTCTGTGATGTGTTAAGGTAAAAAATCGACAGATCACATAACCATAACCGTTGTAACCAAGTGTAAAGCGAAAATTAAAAATTATGCCGCAGAAAGAGGTAACGTAGCCATATGTTACTGGAAAGTTCATATCTAACAAGTTATGTGTTATTAATCGTTCCAGCAGATATTGAAATGCTAGTAATACAGTATTTTACAGTAAGTAACAAAGCGTTTTACCGTTAGTAACACAGTGTTTTACTTCTAGTAATAAAGCGTTTCATTGCTAATAACACGGTGTTGTACTGCTAGTAACACGGTGCTGTACTGCTAGTGATACAGCATTTTTTCCGCTAGTAACACAGTTTTACTGCAAGCAACACAACGGTAGTAACTGCTAATAACAAAACGTTTTACTACTAGTAACACAGCGTTTTATTGCAAGTAACACAGTTATTTACTGCTAGTATCGGCGTTTTACTGCTTGTAACACACCGTTTTACAGTTGGTAACAGGGCTTGTACTGATAGTAACACAGTGAGTTACTACAAGTAACAGCGTTTTACAACTAGTAACACAGTGTTTAACTTCTAGTAATACAGTGTTGTACTGCTAGTATCAAAGCGCTTTACTGCTAGTAACAGTGTTTTACTGCTTGTAACACAACGTTTTACAGTTAGTAACAGTGTTTGTATTGCTATTAACGCAGTTATTTCATTCTAGTAACACAGTGTTTTACTTTTAGTAACACAATGATATACTTATAGTAATACAGTGTTGTACTGCTAGTAACAACACGGTGTTGCAATGCTAGTTACACAGTGTTGCACTGCTAGTAACACAGTGTTTTATTGCAAGAAACAATGATTTACTGCTAGTGACATATCGTTTTGCTGCTTGTAACAAGTGTTACTTATAGTAACACAGTGTTTTACCTGTAGTAGCATAACTATTTACTGCTAGTAACAATTGTTACTTATAGTAACACAGTGTTTTACTTCTAGTAACATAACGATTTACGGCTAGTAACAAGTGTTACTTATAGTAACACGATGTTTTACTTCTAGTAACATAACGATTTACTGCTAGTAACAAGTGTTACTGCTAGTAACACAGTGTTTCACTGTTAATGTCACAGCTCTTTCTTGTATCAAATCTGGAACTATTTCTTTATTTCTGGCTCTCATTAAAAATGTGGATGGATTATACACAGAAGAAAATTAATTATATTAAGTTATATTTGATGTATTGCCGATTTGTAGTTTAAGTGGAAAAGTGTGCTTACAATTACTCTGGTCCCATATTTAAGCTTAAAGACCACGGATTGTATTGACGGAACTGTGTGTATATAAACCTCTCCCTTTGATTCTGCTTTATAAAATAAAATTCAATTTCAATGTTTTCCAATCATTTACATGTAATCTATGTGCACCTAGTTGTATTTGATAAAGCAATATCGAGTCAGATTTATTGACAAATAATAGCATGAAGAGTAAGAATGGGTTTTTGGTGTAGTTAAAGGACAACGCTTTGCCGCACATCAATGGTGAACATGTACTCATACAACCGATAGACAGGCGCCACACAATGTGACGGTTAATGACGGGGGTGTGTGGCTTATAGCTGTAAGTATTGTGTAGATACTTGGAAATATCGACAGTATTTAATGTTAGTAAATTAAGGCCATACAAATATCATAGCTTGATAACTCCAGGAAAATTGTAATGAAAATTAAACGCTTTCATTACAAAGTGGTTTCTGAGAAACGTGTTTCCTAAACATACACAAGGAACTAGAAATTTTAGATAAATATCTAACCAAATCAACAATACAAATTTACACACTGACCAAAACCTATAAATAATATAGAGAGACTGTTAGCAGCGAAATAATTACAATACAGCCGTTGAAATATAGTTTTTGTTGGTGAGGAAGAGAATGTATCTAAGTTTACAAGAATGAATCACAGATCAGGCCCCACTTGTATAAAAAGATTTCCTCAAGTCGAGATTTTCCTCTGCTGATATCTCCTCAAAAACGGCTTGAATAAAATTTTCTCAAGGAACAGGAGAAAGTCATCGGCTAGGATGTCCTGAAATTCCTTGAGGAATTGTCATACAAGATATTTTCAAGGAGATATTAGCTGAGGAAAATCTGGGCTTGAGGAAATCTGAAATTGAGATATTTTATACAAGTGGGGCCAGATAAACAGTAAAGGGGAAGAAAATACAACTTTGGTGACCGTCCGTCAATTTGAAGTTAGATTGTTGTCATGAATCGTGTTAACGGTATTACAATGTGTAGTGTTCGTTTAACCAATAACTGTGTTTTCCCCTGTGTTATCATGTAGGCGGTTTATTAAGTATTTCTGTGGAGGACTTCGTCGGAATCGTTCCCGGACAATATACAGATGTTTCAAAAAGGAAATGTTTCATCTCGCATAGGATAACTATTATTATTTCCTAGAACATGTCGCACATCATAAAAACTGTTAAAGGGAAAAAAATCATATCAGATTAAAACATGACCCAATGGTCTAACAGAACCAAAACTTTGTTCTTTATAGGGTAACAGGTAGCAACTTTCCGTCAGTAATTGTCATCGGGTAGGAAAATCTGGCTAAGTACTTTATTGTCACTAGTGAGAAACTCTGGCGAAGAATTTAATTGCCAACTAATAGGAAAGCAAGGCTATGTAGTAGGAAACAGCAGGAAACCTTGGTTAGGAATTTTATTGTCAACTAAATAACTTGACTCAAGAATTTTGTTGTCGACTGATAGGAAAGCATGGCCAAGTAGTTTTCTTGTCAATAAGATGGAAACGCTAAGCCTGATTATATAGTTTTATTGTTTGGGAAACGGGGTTCAGTATTTTTATATCAGTCATCAGCTTGGACGTACAGGGTAAAGGTCGAGGAGTACGAATGGATCTTGGAATTGACTAAAAACTGGAATCGGATCTATTATATCCGGAAGTACTTGTACTACTACACTACAATATATAATGTAGGATTTTTAAAATGCGTTTTCTTTCGATCACTTTGGTTGTTCCTCAGCCCCCACCCTTTAGACTTCAAAATTTAAGCCTTTATCATCAATGACGAATCCTAGAAGGACAAAACAGTTATATAATGCAGTTTAATTTTTCTTATTAAACTGAAAATGCTAATTTATAAACGAATTATCAAAGTAAAAATTTTTAAAGATTTTTTTTATCGAAATGAAAATAACTTCACTGTCGGAGTAGATCAAAATAACAAAATAAAACAATGTTATCTTCGGTCATTCCGATTCATTGTTTATCAGTTTATCCGGAAAAGGTCATATGATTAGTGACAAACATGTCGTTTCCGGTGAACGGAGAAAGTTTATATGAGGACAAATGTATTTAAAACTGATGAACTTGGTTCGCTATTATGCTTCCGGTTGGTTGTATAGATAAACATTTTTAGCCGAGCTTATGTTTATAGGGTAACAACTTGATTGTTTTAATGTCGATATAATAGTATACACGTTCTCTTTACCAAATATCAGTTTTACAGCTTCAGCTGAGAGTTCTTGACAAAGATCTCATTTTGATATCATTTTATTATTGGTATAGAAGTTAAAACTCGTGTAAAGTAATATTGTAAAAGATTGTACTCAACATAAGATGATATAATTGCTCTCAGTCTGTCTTTTACTTACAGTTCACTTAACCTATCACTCAAAAGTTATTCATATATAAACAATGCATGAATATAGATATGAAGTTTATTTCAGTTTGGTATACATCTTGTTCTCGTTTGTAACCTGACATAATCACGTTATCAGTATTTGAAAAATAAAAGTACAGTTCATAAGAACAGATACGGTACGCAAAGGCGACGGATATTGTTCAATAAATTCTACAAAAGACAAACAAGTAAATAAAATGAATAGCGTTTTTCTATTAAATAAATAAATAAATAAATAAATAAACAACGACAGAACGAATAAAGTATCGATATGTTAACACGATCTTACTTCTAAATTAACGTTCGGTGAAACATTTACAAAATAAAAAGAAAAGTAAGATTAACACGGATATCCCGGTAAAAGTGCAAGGATGTTAAGACCACAAGGTGTTTCGGAATGGTAAGCGTCTTCCGATTCATCGACGGTATCCGCCGATGTATTGCAGAGAAATTGTGGTACAAACTCGTGAACACTGAATCAATTTTTATCATCATAGGCTGAGAATGAAGGAATATTATTATCTGGAAAATTTACAATCGGTTAATGGAAATAATCTTGCTGATCATACAGTTTGGTAGAAAGCAGGCTATGTTAGTTTCGTTAAAGGAAAGTGGTAAGCGACCGATATACGAGAGTCTCCCATGATCCCGATTTCAATTCTGGTTGGTATACAAGATGTGCGACACAATTCCAATATTTATTGTCTGTGTGAAGAACTTGCTATTTAGCGCGAAGAATTTTCACACTTCTATCCTCTGTATTTTCTTCCTGGCTTTAGTTGTACTTTTCGAAGAAATACGCCCCCTCCCCTCCCCCACCAGACTAATAGAATACAAATTTAGTAGTAGACGCAGTATCTGCTGAAAAAACCAAACCGAATCCTAGAAGTGAGTCGTCCTTTTAGAACTCCTCAGTAGTGCCAGATATATATAGGTATATATAGCTTAAGAAGACTGAACAAAATATTACACATATATGTAGATCTCGTTTGTGTAATACCCCACCAAAACAAAGAATAATTGTAATGATAGAGGTACCACGTAAAGGTGATCTTTAGTGAAAGTTTAACAGTTTCACTATAAACAATCATGATATGAAAAAGTATACACATATGTTACTGCAATGCTATCTATATTATAGTTAATTTACGCCAGTTGGAAACCTTTCAAAGCACTCTGTTTCAATTAAAATTTCAATAGCACGGTTTTGTATTTTAAAACTGTAAATTTTTACTAACAATGACTTACCAACTAGGACAATTTTAATGTGAATTGTTCCGGCTTTTAAATTTTATAAATTCATTACAATATGTATAGACGTAAGACGAATGTAATTACAGGCGCAGTTAAAAATATCCTATACTTGTGTTTTTGAACACAGGCCCTATAGTATTACTTCTGTATAACAATGAAACATGGAAATCCAACACCTATGGTTTTCTTATATACGACCAGCTTAAAACCTTATTTTCTCAATACAGATTCAATTGAATATAATGTTCTTGGCAACTTTAGAAACATGCATGCATAAGAAGAGCTGAAAATTGATGGCGAGGACGTGTGTTGTGGCTGAATTTTTTGTGTGATATGTAATGGAGATCAGATAACGGATATTTGGCGTGAAAATATGTACATCCGTTGAATACTTCAAGTAAAATGGAATTGCTCGATATAGATAACTTTAGATTAATTATTTCGTTGTCAATCATACAGTATTACGTCATTGTTATGCCGGAGTGAATGACACCACACGCACGACTCTGTGCCGCTGATAAAAATTTCCGATAATACTACATATTAGACAACGTGTAATATCCAGGCCGTGAGACGGTGTGACGGATCCGGCAATTTCTTACGTGGAGGATGTCGTATAGATATTATTACACCAAGTACCGCTTCATTGCGTTTGATATCAATACATATCAAACGTAGAATATATGTTTATAGCACACACAATGTATTTGATTGTGAAATTGTAATGCCAGAGTTTACTGGGTTCGACAAAATCGGAACTTGATACATGTAAAACAGTACCGGTGACCGGAGCTAAACAAGTTATTGTGTCCAGTTATCAAATAAATCAGAAATATGTTTGACAGAGGAACTACTACAATGTGCTTTATACAAACTTGTAAACAAGAAATCAAATCAACGATGAAATTCAAAATACCGGATACTGCACCTAATTAATTTGTTTATAATTTTTCAAATTTTTCAAATTACATATGTCGTTATGATTAAACCATTGGAATGTTGTTTTTCATGTTCAAACAGCCTAGACGAATATTCAGTTGACGTAAATATATCAATTAATAACGGTAAGACAATAATCACGTGCGTACTTGGTTGTTTTTGTTAAACAAATTATCAACAGTGAGAAATGGTCAACAGAATACCTATCAAATATTATATAAACAATGCTTCTATAGGTAATAGCTCAGTTTGTCTCAATCGGTGTTTACTCGGTAACGTTACAGTATTTTGTCAAATACTTCTACATCATAAAACTTACTCTGCTTTGAGGGATCACTCCAGTATTAAACTATCTCAAAAATTGCATGGTTATGGACGGCTCAGCAATATTTTCCCTATACACTCGCAGTTGGAGAGAATTATCTACTAAACGGTAGCTAAGCGAGTTTGTCACCGTTAAAGTGCGGACACTTTTAAAAGATAAAAAGATCGACACGATATAAAGAGAACTGGCCTTACAGGATTAATATACGTCGGGTTTAGAATTATATCAAAGCTGTGGTATCGTATCAAATGTCTATCAAACCAAAGGTTTTTAGTGCAGTGCTATCCCTCTATTATGTAACGTAAAATGAGACATATTTGCTCCAGACAGCGCAAGTGAATATCGGATATTTGGAGTGAACGATCTGCAACACACAACTCGCTGGTTAGTAGTTAGACAGTGACCCTACACGACTTGTCTACCATCAATTAGCCACGTGTTTAAGGAGATGTAAGTGAATGTTTACAACCACTTGTGAAAATTAATATACACTTGGATGACATGAACAGATAAATATTGACAATTTAAATTATCCCAGGATTTAAGCAAGGTTGCTATCATAACACAAGACGTCGTTTGTGACGTGATCAAGAGGGCGAGTATACTGTACAAAACAAACACTGGTCCGTTGTTTTCTCTTGTTTAAAACAATTTCGTTTGAACGAAGCCACTTCAAAGTTTGTTTATTAAAAAGCGAAATGTTTAATGAATTAATTTCTTGGAACACAGAATGAATTGGATGAACGAAGGAACATTATAGCACACGGATAAAAATCGAACTTATTTATTATTTTAAGAGTGGAAGGAATTAAGATTTGGTGATTTATTTGGAATTACTACCGAACTATATATATATTATTCATGACAGTTTCATATTATCTACTGGAAAGTTGTGAGTTTCATCCATATCCAGTAACTTGGACTACAATACATTACAAGACGTGTCACATGTCTGGTATTCAGTGATAATACTAGGTACAGACCCTGTGATAAAGCTGGTGATGTTATTTTCTCATTAGGTTAAATGTCAGGGAAGAAATGCTTCCTTAGTTTGTCCGTCAATGACACAATTCATCACAATACGACATTTAGCGATCATTCTGTCTTTCGAAAGTGATCAAACAATTGTGTCATCATGGAATTTCTTTTCCTTTAGGAGAATATTGCATTTCTGATCTACGAGTGCATTGTTCATTTTACGCCGTCAAGGTTAAAATTATGGCATGAGATCGCTGGTATTCTTGAATATCTTAAGACACAGTCAACTTTGTGACCCATGATCAGCCTACCTTTTTCCAGTATACGTTAGGACAGTGGACAGATAAATAGTGGATGAAAGCGCTTCTTTAACAGACAGGTTGTTGGAGAATATTTTAACAACGCTCCGCAAGAACATTCCTCCTATTTCTGATTTTTGATGGAAAAATTGTAGACTGGAATATACTGCATAAATTTTTTCTAGCTTTGTTTCAAGTCATCTACAGAGCTATATTGAAGTGTTCCAACAGTCATGACGATGTATGTTGGGTATGGAAGTCGCAAGCCTGTGAACCTTAGTATTCTAGAGATGGTTGGCATTCTTAATGAACGATACCCTACTGACGTAAGTAATGTAATCTTATATACTTGTTTTAATGTTGTAGTTAATATTGTAGGTTGCACGTGGATGGCTGTGAGGTCGAAAAATGGCGGTTTCGGTCAGTCTGGACTTGCGAGACATTCGGAAGACACAGAATAGAGTGAAATGTCTAATAAAAGTAAATGAAGTTAAAGATGTCCAGCAGTATCCGGTCAGTAAATTCAGGACTCTCACTTGTGTAGAAAATTGCACGAATGAAAATGAAATCCGTAACTTGTAGAACGATTTACAGATCAATGTTGCTATCTCTCCGTCTCTTTCTCTTTTCATCGTTCTATTTCTACCATTGAATGTTTAAGCACCTGTCGTTTTTCACATATTACACAGTAAGTTTCTGTCTAGAACTTAGGTGTAACCAGGAATATTTCATACTAATATCATGATACTAACAGTTATAACTTATAGTACAATTCCTAACCTATGTTCATGCTATAATGGAAAATATTCTAATCTTTATGTCGTATTGATATCAACATTAACTAGTTAGTGTTAATATGCAGCCAGAAAATTGTACTCAAAGTTATTTTACACGTGCACGTATTTGTTAAATTCACTATTTTTTTCCGTCATGCACTTACTATCAATTTGATTACACTACTAGAAGTGTATCTCTGCTATTTGTAACGTGTTTTATTTTTCCTTCAGTATATCAAAGTGTTGATATTTTTCACATTTTATTCAACATCTTCGTAAAAATAACATCAAGCCAATGTATTAAAAGTGACGAATTAGTATTTTATAAGAGCAACGATCTTGCATTGGCAGGGCGGCTTTTACAAGAATTAAAAGATAAAATATTACCAAAAAATTGTCACGAAATAACAAATTAAAGGAATTGATCACGGACAATTAATATTTGGCAAAGAAGGTGACGTCTTTTGAAATCTGACGGAAATATTCCTTTAATTGATAGATAACATTATGGAACACTTTAGACCTCCTTATCAGCACTTTAAATCTTAGTCTCCCTTTATGTTCCATTAACTTTACTGTATTCAGTCGTATCTACCTAGCCAAACACTTTTGTAATCTTTTAACATCTTTTAACTACAGTCATTCAAAGTATACGTCTCTGTACAGGTATCAGACAGTGTAAAATTGCCTCCGTATCGTTTACATGTAACTTCTTTTTAAAAAAATTATTTTACGTTATTAGATATACAACACTCATGTAATTATCAATTTTATGTCATTTACAGGTAAGCTGCAAATAGTTAAATATTGGAGAGACACTGTTTTGTTAACGACAGTTTAACAATTTGATGAATTAACGTTTTTGTGTTAATGTTTGTAGCATCTGACTTGAGTTACTTATCATTTGTCAAATAAGACAACAAAATACTTAATTATTAAGGTCTACATCACGTGTATCCGTTATCGTTTGATTTTCTGACAAGCTCCATATACCGTTACTTAGTCTTACTGACTGGGCGTACTCGGTTTGTGTACACTATATCCGTCTGACTAGGCGTACTCGGTTTGTGTACACCATATCCGCCCGACTGGGCGTACTCGATTTGTGTACACCATTTAAATCAGACTGGGCGTACTCAGTATGTGTATACAGTTAAGGTCCACCTATTGCGACAACACAATACGATCGTATCTCTCACAGAAGTCTGATATGGTTTTTAAAGGCAAATGTTCTGGGTATTTTTTTCAAAATGTAAAGCCATAATTTCATGATCAGTTATAAAGCACGTAACCTACTGAAATTGATTTCGCGGCACTTATTTCGTGGTCCCTTTAATCTACAGTGCGTTGAATAAGCTTTAATATCAGTTGTATTGTCGCAGGTTAAAATACCAAGATTCTCAGATAAATGCTCAGGTTTCAGAAAATAAGATACTCTATCTATAGTAAAAAGGTGTACCTGGAAATGGATTAAATCTTAAACTGATTATAAGAATCATAACCATTGAAAGCAATATAAAGATAATTTATTGGTGAAATATAGCGCTAAAAAGTGACTATATTACAGCTATTATGTGTTGATAAACCGCTTTCTTGAGTATGATCTAGTTTCACTTTTGCATTTCCTTTTTTTAATAGAATTAAATCGCTGTATTACCGGCGCATTTTCCCTGTAAATTCGTATTGTTTAAAAAAAGTTTTAACAACATTTTTTTGATGAAGATTTCACTTAGCCATTTATGAATTATGTGTGTATTTGTGTTTTATATACGTGTATGTACTTGATAATGACATATTTAAGAGACGTATCGATGTATGTGGCAAATAGTGTATATCAGTAGTAGTATTGTTAGTTTTGGAACAACGCTTACGCATTTATACAATTGCTCGAGACGGGGTGAAAAAAAATTGGAGAACATCTCTTTAAGCCTTCACCACGTGTTGAAACTACATATTCATAAGACAAAATGTAGGGTTTTTTACACACGTATTATATCGTGTACAATATACATATATTATTTATTGTGTAAATCTGTACCAATCTTTTCACTGACTGGTCAACTTGACATAACATTAATCAATGTAGACACCATTGTAAAATTATTAAAACTGATTTATTAAAAGTGTTTCTGACATAACATTTAAATGTGCCCTCATCATATAAAATTACACATTTATTTTTTATTTGCGAAAATATCTAAAAGGAATGAATTATCCTACATTAAGCTAATAATGTGTGGTAGAATAGGGTCGAAGAGAAATTTTGAACCACTAAGTCAGCTTAACGATATAACAGTGAATTTTTGTGGTAAGTGATTATCATCCTACGTTTCTTAATTAAAGGAACCTTCTGATAGCCACTAATAAATTGTATTAGCTTTTAGTTTTACAGAAACTGTGATGTCTATTTTATAACAACGGAGTGATTCGACAAACAACATGTAAACGGGCACTGAACCGTGTTAAATTTGCTAGCTTAACATCAAGCACATCGATTAGATCCATATAATTGTATCTAAAAACCGAAATCAAATTAGTGCTTTTGTGAAAAAAGTAATTTGTTAATAACAAAAGTCATCATTTTTTTTACCTTTTTTGGATATTTGAAAAATTCTTTCTAAGTCCAATATTGAAGTTTTATAAATTTGTACAGGTTCTCTTTGGGAATAGAAAATCATTGATGCATGACCAAACACTTTATTTAACAAATCATCGATAATCTATTCGAGCCAAAACTCTGAATGAACACGTTATGTACTTGTGTTAAATGTAAAACAATACCCGCCAAAGTACACGACATATATGACAATAGATAATGAGTTTTTAACAATGGTTCGTCATTTAAAACAATGTTTCTATATAAGCGCTGTGTAACTATTCTATGTAATAAAACAGGTTTCAGAGATGGTGTTAAATTGCCAGATATCACACCTTATCCTTACTTCTCACCGGTGTCACGACCATGTCGGGAGTTAACCAACAGTCTGAAAACTAGTGATATTCACAAATCAATCTCGTATGATGTAGAAACAGTGAGATTGCATTTTTTCTTAAACCAAAATGTCTTTTGGGGAATTTGATAATCATTTTGATATATATTGAAATCATTATGTATTAGTGACGGTAACACTATAGGAAGTTATTCTTATCATTTATAAAAAGTCAAAATTACCAGCAATATCATGGATGGATACATGGATTCTTACATCACCCGGAATTATTGTCTGTTTGGTCATAGGATCAAACCCAAACCACACCAGGAGGTAGGTGATATGTGGAAGACCTGCTATTATAGGACCATATATTACTAGTGTTATCTACTGTAATTATTTTTCTATTATTGTTGTATAAATACTTTGTTATAATAATATGATATCATTTACATATGTTTTAAATGTTTCAAGTGACGCCCTTAAATTCAAAGAAACGATCGTACGGAAAATATATGTTGACTTTTAGGCGTTATTAACCTTTAATATAAAAATGTGAAATTTTCATCAACCATGATTTTAATTCATTCAAATAGTGACACGGTTCAGAATATACACTCTGGGGCAAATGCATCCCTCTATCTAAATTTTACATTTTTTTCGATCACTTTAGATATTTTCAAGTCGCCTCCCAGGTTTCAAAGTTTAAGTCCTTAACATCACTGACGAGTCCTGGAAGGACGAAACAGATGTATTATGCAGTTTAATTTACTATTTGGCTGTACTGTATATAATTCTAAATTGTATTAGTAGGTGCTGTTCTTGTGTGTGTCTTCTGTATAATTGATTTCGAGATAAATCTATAATATCGATTGATTATTGATTATTGATAACGGAAACAAACCTCGGTCGGTAGCGTGTATATAACTAGTAATATCGTGAATATTATAGGAACTTCGTTTAAAATATGATTCAAGGTTATCGTTATTCTTAATTATTAAAGTTACTTTAGACTGTTACCATAGTACATTTGTAGAAGAATTCACTAACTTCGTGTTCTTCAATTTCAAGTGTACTTAGCACAAAACACTATACCCTTGAAAGCACTTAGTACTAAACATTATACCCTGTTTGGAAGCACTTAGGACTAAACACTTTACGTTATTTGGAAGAATTAAGGACTAAACACTATACCCTATTTGGAAGAATTAAGGACTAAACACTATACCTTAATTAGAAGCACGTAGGACAAAACACTATCCTTATTTGGAAGTATATCAAAAAGAAAAGAATGTAAGAATAGAATATTTATTAAAATGTCACCCATATTTCACATAAATATACATAATACGTATGTATATGAAATAATTCCAGCCATAAATTGACTTACGAGACACTGAAATTCATATTAGTAAAAAAAATGTAAGATTAGATATTAAATAAAACGTGAAATTGAACACTTATGGTCAGATCCGATGAGGTGAGAAGTGCGGGCGTGGTTGGGATAGTCCGTACCGATAGGTCGCCCATCCCCCACCATCGGAATCTTGATAACCTTGTTACTATATCATATATCATTTAAAATACTGATAGACACTGAAAGATGAAAGTATCGTAATTAAGACGATCAATGTTGGAGACCGTAGATGATTGACCGTAACTGCTATGCCAATATTGTAAAGTTGGCGGATATACACAATTAGTTATCGTCCGTCGTTTCGTCCGTGACTTCATCTGTTACAGTTTTGATGCCAGTAAATATAACAGTAACTATTGCTATACAATTTTCTAATCAAGCAATGGTTCGTCCTTTCCTGACATCATGAGAGCATGTGATCCTATGTCACATAACGGTATCTTCAGAGCATACCGCAAACTGCTGGATAATGTCACAAGTCTCCACACAAACATATGACATTGTTTTGATGAAATATTCGTATTACGTTTCTTACATGAACAACAGTCTCATATTTGCATCATGTTCAATTTCAACCTATGATAACGTGATGCATTACATATAATCAAATCAATAAACTGTATTGTAAGTATATCTATCTATAGGCTGGGGTTTGACATCATTTTAACAAAGGTACAGCTGTGTTTTGAAATTTGCGGCGGTATATCATGAATATGCTGTCGAAAATTGAGTTTTACTGGCGACGTGCAAAGGACACAGAAAAAAAACCCGGATATTTGTTGACAGCATAATACAAATTTTAAAACTTTAAAGAGTTAACCGTATTCTAATTCATCCGTGGAAAAAACACGATATTTAAATGCCACTTCTGTGAATTATTTAAGAAATTTGGATTTCCACTCTTAGGATTTGTGACGTCAAAATCGGGCAGTCATTCGGGAACACATTCTAGTCGCTGGTGTCGTAATTTAAGGATATGTTGGAGTTAGTCGAGGTTTTAGACTTCACAATCACTTGTCAGCCAGACTAAATAAGCAAACGAGAAGTCTGTATACGGCGTTGTCTGGTTAAACTGTCGCAAATTATTCATTTTTTTAATTGACCAATCAAATGTCGTGTTACATTTCAATTTCGAAACAGTTATAACGTAAATAGACTATCCGTTCCATTCTAATAAATACATATGTTTACTTTACAGATACGGCGCCGGCCTCTCCCTCCTGGCTTCTGCTATGTTTGCAGTCGACTTGACCCCAATGCACGCCACAAAATTCCCAACGGATACCTGTTCGCGAAAGGTTTTTTCTCTTACTGTGAACACATGCAACCACCTCGACCACCGTATCCAACGTTTATTGAGGATGATAAGGATATCGATATTCCTGTACTTCCTCCGGAACATCTCGTAAACAAAGCTCCCGGACAGCCACATGCTAATCCAAACGTCAATTTAAGTGTTAGTGTGACCATAAAAAACAAAAATTCCCCGTCACCAGAACAAAAATATAGCAAAAAGTATTTTGATACTGCCGTCCTTAACGGTGTAGAGGACTATGATTATGACTATAATGATGACAGATACAGACTTCCGCCTGTGTTTGATAAGGACACTCCGGAAAATGGAAAACACATTTTACATGCGGGTGATAAAACATTTGCAGAGGCCGGATCACAGAGGGAGGAGGAGTACACATATCTATCGGACGACGATTTCAAAGTTCCTTATTTACCATCTCTTTCTAGCAGCAAAAACATTACATCGATTCACGATGACCCAACATCAAAGTCGCCCTCACGTTCAACGAAAATGCGACATGTTGTGAAGAAAAAGCAGAGGGTCAAGAGAGATGTCGACAAGACCGCGAAATTTCAAACCGGTGAAATGTTACGACATCATGACGATAGCGAAGATGAAGAAGGTGTACTGAAATACAACCACAGAGACGAAAACTCGTCTCTTCCGAATGAAGGATTGGAAATGGCGCCTTCTCGTGATAATTCAAAATTAAACTCAGGGGAACCTGAAACATCCTTTGGTATACCGGAAGTGCCAACCGATGGACCGGAAGTGACGTTTGGTGACAGGAGGAGATCGCATCAAGAGAATCCGCCATCGATGACCATTCAGAAAATCGGATCACCGGAACTATGGTGTGAGTGCACAGATATTGACCTTAGCACACTCAAGTGTGACGAATGTGGGATCATAGGCGGACACGGGAATTGGTGCACGTTCGCGCGTTCTGCATCTCGTCACGGTAAATGTCCAAGATGTGGTAAGAACGTTCGCAAAACGAAGACACTTAATACACAAGATGTTAAGGCAGACACCAAACGTAAACTTAGTTTTACCCGTAGAATGTCGAAAGTGACGATGAGGTCAGATGATTCTGACATGTCACGTAAACGTCCTCTCAGTGACACACCGCTCGCGTCAGTGAAGGCCACGGGACTACACGTGCGTTTTGAGGACGATAAGGATAGCATACACGCGGAAAAACATGTAGAGGGTTTGAGAAGTAAGACCGTTACTGACGAGGACTACAAGAAGTATGATAAGGCATACCAAGACTTTGTCTACAATCGCGAGGGCTGGACAGAACAATCTGATTATTCTGACGATGAGGATTTCGAGGAATATCCGCCAAGAGTGCATCCACGTGTCGACCCAAACATACACCGGGACGCTTACTACCGCGCCATAGCGGCTAGGAGTCTGGAAAAGTTAAAAAAAATGAACGAAGTGGATGAAAAATTCGCTGCCGATAGAATAAGTAAACCTCATGTGTTTTCGTATTTCAAACTTCGACCACATCAGAAGAATTCTTTACCGGGCGGTCCCGATAACATAGGCATTCTTCCGTCCGAGTCCGCCAATGTTCGGCCTCGTAAAGCTATGCAACACATATTCGGTAAGATCAAAGTAGACGACTTCTATCCTGGAGGAAAGAGAAATAAGTCACAAGTATCAGTGTCCTACTCTAAAGAGAAACATAAGCAAACGATGCCAATTAACAAATGGACTAGAGGTGGTATAAATGGATGATGGACTATCTTAGAATTTATTTATTCAGCAACAAATGACGCGTAAACAAGTTTACGCGTGCATTGTAACAATATTATTTTATATATTAAAAGCAGATATATTTGTATAATTATAACCGTCGTTTGTCGGATGAAAGATCTTGTATGGAATCTCATTTTTCTCATGTCAATATCAAAAGTGCGGAGTCAACTTTTTGATTGGCTACGAACTGACCAATCATAAGGATGATAGGTACTTGGAAAACTTTTCTATAAGCCTAAAATCTGTTCTAAGATTGAATAGGGCATCGCGATTCATAAATATCTATAATAATTAAACACAGATAAAATACACGTGCATGACAAAATTTTATCTAATTCAACTGAGTATTCCGCAAGGCGATTACATAAGTACCCATGATTCTGTCTTAAGAAAATTTGCAGTGGAGTCGTATTTAGACTGAAACCTGTGATAAACAAATGAAAATTTGCAGGAACGTCTCTGTATTTTATGGAAAATAATATTTGGAAATATGTCACAATTGTAAGAAAGTTTCGTTCTATCGAATGTTAATGTCAATTTTAAAAATCGTCCTATTCTTTTTCAATAAAATATTGCTCGTTATATGACTAATAAGTTTGTTTAACAATTTTTACAAAATCAATTTGATGCTCTTATATTTTTTAATCTGATATGCAATCAATTTAATAGTTGAAATATCACTATATATTATTTGGTTTGTTAGTTTATTCTGGAAAATAAATGTTTAACATTGAACATGCCTTGTTTTTGTTGGATTTCCTCTTGAAACCCACCACACGGTAAGCGTACAAATTGGTTATACTTGGTTACAAACCAAAGTCTCCTACTAGAATGATGATAACACTGATATAAAAAAACAGCTTTTAATTAATTAATTAATTAATTCAATACATGCATTTCCTGTGATTTGTGATAATCCCACCCCTTTCTTTGACCCCTTAAACTACCGATGTTTATTAAACTATTGAAGGAGCTTCAAAATAAATGAATGTCCTAACTGTTCATTGTGAAGATGTTTAAGTGTAAGTATGAACGTGCTGTGTCGTCACGTCTGTATCACGTGTTCATTTCACAAAACAGGAGATGCGAAATACAGGATTAGGTATTCGACCAATGATTACGACGAAAATTTAACATAAAGTAGGAGTTATCATGTAAATGTACGAAAGAAAAAAGTTTTTAAACACCAAGCGAAAAAGAGGAATTCAGCACGTAAAAAAATAAAAATTCTTTTGTATCTGTACGCATGAAAATGAATTTGAATGTCCTAGTGAATGTGAAAACGTAATGCATTGCAAGATAAAATAACACGAATGCACCAGAAGACCACCTAATTCATTATAATGAGTCATTCATTATACACAAAATATATAGATATATAGGACCTTTGTCTCTAAGCATTACTAACTACACATCATACCGGAAGTTTACAGATGCTTGTTTAGTGAAGCACCCTATAAAGGTCAGAGGCCATAGGTCAATATTCCAAGTGTAAGATGAAATCATACTGTACCTTAGTAAATAGCTCAATGACCCGATCATCAAACTATCATGTATGTATATACTTTGTATATTTATTTTACGTCTATTAGACAATAGCTAGACCCGCCTACAACGAAGCAGACGATTTTTAGCTCCTAATGGCTCACCACCCTAAATGTTTTATATTTCCCATTTGCTCTCGTTAAGTCGATTTTGTCAAAACGATCGGTTTGTAGATGTCGTTAATTTACAGAAAAAAAATAACAAGCAAAATATGTTTATGAAACAATTTCCCCGGTTGTAGCAATATTTTGATACCGCCAGAAAGATTTTTTTTCAAGGAACACATATACCAAATATGAAAAATATACCTCTTATGAGGCAAAAGTTATGGGCCAATGTTCATTTTTTTTCAAATGTAGGTCAAAGTTCACGGTCAAGGTCACGTGGTGAAAAAGTTTGGTACGACCTGAAAGGTCTTGTGAAAAGAAATACACATGTCAAATAAGAAAGCCCTGGCTCTTACGGCGCAATATTTATAGGCAAGACAGACAGACAAACAGAGAGCACAAAAACAATATGGCCCCGATCTTTCGATCCAGGGACATAAAAAGTAAAAACAATGTCAATTCAAAGTCAAGCACAATGTCTGGGTTACATACATGGGTCAAAGGTCAAACATAGCCATACACTTAACTTGAAACGCACGGAAACTTTATTGAAACGCACACCTTCCCATTGAAACAAAAACAACACGGATGATCACATTAGCGACACGCTTGGTCATGTCTGTCACACCTCATATTTCTAGAGGTTTCTTTAACAAATAAATGTAAAATCAGACCACAGTCGTCGTTAGAGTTGTTATTGTTGTTGTTGTTTCTTGACCAAACAATATTGTAAGTATGCTTTTGTGCATATAACACAATGTTTTTCAATTATACTTTGTCCAGATGAAAAGGCATTTTGGTAACAGTTAAAATTTGTGAATTTAACATAAATGGCTTAGCGACTAGACAGCGGGATGTTAAAGGGTATCGTGCGCTGACCCTCTAACTTGTGCGTATCCTGTCAAAATTTCTGAATATTTGTTAATCGTTTCACAGGTGGAAATTTTTTGAAACAGGTCACACACAGATATCTTCAGTGTTACTTTTGCATTTAATGTTCTTGTTTGTTTAGTGGCAGCAAATTGAATTCAGCAACCGGGGTCTAGAGTCTTTCCACACAGGTAACCACACATACATTCAGCAACCGGGACCTAGAGTCTTTCCACTCAGGTAACCACACACACATTCAGCAACCGGAGTCTAGAGTCTTTCCACACAGGTAACCACACACACATTCAGCAACCGGGGTCTAGAGTCTTTCCACTCAGGTAACCAGACACACATTCAGCGACCGGGGTCTAGAGTCTTTCCACACAGGTAACCACACACACATTCAGCAACCGGGGTCTAGAGTGGAGCATATGTTTTGAATTGCACTTGGTTAAATGACATCCCGAAGGATTATTCGGCTTTCGCGAATGAAATCCGCCATTGCATTCCGTAAAGATCAGAATATGTGTCACCAATTGCAACAAAATGGAGCCCGTATCAAACGATACAGTCAACTAGGGTTTCTTGGAGGCCATATATACTGAGAGGAAAAAGAAACGCAATTAACAGAAAAGTTAATACTGTAAATTAAATCCTTGACGTAAAACCTTGAAACTGTCAAAATGTGTGCATTTGAGTTAGGTCCCTATGGTACCGTATTAAAATCACTGATGCATAACTAAACTGCGCTCGCCGCTTATACAAAAGAACAAGAGACAAAAGCACGATATCTCGAACCGAGTATAAAGGATTGGTTCAAAATCTGTGTGTGCGAATCTTCAGACATGTCCGTCTTGATTTCCCACATTTTAAGCTCACTGTAAAAAATGCCACGACTGTCCGAAGTTGACAGGGGTCGTGCCATTGCACTTCTTATGCAAGTTACCCCGCAAAATCAGGTCGCTAATCAATTTGGAGTCCATCCATTGAACATTTGCCGTCTCATCCAAAGACTACATGCCACCGAAAGGGTTGCAAACCGTCCCCGAAGCAGTTGCCCTCGTGTGACGACGCGTCGGCAGGATAGGGCAATGCGACTTTCGCATCTACGCAATCCCTTTCTGACGGCCACGGAAACAGCAAGGAACACAATTGGGCGTCATCATGTTCTAATTGATCCAAAGACAGTGCGTACTCGACTGCGTGCCTTCGGTCTAAGACCGCGGCGGCCATATGTTGGACCACAGCTTAATGCGTGGCGACGTGCCAGACGAATGCAATGGCTGAACGCACATTCCGTAAGACGCTTCCCAATGTAACGTTGTAGAAGGATCCTGTTCTCAGATGAGTCCAGGTTTTCGCTTTACTGGGCAGACGGCCGACATCGTGTCTATAGACGTACCCACGAGCGCTATGCAGATGCTTGTGTGATAGAGAATGACCGCTTTGGAGGAAGATCGGTCATGGTATGGGGAGGGATTGCGCATGGTATCAAGACTCCTCTGATCGTTATTCAGGGAAATCTCACGACCGTCCGCTATAGAGATCAAGTCCTAGCGCGCACGTTGTTCCTCTAGTACAGCAGCGTCAACTGGCGTTTCAGCAGGACAACGCCCGGCCTCATGTAGCGAGGGTTTGCCGTGGTTATCTCGCAGCAAACAATGTCCCCACCCTAGACTGGCCCCCATACAGCCCAGACCTCTCCACAATAGAACATTTATGGGACGAGTTGGACAGAAGGATAAGACGTAGGCCGAATCCTCCAAACAACGTCGCTCAGTTGGCCTTGGCGCTGGATGAGTAATGGAATCGTATACCAATGAGGAGGGTTAATACCCCGATCAATTCAATGCACACAATGCTCGCGGGAGAGGAGGAGGGGGGGGGGGGCGCACACAATATTGATGGTCCAGAACGCACTTCATTTTGAGTAGGGGGTACACTTGAATCAACGTCAAATTTGAAAGGTTTACTTAACGTACACAAATGAAATTCTCGCAGATGACAGAGTGGTCAACTATCTTCCAGTTACACCATAATTACATTCTAAAACCCTTTTCGATATACCGTGGTTGACCTGGAAATTCCTAATTGCGTTTCTTTTTCCTCTCAGTATACAATATTTAGTGTGATACCTAAAGTCACTTTGATCATCAGGCCAAGACCGACAGCGGAAATAACTGGCGTAGTCTGTCTCGTGATTGTAGTCACAAACGAAAGTCGAGCACGGTCCGTGTAGGTAATGACCTGGCTGCAACATATTACTACTGTATATAACACTAGATACATATCAGGAGCCATTGATGTAGGATAAGACTAGCATAATTAATATTCTTTGCAGATGACGAAATAGCTTTTTCCGTTTGTTTTTATGATCATCCCACAGCAGGTCAAAGAAATTACTAGAAAAATGATTAAAGTTACACTTCATCTTGATTACAAATAAAACAAGCTATATATGTCTGGTTTTGTATACATATGGATTTTTACTGGTCGTATATAGTATGTGCCTGTTGGTACTTTTAAGGTTGACAAACAAAGCGGAACGCCGAGGTATGTCTGCAAAGGGTCTGTCACACCTACACGTCCTTGCATGGCGTTCAAGCGACGTTCTTGAAGTTCTCAAAAATTGACTAGGACGTGGCAAGAACGTGGGATTTTTTGCGAAAATTGGGATGCCGGTAATTAATTATGCGTGTTATATACATTGACATTTAATGCATTAATGTACTTGTACATATGTTTTTAATATTGTTTGTTTAATATTTTCATGTGTCTTATACAAACCTGGTATAAATCTCTGAGGACCTGATATGGGAAACTGAAATTGAGGAAATCGGGGGATGGGGCTAATCAGCTGACTGATCGCGAAAAGTGGGTGCTGCAGAAATTTTCCTTCTTGGAGGGGCATATCCATAGAGTACAGACATGGTCCCTTGTCAATGTAAGCATATTATTACATTATCTGTAGTTGTATTTTTAAGAACTCCATGTATATTTCATGTATATTTCAATATAACGCACTTGTAGCGTTTTCTGTATTACTCATGTTTCTCTTCTCATTTATCGTAACAGATCAGGGCAAAGATAGCTGGTGATACTGGCGGGTCTGCAGGTGATGCTGTATAATTATCCAGTGATGATGAGGGATCTGTCACTGGGACTGCTGAGACGTCTAACACCACACTTAAATGTCAAACACAGACACGTATTCTCGTCCATCCAAAGGCAAGGCTAAACTGAAGTCAAGAAGTGCTGTTGATGACGAAGATGTTCTGGTCGGTAGAATGAGTGAGAAGATCGAGTCTTCCTGCCAACTTCAGGAGAAGGTAATGGCCATGTCGAAGGTGACAGAGAGGACGACATTTGCTGACTTTCTGAAAACTGGTATGGAGAGCATCCATGCAACTCTCTGGAGAGGCTTCCAGCGTGAATGTTCCAGTTTACTGTGGCGTTACCAGGACCAGAGTGAACAGCTCAACAACTCTAATTGCCAACCTCAACCAGCACACAGCTTCCAGCAGTCCTCCTAGATGCAACCTCTGTCTTCCCAGTGTCCACAGTTTTCCCAATTGTGGCAGCTTCATCCTACTCAATGGCCTTCTGGTCCAATACCAGGAAGTGTGTGGCAGTCCCAGTCTAAAGAGTGGATGCAGGCTCAGACCACAAGTCAGAAGTTCTCGAATTCACAACAAGAACCAACATTTGTCCAGATGTATGCACGTTCGCGTTGTCAGTACGTCATGGACGTTTGAGGTACGTTCGTTCGAAGTTTACAACTAGTCCCTACCCCGTTCTGGCCAGAGCGCGTTCGTACCACGACTGTTTTGAACAGTTCAAAACCGTCACCGCGGCTTGGCATTCGAGGAAGTTCTTTTGCGCCCCCTTCAAGTTCCGAACAAGTACCAACAAGTCCTTAAGCCGTTCTCAACGTTCCCACCATGTTTTACCATTTTTTCTCGGTCGTAGTATGAACGCCATGCAAGGACGTGTAGGTGTGACAGGCCCTTAATGATGGCCACATAGTAAGTGAACAATTTCCTTAAAGATAATGAAATTAGTATCCGATGAAAACATATATAAGGAAGTATTAGAGAAAGGAAATTCATAATTCTAAGTAAACAATAAAACAATGGACGACTGGATAAGTGGATCAAAACATCGTGTACATATCGTTTATAAACTTCATCAGTCCGAATCATATTACGTCATCTCTCTCAATGACTTGTTTAGTTTATATCCGTTTATAAAGGAAGTCATTCCAAGGTATATTATTCGGAAATCACTCGAGAATTTCCTCAATATTTTAAATGAAATGTCTGCAAGCCCGACAACGTGCACATTTTACAAAATATAACGTGATTCATTATTCTATTATTTTTTGGTTTCCTTAGTAATTGACAATCAGTATCATATGTGCATTAATCCAATTCTTTTCTTTTACTCAAAAGAACTTAAAGTGTTTGCTCTGTCCCACTGAATCAAACGCTGCATGCAGGTTATGGCAATTATAGGGGATATAAATCCACCGGAAGAGAACGTCACCTACAACAAGCACTACACTTGTTTATATTATACAGATAAAGAAATAATAACAATGAAATATTACTTATTTATTTCGAATCTAAGATTTAATACAGTTGGAATACAAGCCATTCTCAAAAGTTCATGTTTACAAAGAAAACGCGAGTGCCAACAAGTCCCATTTCTTTGTCATGAAAACAGTTCCTTTAAAGAAAGAACGACAAGAAAATACCAACATGTCAACATTATCATAATCCAAATTCAAATTCAATAAAATAGGGCAAATTATGAACAAAAGATAGATTTTCATGGAGACGTATGAAAAAGTACAAGGAGAATAAGACCAGATGTTCCAGAGGAGTGTGCGCCTTCTGCGTCATCGACGACACCCGCCATGTAAACCTTGGTCAATCCAAGTACGTAATGTCACGTTCTCAAATGAGAACAAGGCATAAAACAACGAAACCAACAGACAAACTAAGGAACCTCCGACAAGGCCATCTTCATATCGCACAAACATAAAAAATATTTCTCAATGATGGCGACCATAAAACTTTCCCATTATTTTCATCAACCTGCATCTTTTGAAATCCTGTGTTACGAGTTTGCCCGTCAGATGACGACTTCTTGCATGGAAATCGTGATGATGGGAAAAGACTCTAGAATATCGAATCAACCACAGGTTGGAGATGCAGGGATGTTGCTATCCAGAAATGGAAAATTCACAACAGTGAAACTGAAATCATCACGTTTATCATACAGCTTGGTGGAAAGCTATCCATATTGGTTTCGTATAGGAAATGATGAAGATGAAGATGTAGAAGAGTCTGTTGTGTCCTTTATTTCAAACTCTGATGTGTATATGCAAAGGACGTTGTCAATACATGTCTTCTTATTTAAAGACATGACGTCATCAAAATATTGAAATCAAACGACTTTGCAAGGTCTTAATGACCTGTTTTGATAAAGTCTTCAATAAATTCAACTCCAATGAAAACGAAAATATCTACCCAGCAGAAGGCACAGTTCTTATAGATATGTCAATAGTCTGTTGGATAATCTTATAAATGGTATTCTGGTCATTCACCACGACTATCTATGCCAACATATATATATATATAAATCATATTTTCTCATAAGTGATGAATGTTGTAAGTATATAAATTTCAATAACACGAAATCACACTCACCAGTAACGTATAAAAGGATTTTCTAAAGGATTTCATTACTGCAACTGTTTGAAGACTGACTTCATTTCAGAGCTAAGGAACGTAAGTATCAAACTATACCATGTATACACTAAAAATCAACATCCTGACGTCACAATGAAGATCACACGTATGGGATCAAGATGACATTGGAAAGCATGTTTACAGCGGTAATTTTTAATAATAATTGATCATGTGATTAAAAACTCATTTAGTTAATATTCCATATATAATTTATATAGTTTTATGCCTATCTATAAATAGGCACAACAGTATATACATGTTTATGAGAATATACGACTTTATCAAGTAATTAATTAGAATGGAATTACCATTTTATATTCATGAATATTCTAATGGCTTAATAAGGTATATGCTATTTTCGCGTTATTTACAGTGTATAAATTCATTTGTTAAATATTATATTCAAATTAGTTTGAAAGTTAGGTATGATACAAAATAGTCTTCTTCAAAGAGTAAAATACGAATATTTCATTTTCTATCGAATGTCAAATATCCGTTTTGCTATAACGTTGAGTAAGACCCTGTGTTATTGCTATACTCTATCATACTTTGTCACATGTCAGCTATTTCATTTGTATAAGCCAATCTTCAACAAATGTCAAACATCCTATATAATATTCTCAAGTATTCATAAAATCGGAAATCCGGTTTTGTAATGTCAACAATGGGAAACTTGAACCACTACAACATATCTTTACCACAGCAAAGTAATATGTTTGCCGCTACAACTTGAGATGTTTAACACGACAAAAGAGAGATGATTTTTACCACGACAAAGGGAACCACGACAAAGGGAGATGCTTATCACAACAAAGAGAGATGCTTACGAGGAAGGGAGATGTTCACTAAAACATATCTTTACCACGACAAAATAAGATGCTTACCACAACTGGAGATTTTGATCACGACAAAGGAATATGCTTACGACGACAAAGGGATATGCTAAGACGATGCATGGAGATGTTTACCACGGCACATCTTTACCACGACAAAAGGAGATGCTTACCACAATAAAGAAGATTTTTGCTGCGGAAGATGTTTATCACAAAAGGGAGATGTTTACCACAATTGGAAATTTTACCACACCAAAGGAAGATGTTCACCACAACAAAGGGAGGTGTTTACCAAGCGAAAAGGAAATGTTTACCACGACAAAAGGAGACGCTTACCACAAAAAAGAGAAATGTTTACTAAGACAAAAGGAAGTCCGTTAGCACAAGAATGAACACTGATACTTTTCTTGTTGAATGTGTGAAAAGTAATGAACATGATTTCGAATCATGCATAATATTTTTAACAACATTACCTGCAGGTACATGAAGGTCAGTGCTTAACAGCAAAACATTTTAAAATTACAGATCTCAGCGTCATTTTACATGCGTGCCGAAATCTTCTATCAAATATACTGTATATGATAGGGTTCACAGCACAGTTAGCGAAGTAGGACCTCAGAAAGAAGCGGTAAGCAGTCCTGGCGGCGTCGTTGTTCTGTAAGCTGTCTACAAAGTCATCCTTGAGTTCTCTGAGGATGATAAGTATCAGATATGGTACAAAGTTCAAAATGAAAACCATGGATATAATAAACATCAAATACGTGGTACTTCTCGCCAGATTTTTTTTCAGTTGGTGTGTGTCACGTGAGGTTTTCCGGTTGTTTGACGGGAGCATGCTACTTATTGGAGATTTCAGGGTTGATATTTTTGAGATGGAACTATTATTTGTATCTGATAGAGTTCGTTTTTTGGCGAGAGAATCCTTTTGCACAGCTTGACTTTTCACAAGACTTTTTGGCGTGTTTCCAATCGTTTCCCCTGTCTCAACTTCATAAACAGCATTGCCCTCTTTACTTCCAGAATCATTTTTGCTCTGCAGATCTTGTTCTAAATCAACATTTCCCGACAGACATGGCTCCCTGTCAATGGCCAGAACGATTTCCGGTATATTTTGTTCACTGTCAAGTGTCCGAACGATTTCCGACATACTTTGTTCTCTGTCAAGTGTCCGAACAAGTGGGTCCGAAGATTTACTGTGAGTAAGCGTTACATTTTTTAAAGAAGAGTCATTGTCTCGCGGAATTGGTAAATTTCTAGTTCTGTGTACAGGATTGTCAATGGACGAACCCACTGAGAGACCATCTTGTGACCTCATCTCCGAAACACGCCTCTTCACTGCATTTTGGACATCACTGTGCGTATCCAAGACAACTGAAGAGTTCTTCCTTTGTTCTTGGCGTCTTGCGAAGAACCGGACATTTCTGCCGATGATAGTATATAGCGTAACAAGTGTCACCGCCGACACGAGGAACAAAAGCAGTGTGATGACGTTGTTGATGAGGGGAATGGAAGATTCGGACCAAGCATCACTAACAGAACATTCAGTACCGTTGTACACAAAAGACTCGAACACGACCTCTCTGGTTCGAACACCGTAAAGAAAAATGTTAGGTATTGAAAATACAATGCCAAATATCAACGAACACACACTTAAAATTTTTGCGATTTTGTTTGATATTTGCCATTTCAGAGGTTTACATATTTTACGATATCTGTCGATAGCTATCAAAATTAATATTGTAGACGCTGCAACGGTCCCCGCTGAGTTTACAAACCGAGATATTCCACAAGCAATAGGGTTATCAAACTCGTACTGGTTCAGGACTGTTAGAATCTCAATCGGTACTGCGACTACACAGGTCATAAGGTCAACGGTTGACAGAAAGCAGATGAAACAGCGTGAGTTGGAATTTGTGTAAACTTTTGTGTAAATGTAAAGAACGATGGAGTTCCCGATCAGTCCCACCAGGGACAAAATCGATAAATAAACGGACAACGGAAATTGGCGAAAAGCCTCGGCCGCATTTATTTCCGAAAGTGTAGCCATGGATACCTTAATTCTTTATTATCCTTAATGTGTCCACCTCACTCCAAGAATATCGCTGATTAAAATTTGTTGTTTTTGTTGTCGTCGTCGTTTTTGCTGCTGTGTTGTTGTTGCTGCTTTAGTTGTTGTTGTTGTTGTTGGTTGTTATTGTTGTTTCTGCTTCCGTGGTTTTTGTTGTCGTCGTTGGCGTTGTTACATTATTCTTTATCTTTGATTTCTTTCATGGTTCGCTGTATTTATGAATTTGTTAACGTTCCTCCTTGTTGATGACTTCAGTGAGATGTCTGTGAAGTAAGATGGTTCATACTCTGGAAAGAGAGAAAACAGTGAAAATAATAAGAATGGGTGATTCTGATGGACATAAAAAATAGAGAATCTATATCAGTATTTACTCGACGTTAGTAATAATGCTTTTAATAGCATAATTTTAATAATTCAAGGTAATGTTATTTCATTTTGTGTTGTTGTTTGTTGGTAGTGTTGCTGTGTTGTTGTTTATTGTTGGTGGTGCTGTTCTGTTGTTGTTTATTGTTGGTGGTGTTGCTGTGTTGTTTATTGTTGGTGCTGTGTTGTTGTTTATTGTTGGTGCTGCTGTGTTGTTGTTTATTGTTGGTAGTGTTGCTGTGCTGTTGTTTATTGTTGTTGGTGCTGCTGCGTTGTTATTGTTGGTGGTGTTGTGTTGTTGTTTATTGTTGGTGGTGCTGCTGTGTTGTTGTTTATTGTTGTTGGTGCTGCTGTGTTGTTGTTTATTGTTGGTGGTGCTGCTGTGTTGTTGTTTATTGTTGGTGGTGCTGTTCTGTTGTTGTTTATTGTTGGTGGTGTTGCTGTGTTGTTTATTGTTGGTGCTGTGTTGTTGTTTATTGTTGGTGCTGCTGTGTTGTTGTTTATTGTTGGTAGTGTTGCTGTGCTGTTGTTTATTGTTGTTGGTGCTGCTGCGTTGTTATTGTTGGTGGTGTTGTGTTGTTGTTTATTGTTGGTGGTGCTGCTGTGTTGTTGTTTATTGTTGTTGGTGCTGCTGTGTTGTTGTTTATTGTTGGTGGTGCTGCTGTGTTGTTGTTTATTGTTGGTGGTGCTGTGTTGTTGTTTATTGTTGGTGGTGCTGCTGTGTTGTTGTTTATTGTTGGTGCTGCTGTGCTGTTGTTTATTGTTGGTGGTGCTGCTATGATGTTGTTTATTGTTGGTGCTGCTGTGTTGTTGTTTATTGTTGTTGGTGCTGTGCTGTTGTTTATTGTTGGTGGTGCTGCTGTGATGTTGTTTATTGTTGGCGGTGCTGCTGTGTTGTTGTTTATTGTTGGTGGTGCTGTATTTTGTTTATTGTTGGTGGTGCTGTATTTTGTTTATTGTTGGTGGTGCTGTGTTGTTGTTTATTGTTGGTGCTGCTGTGTTGTTGTTTATTGTTGGTGGGGCTGTGTTGATGTTTATTGTTGGTGATGCTGCTGTGTTGTTTATTGTTGGTGGTGTTGTGTTGTTGTTTATTGCTGTTGTTGCTGCTGTGTTGTTGTTTATTGTTGTTGGTGCTGTGCTGTTGTTTATTGTTGGTGGTGCTGCTGTGATGTTGTTTATTGTTGGCGGTGCTGCTGTGTTGTTGTTTATTGTTGGTGGTGCTGTATTTTGTTTATTGTTGGTGGTGCTGTATTTTGTTTATTGTTGGTGGTGCTGTGTTGTTGTTTATTGTTGGTGGTGCCGCTGTGTTGTTGTTTATTGTTGGTGGGGCTGTGTTGATGTTTATTGTTGGTGATGCTGCTGTGTTGTTTATTGTTGGTAGTGCTGTGTTGTTTATTGTTGGTGGTGCTGTGTTGTTGTTTATTGCTGTTGGTGCTGCTGTGTTGTTGTTTATTGTTGTTGGTGCTGTGCTGTTGTTTATTGTTGGTGGTGATGTGTTGTTGTGTTGTTGTTTATTGTTGGTGGTGCTGCTGTGTTGTTGTTTATTGTTATTGGTGCTGCTGTGTTGTTGTTTATTGTTGTTGGTGCTGTGCTGTTGTTTATTGTTGGTGGTGTTGTGTTGTTGTTTATTGTTGGTGCTGCTGTGTTGTTGTTTATTGTTGGTGGTGCTGCTGTGTTGTTGATGTTCATGTTGGTATTAAGCAAACAGCACTCATAAGTATAGTTTTCGTCCTGTTTAATCATGAATGTCACATAATCATTTTAAATGACTTCTTAGTTGCGACAAACATTAATTTCTTGCTTTATTTCCTTTTAGATAAGTAAAACACCAAATTCTAGCCAACTCTCTAACGATAAACAACGTTCACTCTTCAATATATCAGTTAGTCACGAGTGTATGAACGTATAACTTTCTCGCACTTTGAGTCTGCAGCTTCCGGTATTATCACTTCACATCAAGCGATAACCGGACGCTACGCATTCCTTTTGTACTACAATGTGCACGGGGTACGTAACTTGGGCCGTGTTATTATGTTTTATAAATTTCGTTTGTTTCGGCATAACAGTTGATGCCAGCTAGTAAGCAAATCAGCGGTAGATATATATGCACGTTCTGATTCAGAAAAAGTCTTTTCAAAACAAATACTTCATGTCTGACGACTGATGGAAACACAATCCGGGTTGATATTGTGACTATAGAACTCACCAATCGATGGAATGTAACAATTACCTTTGTGTCAGGATGAAATAATATTTATGTTTTTTTTGGGTGGGGTGGGGGTTGGGGTGTGAGGTTTCTATGTTTTTTTCTTTGTATTTTTACAGTTTATACCCTTTTTTACATACAATAAAAATAGTATGGCGTAAGTGAATAAGGTTCAATTGCTTTATACAGATTTACTCGTGTTCAAAACGTAGCCAGAACGCAGTTTTTAACATGGATCAATGTTCATGCAACAGGAACAGTGGGGAAGAACTTTAAGCGCGAGAGAAAGAGTAGGGCAGCACACGAAATTCGGTCTTCCGTGTGTCCACAGGTGAATGTGTAGAAAAAGTAATGTATTTGTAGGGAAAATCGTTCCTCGTACGCGTGTTTCATATTATCTAGTTGAAGAAAATACACAAAGCTTGCCTAAATTTTTCGATTTTGTAAACGTGATTTAAATATGAAGAGATACATCAGACATCTAGATGAAATACGACATGATGTATGTATTTTCAAAGAATAGTAAGAAAAATCGATTTACTAATTGCTTTTTAAACCATTTTGTTGTTGTTCGCGTTGTCAATTGCGCCCTTGGGATGCCACCTACGGTTTCCGGTATAATATGACCACCAGTGGTTATGAAAGGGAAATGTAGGAATTGTTACTTATTTTCTGTAGCTGAATTTACATTGGAATAACAATACAAATGGTTTAAACATACATGTAGGTACAAAGATTGAAATATTCGTGATAAAAATAGTACGTGCGCATTGGATATAGATCTACTCCAGAACACAAAAGTATATAATGAAGAATATATACGAAACATCCTAGATATGAAGAATAGTTTTACATTACTTGCCTATAAAATACGGCAGTACGCACGGGAGACAGTCGAGGAAATACCGTACATTCTGCAGGCTAGTTACATATTAGATAGGTCTAATGACAAGAATTTTGTATTAAAATATTGCTGACATTTGTATTTCTGAACTGTCAGTGATTTCACGTAAAACTTTCCTTTTTGCGAGCATATGAAAATAAAAAAAGACTATCAAGAGTGTATACATTGATTCCAAGGTCAACAGGACACGGCACCTGATAATAGCTGGAATAAGTGGAAATATGCGACAGAAAATACGTTTTTATGTCTCTATCCTTTTTTATGTTAAAACTAAATGTTTTATTATAGAATTTGATTAACTGACCATGAAAGAATATCTCAATATCATATGAACTGTATCCAACATGTCCGCTTCACTTTGCAAATGAAAATGTTTAAATAAACTGGCTTAAGTAACTTACCTTCAGAAAACATACCTTTTCAGCGTTTTAAGAAGTATTTTCTTCTGAATATGCTCCAGTTTATAAGTACATGAAAGGACAACTAGAAGTCGACAATCAGTCTAAACACATCAACACCAAACAAAATTGCTGGTAAATGTCAACAGTAATGTAGAGTGAATCTGTTGCCCTATCTTCACTTACTCTGGAAAATGTCAACTGTCTAGGTCACTGGAAACGTTGCCAGTCGGTGTCATTTTCCGAAACACGCCCATGTCATGTGGATGTTAAGGCGCCTTCTTTAACGAAAAATAAATTCGTTTGTTCCATCCAGAAAATCTTTAAATATCAAGGACCCGTGACGCCAAAAAGTTTTGAGATACTGCAACAACGACAGTTGTATAAGGTTATAAGTATTAAGATGCTATGATTCACGCCCCTGATGAGGACTTCCTTTAAATGATTTCGACGGAGTTTCTAGGTTAATAATTTGCAATGATTTACGGCCTTGGTTTATTTATCAACCCAGGAACAAAATGTTATATCAATTCAATTCTGCAAAATAAGGATTTTATTTCTGTCTGATAATATTTCATGATTACGTCATCACCGTAATTACATATTTAGTTAAATGATAACGACCGTGGAGTGCCCCCAGTGCCTAACACACCGTTCAAGAATGGAGCCTACTTCAAATGATGAATGTACATCCGAGAGTGTATATGAGTGAGCTCTTATACATGGGTCTTTTACTTAAACAATAACAATTACATACTACAAATGTGTCACTTTGTCTGTCTGCTTAAGCCTCCAGTAAGCAACAAATCTGCAATGACTCTGGCGTTACAGTTTTGAAGAAGAAGCCGCCAGGAGTTGCCTTAAGTACATTTCATATTAAATGCTTGAGGGTTGACACAGATGATTATTTAAAACCGTAATATACACTCAAATTAGGTGCCGGGAATGGATGTATTTTTTTCTATTACATTTGAACTTTTGACCTTGAAAACAAGTCATGGTCATTCGACGAATTGGTTATCAATATACGTCCCACACGCTAAACTACCACTAACGTACGTTTTGTGGTTCAATATAAGTTGCCGGATGGACGTACTGTCTTCGGAAAGGCATATTGTCGTCGGATAGCCGAACAACGACCAGTTGACAACGTACCAGGCAAAACATGTACATTTATACGTGCTTTTCATAACAATTAGTCTCAAGATGAAGCTCATCAACCACTCTGTGTGTACTTATCAATACTTATACATGGCGATTAAATTTACGCAAGAATGAACGATCTTGTTATTTATTTTTGTTTAGGGAGAGCACATTAACACTGCATTTCCTTAAGATTATTCTTTCTGTCACGGTATCTTGTCAAATTGTGTTTGTACTCTTTCGACATCGTGTACTTACTTATATGCAATGGTGCCATCTGAAAGCAATAGATTAAATCCTTTTGGTGTTATGTCCAACTAGGATATCATTTAAAAATCCTATAACTGACCCCTGAGGTACTTTAGAATTGACATTAACAGGAGATGTCACCTTTTCTACAACCACTGTTTGAGTTCTACCGATAATGACTCATTTTATCCGAGGAGTTACTGATTTTGTCGTTATAAATATTGCAACTTTTATTTCTACATTAGCATAAAAAGTTGTTACAAGAACACAATATGTTACACACATTATCATACAATATTAGTCCTGAAAGAACAAGATGAGTATTCTTCAATTATCACACAGCATATAAGTCAAAACACAAATAAAGACAGACACATGCAAAGTAACACATATCCTTTCATCCTCAATCACACATACATACACGCACACACTGTCACACACACACACAACCTCACATTCATACACTATCGTACTAATATCAATAGTGGTTGCCCCGAGTGTATATAAATCAAAAACACTAACAAAGGTGGAAAGTAATGCCATGCCCATTTTGTTGTTCCTCTGTTGATGTGAGATTGATAAAACGATCGACATTAGAAGATGAAAAGAATTAAATTGGTTTCAACTTTCTTTTTGAGTTTGGTTCCCCCCATCTAACCCATTCACTCCTGAATCGATTGAAGTGATTCTCCCTATGACCTCTAGCTTTGTATTTATGGTCTATGTATGTTTCTTTTAATGTATTTTTCAGAGTTGCAATATTAAGTTCGTTTTGAAAAATCTTGATCTTCACACATGTATAGAAATATTGTTTTCTTATGAAATTTATTACGTTTTATATTTTTATATACATTTTGTGCACATTATGATAACATAAAAATTTTAAAAATGGAATAAATATTTAAACAATGTTTCTAAATTCTAAAGTAAATTTTAAACTTTCTTAAGATCTGTCCAAATTTCTTAATTTCTGCTTTTAATTACAGAAAGGATCCCTGTTTAATCTGTTTTGAATGGTGATTAATCCAGAACTGGAGCCATTGTAATTTTGTGTTCTGTGTTTCAGAAAAAAAATCTGGAGTAGATTTCGAATTGTTTTCATCAAAATATTCATCCCCCTTTTTTCATGATTTGTTGTTACTTCACATTTGATCTTATAAAAATATTTTGAAATTCTTTTGATGAATGGAATATTTATCTTTAGATAGTCGTGTTGGTTTCTTAGCTCCTTAATAGCTGTTTTGATACCTTGGTGTTGTAGGAATTTTCTTACACAACCGTATATTTGTTTGATTTCAAGAAAAAAATGTATCATCACTCTTATATCATATCATCGGTAATTATTTCTCATCTTTTATCTGAATCTTTGTAAAACACAAATTTATTAACTATCTTGATTTTTCTTTATTTTTTAATTTTTATTATTCATAACAGTAAGCCAATGTGAACTCACAATGTGCTTTCATCATCATCATGATCATCACATCATCATCTAAATTATGTAACTTTTTCCAAGAAAGAAAAAGATCTTTCGCATATTCTTCCATTTTTCATAACTCTAGAAAACATACTCTGACTCACAATTCGCAAGGATGTTTCTGTCAGTATAAATCTGAAAAATCGTGCTATTTTCCCCGTTGTTAACTACCTCCTAATCCATGTAAGCTTTAATTTATTTGCAAACTATCTTATATGAGGCATTTCGAGTCCACTCTCACGTATTCTTTTTCAAATGGTAACATCGTATTGGCTTTGTCGACTTTCCTATTCCATAGAATGCTAGGTATACAGACTGTATTTCATTCTTTTTACAGTAGTAAATGTAAATGCATTATCTGGATGTGGCTATACGTGTACAATGAAAAATCAACACGGAGAAATCAACAGCGATTTTATCAAATGTATTCTGCCAATAGGTGTTAGTAATAATCTTCAACTCCGCATCATTGTAAAAATTAGAAAAAAAAATGAGTTTAAAAGTTCTTTTACATATATTTTTTGGTGAAAATTCAATTTTGGAATTCGATAAAAAAAATCAACATGGAAATCAATGTCAAGATATGTAACTTTAGCCTGTCTCCTCTGTGATTTCCATCCAAAACATCATCGCTGTACTTTCTATTCCCTTTCCAAATCACTGATGTTTTACATTTATTTTTAGCTTTGCTTTTTTTTTCAAAATATTTCATCTCTTATTCACTCTCTTAAAGATGATTCAGCTACAGCAAGGATTGTCATCAGCATATTGAAAAAGAAAATTGGGTACTTCAACAACTTTAATCACTTTCGTCTTTTTGTTAAAATTTATTTACCAAACTTTTTTATTTTTTATTTTTAATGAAAGCAGAATGGAAGAATAAGGCACGATCGGATCCCTTTGTCGGCAACTAAGATCCGAAATTAAAGAAATTTAAAACTTTACCAAGTAACATCATAGAAAAGTCAATTACATAAACCTTGGTCGTAATTTATTTTCCAACTCAATTAGTACGTTGATTCAGCTGATACCGCCATGTTCTAGATGTACAATGTATACAGGACATTGCTTACACCAGACGTTAGACATTTTGCAATCCCTGTAAATCTAAAAGGGAAACTCTTGTACATTTTAAAAGCAATTTTTATAGTCCAGATATGTTGTCAAAGACTTTATTCGCACATTTTCTGTTACCATGGAAACAGGTAACTCCCATCACAAATTTAAGTTTTTCTGTCCCAGTGCCATGAAACCGCTCAAGATAATTGTTCAAAACCATTTACACTTATTAAACTATTGGTATCTTTTGCTATGGGGAAGTCCTCCATTTAAATACTTTTTCAGTTACCATGGAAACAGAGTAGGCCAAATCACAAAGTTCAGTCTTACTCAAAACTTTGTACATGCATCAAGCTATTACTCTAGCAGAAGTTATCCATTTCAATACTTTGTATGGAACATTGACGATAACAAATAGAGATTCAATTTTTTTGTAACGTTAGTGATATATTTTTTTGTCATGTTAAGTGATTAATTTCTCTCTCTCTCTCTCTTGGCAGTCTCGAATCTGTGTCTACGCACCAAAATCTACCTTTACAAGAAGTGAAATTTTCATAGTGTTCACATGTGGTCATGTTATGAAGAATTTCCGAGTTGGAATTGGCTGAAATGTAAGTACTTTGTTACCATGATAGTGTTGTTGCAAATTAACTGTTTACTGCTACCAGTGCCTATTTAAAAGTAGCATTATAGTATCGGAGACATCTAAAACACGATAATGTACGGGAGATAACTCTAGGTAAAAAAAAAATTTACCGGAAGTGAAACGATAGAACCGAAAGTGGAATAAAGGAAAAACACACGGAAGCAACGAAAAGTGACCAATCTCTCTTGTTCCCATTTACAATATTTATTTTAACTGCATTGTGATTTCGGAACCTTTTGTATACATTGACAAGTTGAAATTCTCACGAGATCTGCTCGCTAACACACACGGATCTTTTTTGTCAGTGTGCAAGTACGTGGTGAGTAGAGAAACTAATGGCAAGTATATATATATATATATATATATATATAAGTATGTATGTTTTCCTTAATTTCATGAAAGGGGAAAGTAGAGGGGTTGGGTGGGTTGGATTGGGTTGGGTTATAAATATCAAGATAAGATAAAGATAAAAGACAGATGTTCCGCTAGTGTTTTTGCGTAAGAGCTTCAAGGGCTACATAGGGATATGTACCTGAAATCCCTCAAGTATTGTGTCGTGTCGTGGAGTCTGCAGGAATAAGTATATCTTTGTGTTTTTGTGCTCTCTGTACTATTATCTAGAAGACGATGGTGCATGGGTGTGGCCATCTTGTTTGTAGTACTGGGCCTTGTAGTGTTTGTAGCATGTCAGTGACTGAGCTGGTCTTATGGTAGCTGTTTCGGACATACAGTGCTGCACTGTTTTGTATTTGATCTGTTATGTTAGGGTCCCATATGGAAGACGAGTATTCCAGTTTGGGTTGGAAAAGTGCTAGTAAAACTAATAAAAATAATAAAAATAATAATCTCGGTTACATCCTGACCTATGTAGGGACTTCAAAATAATCTCTACAATCCCAGGAAACTTGAGGACAAGTTCTTTCCTGGAGAGGGAGTATGTGACTATGGTAACTAAATACTAGCTCAATATAATGCATGGCTAGAGCGATCTTCTCTCTGGCTTCAAATTAATCTTGATCAGTTGAGCTAATAGACCTGTACTCAAGAGGTTTGGGGTTGGGATCTTAACAGACGTGTTGATTTTTGTACATTGTAATTAACATTATAATTTTGTGTGACTATCAATAGGGGGTGTTGAAATAAATTTATAGCAGAAACCTGGACAATTTTAAACCCTGGCTAAGTAGTGTACACATGGGACTATGAAGAGGGAGTTTTGAAATAACTTTACAGCAGAATCCTAGAAAATTTTAAACCATGGCGAGGTAGTGTACACATGGGACTCTCTAGAGGGAGTTCTGAAATAACTGGAGTGGGCTTATTTCAAAATTTATGACAACCTTTATACAGTTAAATGTATACAAACTTAGTAGATGGATGATGTGTATTAAATAATTTGATATCATAAGTCAGTAAAATTGGTGTCAGATTTACTGTTGTATCTCCACTTGCAGATTGAATGAATATCCTGGGCTCACAAATTTTGTGTCATTGACTACTTACATGTGTAGTGTACACACATATGTCAAAAATCTGGTGCTGCTCAAGTTTCCCATCAAATATGTAACGATTGTGGTAAAATATTAAATGTAGCTGTTTCTATTTATAGATATGTAAGAGTTGATATCATGGGAAACAAAACATCGAGAGGTGATAAGCAAGAAAGCCAAAAGGAAATATTTATACACTTGTACTCGGAAGAACTTTCATCACACAATGTCGATGGCATAGTCTGCTTCACAGACAGAAAATGGTCAACAGATAATACGTGCTGCCACCTATTGGCAAAACATGGAGGAAATCATTATACGTCAGATCGTCATGCGATTAAACATGACAATAAAGATTGTCAGTCTGGCGATGTTTTTGTAGGAGCTGGTGGAATGTTGCCGTGTAAAAAAGTGATGTTTTGTGTTGTCGCAGAAAACGAAGTAACACAAGGAAGTTATGATCATGGTACAGTTACCATGGTAACAAATATGCTAGATGCAGCATCACGTGAAGATTTTTTCTCTGTGGCGATATTAATTGGAGGCAGTAAGTTACACACATTTAGTTAATCATGCAGATATGACAGAACATATTAGGATATGATGTTTTCTAGTTTGCAAGTTGTTCAAACTTTTTAGCCCACTATCTTCAAACAGATGTGGGTAGACTGTTCAAACCACCTTTCATCTGTCTCTGTCTCACAATCCATCTGCAAATAATTACTGTTATCATTATTATCTTGTTAAGAAGTACTGGATGGATCATTCTCAGATATTTTCTTGGTCCTTATAATTACAAATTGTTCATTGTAAAACAAAATGGCCAACAGGCAGCCATGTTGGATTTTAACACTCAGCTGTATACATTATAACCACTATGGGTTTTTTTTTAAGTACTGGATGGATCATTTTCAAATTTTATACCAAATTCCACCTGGTCCATAGTTAACTATTGTTTATTTTAGAAAGGCCAGATAAAAAAAAATTCCGGCAATTGTGGAGTTTTACAGTTATGGGCATAAAATACAATGACAGACAGGAGGGTATCTTGATAAATATTTCTTGTTGTCACTAAATCCTTTATTGATGGTACCAAGTAATTGGTTCTTCAGTCCATACAACATTATAGGATTTGGAACACAGTGTAAAAGGAAGAAGGGAAAACAGACACTTAGCTCAATTCAATTATTTTTTCTCAGAACCTGTAATCCAATTTATAAAAAGCTTACAAAGATCCTATGATGGTCGACACCAAGATCCCTCTAGGATCTCTTTTGTTACACATGTATCTTAGCAACAAGCAAACAATCGGGTCTTTTGCAACGATATCCTCAGAGTCAGATCCATTCGTTGGTTTAAGAAATTTGTCAAAGTTTATCGATATATTTCTTATATTGGGTTGGAATGTATATATAGACATGGCTGGAGATAGATCTTTTGTGCATTCTGTATACAAGATTAATTGAGGGCCTTGAATCAACCTCAGCTAGCACACCTGTCTTTGTAGCAGCCCAATTCAATACATACTATTAGTATTTTGTTCACTTTGATACTAGAGTTGTTCAAAAATTTAGTTACTGTCTTGCTATTTAAACTACATGTACTACAATGACCATACTTTAATAACTCAATGGGAAGACAAAGTGTAACGATGGAAATGGAGGTTAGATATGAAAAATATACAGAACTATATGATACAATGTTCTCTATTGAACCTGTTCTTGATTTTACGAAGAAAGATAAATGGGTAAGTAGGACAGGTCTTACACACACACCATTTAAAAGGCAAAAATGAAAACGTATTGAAGTAGTAGTGACGAGACCTCACTTCAGAAAAATGTTCCACTGAAATCACAGGTTTATGAAATCTTTGTTTCACAATGAGAGATACACTACATATATCAGTGTTAGGTACTTGTAATTACTATTCTGCTGGTATATGATATAATTTAGGTTGCATTTTGAAGCTGTTACGAAGTTTTTTTATCAATAATTGTTTGTTTCCAGGTGATGCTAGCCCGAACCCAACTTGTCTCATTCCTCTTATTTACTGTAAATTCCTGGTGTTTAAATCAAGTCTACAAGAAATTCATTTGGTCTCGCTGGATGAGTCATTGGTTGATTCAATGCAGAAAGTCTTGAGAGAGTCCCATGAGCTTTCTCTTTCTCAAGAAACAGCATTGAATGATCCAGGTCCCAGAAACTCTTCACCTCCAAAGAAGGAAATCTCACACAAGGAGCAGGTTCAGAAAACTTCAACACAAGGAAAGCTGCCTGTTTCTGAGGAAACTCCAAAACGAGCAACTTTTTTAGCACATGTTGACAGCTATCCCAGTGATGACGAGGACGCTGTTGATGAGGACTATATTAACAACATCATGGGAATAAAGGATGTGAAAATTCAGTCTGACAGTGTGCATGATGAAGTTGACAGTGCTAATCAGGCTTCAGAGTCAGAGTTAGGGGCTGTTGGCGGCTGCTATCAATCTGGTAACATTCCAGAGTTTGTACAGCACTGTGAATCCTCTGATGATGAATATGAAGATGAATTCAAGAAAACAATGTTTAAGAGACTAGATTCAACAACTAGCACAGCCAGTCAAGATGAAAATCTGGATTTTAATAACATTCCAAATTCTGTAGGAAAATCAAAAGAGGGGCAACTTTCACCAGCAGCTGTGGTGCCTTATTCTCCTCATTCACCGAATAAAGGCTTTGTGTGTTCAATTTGTTTTGAAGAAAAGGGACCTTTGTCACAGAAAAAACTTGAAAAGTGTCAGCATATATTTTGTAAAGAGTGTATTGAGAAACATCTACGAAATCATGGGACTTGTCCTGTGTGTAAACAGCGCTATTCAGAACCTGAAGGCAATCAGCCTGATGGCATCATGTCCTACTTTATAACAAAGGATTTTAAGGTGGAGGGTTATGAGAGTTACGGAACTATTGTTATAGAATATGACATTCCTGATGGGATACAAACGGTATGTATTAAATAGAGAACAGAACCATCCTATAGGCTACAAAACCATCCTATACACTACAGAACCATCCTATAGGCTACAGAACCATCCTATAGGCTACAGAACCATCCTATACACTACAGAACCATCCTATAGGCTACAGAACCATCCTATAGCCTACCTACAGAACCATCCTATAGGCTACAGAACCATCCTATACACTACAGAACCATCCTATAGGCTACAGAACCATCCTATACACTACAGAACCATCCTATAGGCTACAGAACCATCCTATACACTACAGAACCATCCTATACACTACAGAACCATCCTATAGGCTACAGAACCATCCTATAGGCTACAGAACCATCCTATAGCCTACAGAACCATCCTATACACTACAGAACCATCCTATAGGCTACAGAACCATCCTATACACTACAGAACCATCCTATAGGCTACAGAACCATCCTATAGGCTACAGAACCATCCTATACACTACAGAACCATCCTATACACTACAGAACCATCCTATAGCCTACAGAACCATCCTATAGCCTACAGAACCATCCTTTAGCCTACAGAACCATCCTATAGGCTACAGAACCATCCTTTAGCCTACAGAACCATCCTATAGGCTACAGAACCATCCTATACACTACAGAACCATCCTATAGCCTACAGAACCATCCTATAGGCTACAGAACCATCCTATAGGCTACAGAACCATCCTATACACTACAGAACCATCCTATAGTCTACAGAACCATCCTATAGGCTACAGAACTATCCTATCAACTACAGAACCATCCTATACCGTATGATATTACTGATGAGATACAAATAATACATACCAAATATGGTACAAAACCATTCTATAGGTTACAGAACCTTCCTATACACTACAGAACCATCATGTAGGCTACAAAACAATCCTATACACTACAGAACCATCCTTTAGGCTACAGAACCATCATGTAAGCTACAAAACAATCCTATACACTACAGAACCATCCTTTAGGCTACAGAACCATCATGTAAGCTACAAAACAATCCTATACACTACAGAACCATCCTGTAGGCTACAGAACCAACCTATAGGCTACAGAACCATCCTATACACTACAGAACCATCCTATAGGCTACAGAACCATCCTATAGCCTACAGAACCATCCTATAGGCTACAGAACCATCCTATACACTACAGAACCAACCTATACACTATAGAACCATCCTATACACTACAGAACCATCCTATAGGCTACAGAACCATCCTATAGCCTACAGAACCATCCTATAGGCTACAAAACCATTCTATAGGTTACAGAACCTTCCTATACACTACAGAACCATCATGTAGGCTACAAAACAATCCTATACACTACAGAACCATCCTTTAGGCTACAGAACCATCATGTAAGCTACAAAACAATCCTATACACTACAGAACCATCCTTTAGGCTACAGAACCATCATGTAAGCTACAAAACAATCCTATACACTACAGAACCATCCTGTAGGCTACAGAACCAACCTATAGGCTACAGAACCATCCTATACACTACAGAACCATCCTATAGGCTACAGAACCATCCTATAGCCTACAGAACCATCCTATAGGCTACAGAACCATCCTATACACTACAGAACCAACCTATACACTACAGAACCATCCTATACACTACAGAACCATCCTATAGGCTACAGAACCATCCTATAGCCTACAGAACCATCCTATAGGCTACAGAACCATCCTATACACTACAGAACCAACCTATACACTACAGAACCATCCTATACACTACAGAACCATCCTATAGGCTACAGAACCATCCTATACACTACAGAACCATCCTATAGGCTACAGAACCATCCTATAGGCTACAGAACCATCCTATACACTACAGAACCAACCTATACACTACAGAACCATCCTATAGGCTACAGAACCATCCTATAGGCTACAGAACCATCCTATACACTACAGAACCATCCTTTAGGCTACAGAAAAATCCTATACACTACAGAACCATCCTTTAGGCTACAGAACCAACCTATAGGCTACAGAACCATCCTATAGGCTACAGAACCATCCTTTACACTACAGAACCATCCTATACCGTATGATATTCTTGATGAGATACAAATAATACATACCAAAAAGGGTACAAAACCATTCCATATGTTACAGAACCTTTCTTTACACTACAGAACCATCATGTAAGCTACAAAACAATCCTATACACTACAGAACCATCCTATAGGTTACAGAACCATCATGTAGGCTACAAAACCATCCTATACACTACAGAACCATCCTATAGGTTACAGAACCATCATGTAGGCTACAAAACCATCCTATACACTACAGAACCATCCTATAGGCTACAAACCATCCTATACACTACAGAACCATCCTATAGGCTACAGAACCATCCTATAGGCTACAGAACCATCCTATAGGCTACAGAACCATCCTGTAGGCTACAAAACCATCCTATAGGCTACAGAACCATCCTATACACTACAGAACCATCCTATAGGCTACAGAACCATCCTATAGGCTACAGAACCATCCTATACACTACAGAACCATCCTATACGACATGATATTCCTGATGAGATACAAATGATACATACCAAATAGGGTACAAAACCATTCTATAGGCTACAAAACAATCCTATACACTACAGAACCATCCTATACAATATAGAACCATCCTATAGGCTACAAAACCATCCTATACACTACAGAACCATCCTATACAATATAGAACCATCCTATAGGCTACAAAACAATCCTATACACTACAGAACCATCCTATACACTACAGAACCATCCTATACGATATGATATTCCTGATGAGATACAAATGATACATACCAAATAGGGTACAAAACCATTCTATAGGCTACAAAACAATCCTATACACTACAGAACCATCCTATACAATATAGAACCATCCTATAGGCTACAATCTGAAAGGTATCACTAACAGGAAATCTTAGCAGTGTAGATGTCCTTGCTATTTTGTTACCTGTTGTAATGAACAGTTCTGATTCAGTATTTTCAGCATATATACAGGTCATCAAGGTGATTGCCGATAATAGATACTTAAAGTAATAATTTCCTTGTAAATATCAAGCAGTGATGAAAAAAAAAAACACAACTAAATACTTTACTGTCTATAAGTGCTATCACTTGCTGGCAGTCCTACAAATATGTACTGCAGCTGTCAATAATCATTCTCAAATTTTGGATGTAGATTCCCCTTAGTTGTGTACTCTCTATTTTGAAACTGGTTGGAAAAAAAATGCATGAAAGGTGGCCATCTTGAATTTTGTCAATGAAAGATTGTTGTTTCTTTGAGAAGTTCTTGATGACTTATTCTCAAATTTCAAATGTACTCAAAATGTAGGTTCTCCTCTGTCTTTGATTGAGCGTCGCCCATGTATGGAAATGATAATATAATCCACACGGTTGACAGTGGGCCATCTTGGATTTTGATAGCAGTATTTTATAATTACCATTTGTGGAGGAACTCTGGATGGACCATTCACAAATTTCTAATAATAATTTCCCTTATTCCCTGGTTGTGAACTGTCCATTTTGGAACTGATTTAAAAAAAAACCCAGAATTATTATCGCCCTGGCATCAAGTTTTATTTACAGTTTAAGTTTATTGTTACCAATTAAAGTTTGTAGATATAGGTAGGTTTCTTTTGTTAAATACTTGTAAGTGGACAGGACAGAGTAGAAGGACAATTACCAAACAATCAAAGCCCAATAAAAATCATACATTGGTGGACATCAAGATCCCTCTCTGATATTGTATACATAGAACAAATTGATGATAGTTTACATATGTAATTAATACCAAGGCATAGTAAGTTACTGATGAATCTCTGTAATGATATGTACAAATGTATACATATAATGGCAGATTAAAGACATATGTTCTGAAAATGAATTGATTCAGGCCAAGGTTCCACAATCTTGGACAGTATTTGTGGAATTTTTGAGATAATATTTTATTTTCCTTGAAAAGTTAATTTTCATATCTACTTTGAAAACTAATAAAATTTAGGCCAGTGAGATTGATACCAGCTGAGAGGTTTATGTATGTAGTATAGATTGAATATTGTTAATATAATGAAAGTTTTGGATTTTTTATGCTTATACTCCAGTAATTTAGAAAGTAATATTGGTGCCTATTCCCACAGGATCGCCATCCAAACCCTGGCATGAGATACAAAGGTTTACATAGATCAGCCCTTTTACCAGACAGTCCTGATGGTAACAGAATCCTCGCCCTACTGATGAAAGCCTTTGACAGAAAACTTATCTTCACTGTGGGAACCTCCATCACCACTGGACGTGAGAATGTAACAACATGGAACGACATTCATCATAAAACCAGCCGTAACGGGGGACCACAGCGGTAAGTTTGTAGTTCAGTGATCAAACCAAATTCTGAATGAAATTAATGCTCACCTATCAGTAATGACAAATGTTTGGCTTCAGATATGATAAGGTAAAAGGTAGATTTTATTATAATTTCTTCTCTGATTAGTGTTTGGTGGTCATTGGTAAAGGTAAATGGGTCAAAGGTCACAATTGACCACTTTTGAAATGAAAAAGCTATATTATTAATGCCTTGACAAATTCTGTTAATAGCGATACCATAACACACATTTGTAGCACAAATGACCAGATTTTGGGGATCATCTATGTGAGACTCTGTTAATTTGTTTTACGTGTATTTTTATGAAAAAATACTCAGTATTTGAATAATCAATAGTTACATTGCATAGATATAAAATGTATATAGTATTTTGATAATTATTACATTGTATTTGTGTGAAAATATCATGATAGTATTTATTATTTATAGATATATTAAAAAATATTAAATAAATTATATAAAGAAAGTGGTTTGTATTAATGCAGTGGTTAAACTGTACTTTGATCGTTATATCATAGTTATGTTGAAACAAGAGTAATACAGTAACTGTATTAATCTGTGTGATGTTACACGGTGGTTACTGTTGAACATTGTTATCTCCAACTCGTATAACTCGTAGGCCTCATTTAATTTGAAGCATTTCATCAGTCCCTGCCTAACTTTACACAAAACATTCAGACTCACTTAAATTGAATACCTGTTCACTTTTTTTCACCATGGTCCCACAGAGTGCAAGATAATGAGGTTTGACTGTATACTATAATTCTGACCACTGTGGAAAACAATGGCTCTGTCACATTTCACTGCATTTCGTAAGAGGCATCCGGTCGTGGTATACCCCATGCAGATCAGGGATGATATCCCAGGTGTTTGGTTTGGACGACATCGTAGAGCCTAAGAATATGGTCAGCTGCGTAGTCCACCGTTGAATCGGAAAAGGCAGCTAAAAGTGGTCCCTCTTGAGAGGAAGGTGTTTTCTTCTGTATCTTCTACCACGGGGACATTGTACAGATCACTTGGGAACTTGACCTTTTTCCTTTTCTTTCCTGTCTTGGTCATTTTTTTCTGTGACACATCCTGTCTTCCTATGACCATGGCTGTGATAACCTCGTATATAAAAATCAAGAAAAAAACAAACTTCTCATGACTATTTATTGTAAATGTATTGATCACACTTTGATTTTTGTTTTAAGATTTGGCTATCCTGATCCGACCTACCTGAGACGAGTCTATGATGAACTGATTGCCAAAGGAATCACAGAGGATGACTAGAATGCAAATCATTAAGTGATATATATATATATATGTATTATCCTTAATTTTTCTTTATCAAACACATGCATTTTTAGCTCCCCTGGGCCAAAGGGCCAAGTGAGCTTATTCTTGGTGTAAGTGATATATATATAACCAATGGACCAAATGTTTTGATATTTGGCTGGTATGTTCCCAGGATGATGCGTGAGAAAATTTGTGAAAAAGAAATGACCTTGACATATATTCAAGGTCACAGAGATCAAATTTGTGAAAACCTTTAAACAACTTCTCCTTAACACATAGGCCAAGATGCATAATAGTTGGCTGGTATGTTCCTAGGATGAAGCCTGACGAAGTTTGTGAAAAAAAATAATCTTGACCTATATTCAAGGTCACAGAGACAAAATTTGCTAAGACCTTAAACAACTTCTACTCATGAACCAATAGGCCTAGAGGCATGATAGTTGACTGGCATGTTCCTAAGATGAAGCTTGACAAAGTTTGTGAAAAAAAATAATCTTGACCTATATTCAAGGTCACAGAGACAAAATTTGCTAAGACCTTAAACAACTTCTACTCATGAACCAATAGGCCTAGAGGCATGATAGTTGACTGGCATGTTCTAAGGATGAAGCTTGACAAAATTTAGAAAAAGAAATGACCTTGACCTGTGTTCAAGGTCACAAGGGTCAATTTTTTAAAACCATTTGATCAACTTTTTTCGAATAAACTAAAAGGCCAAGACACATGATATTTGACTGGTAAATATATACACAAGGTGAGCGTGCAGGCCTATTGGGCCTATTGTTCACACTTTATTCCGGTGAAAACTGATGAACTACCATAGTGTTTAAATTTGTTTAGAGACGGTTTTGTCATTTGATCTCCACTGAACCTAAGGACTTCATTTAAATGTTTACTGATGCAGTATATGATAATGTCTCTATGAGAAAAATCTCTAATTCAGTTTGTATGGTAATTGCTTTTATGAAAAATGTTTTTGTTTTTATTCAGCAGTTAGTCCAATGACACATTTCCATGGAAATTTCATGGGATGGGCTTATTAGGGGACTTTGCAATGGTATTACTAGTAAATTGCCTGCTTGGGCTTGATGCTAGATGGAGATCAGCTATGTTGTGATTGGACACGAGAATTGCTGAATTGATTCCTTTTCAAGGCCTTGATAAGTTAATCACTTGTGGCTTTTCATGACCAAGATGCACATATAACTGATCATGATCGTAAAGTAATCTGATGTCTGCTATCCTCTGATTGTAATTGTTAAGTAATCTGATGTCTGCTATCCTCTGATTGTAATTGTTAAGTAATCTGATGTCTGCTATCCTCTGATCGTAATTGTTAAGTAATCTGATGTCTGCTATCCTCTGATTGTAATTGTTAAGTAATCTGATGTCTGCTATCCTCTGATTGTAATTGTTAAGTAATCTGATGTCTGCTATCCTCTGATTGTAATTGTTAAGTAATCTGATGTCTGCTATCCTCTGATTGTAATTGTTAAGTAATCTGATGTCTGCTATCCTCTGATTGTAATTGTTAAGTAATCTGATGTCTGCTATCCTCTGATTGTAATTGTTAAGTAATCTGATGTCTGCTATCCTCTGATTGTAATTGTTAAGTAATCTGATGTCTGCTATCCTCTGATTGTAATTGTTAAGTAATCTGATGTCTGCTATCCTCTGATTGTAATCCATCAGGTTTACGTAGTGTATGCTACAATATCCATAACCATCAAATATACTTGGTGTCTGTTTATTGTAATTCATTCAGAAGTGGTCCAGTTGACCCAGTGTCTGTTCATTGTGATTCATTCAGAAGTGGTCCAGCTGACCGTGTGTCTGTTCATTGTAATTCATTCAGAAGGGGTCCAGCTGACCGTGTGTCTGTTCATTGTGATTCATTCAGAAGTGGTCCAGCTGACCCAGTGTCTGTTCATTGTGATTCATTCAGAAGGGGTCCAGCTGACCGTGAGTCTGTTCATTGTAATTCATTCAGAAGTGGTCCAGTTGACCCAGTGTCTGTTCATTGTCTGTTCATTGTAATTCATTCAGAAGTGGTCCAGCTGACCGTGAGTCTGTTCATTGTAATTCATTCAGAAGTGGTCCAGCTGACCGTGTGTCTGTTCATTGTAATTCATTCAGAAGTGGTCCAGCTGACCGTGTGTCTGTTTATTGTAATTCATTCAGAAGTGGTCCAGCTGACCCAGTGTCTGTTCATTGTGATTCATTCAGAAGGGGTCCAGCTGACCGTGAGTCTGTTCATTGTAATTCATTCAGAAGTGGTCCAGTTGACCCAGTGTCTGTTCATTGTCTGTTCATTGTAATTCATTCAGAAGTGGTCCAGCTGACCGTGAGTCTGTTCATTGTAATTCATTCAGAAGTGGTCCAGCTGACCGTGTGTCTGTTCATTGTAATTCATTCAGAAGTGGTCCAGCTGACCGTGTGTCTGTTCATTGTGATTCATTCAGAAGGGGTCCAGTTGACCGTGTGTCTGTTCATTGTAATTCATTCAGAAGTGGTCCAGCTGACCCAGTGTCTGTTCATTGTGATTCATTCAGAAGTGGTCCAGCTGACCGTGTGTTGACCCAGTGTCTGTTCATTGTAATTCATTCAGAAGTGGTCCAGTTGACCGTGTGTCTGTTCATTGTGATTCATTCAGAAGGGGTCCAGTTGACCGTGTGTCTGTTCATTGTGATTCATTCAGAAGGGGTCCAGTTGACCGTGTGTCTGTTCATTGTGATTCATTCAGAAGGGGTCCAGTTGACCGTGTGTCTGTTCATTGTGATTCATTCAGAAGGGGTCCAGTTGACCGTGTGTCTGTTCATTGTGATTCATTCAGAAGTGGTCCAGCTGACCGTGTGTCTGTTCATTGTGATTCATTCAGAAGTGGTCCAGTTGACCGTGTGTCTGTTCATTGTGATTCATTCAGAAGGGGTCCAGTTGACCCAGTGTCTGTTCATTGTAATTCATTCAGAAGGGGTCCAGCTGACCGTGTGTCTGTTCATTGTAATTCATTCAGAAGTGGTCCAGCTGACCGTGTGTCTGTTCATTGTAATTCATTCAGAAGTGGTCCAGCTGACCCAGTGTCTGTTCATTGTAATTCATTCAGAAGTGGTCCAGCTGACCCAGTGTCTGTTCATTGTAATTCATTCAGAAGTGGTCCAGCTGACCGTGTGTCTGTTCATTGTAATTCATTCAGAAGTGGTCCAGCTGACCGTGTGTCTGTTCATTGTAATTCATTCAGAAGCGGTCCAGCTGACCGTGTGTCTGTTCATTGTAATTCATTCAGAAGCGGTCCAGCTGACCGTGTGTCTGTTCATTGTAATTCATTCAGAAGTGGTCCAGTTGACCCAGTGTCTGTTCCTATCATTTGTCTGATGTGTTTTATTTGATGTTCTTCCTTCTTTTTTATGTTTGTTTATTTGTTTTCTTTGATTTTTTTCTTTCTTAGATATGATATCTTGATTCATCATCGGCAATAAAATTTGACAGCTGTAAAGTTCAGTTTGTTCATGATCCAGTGTTTACATAAATTGTCACGGTCCAGTGTTAACACAACTTGTCACAGTCTGGTGTTTACATAACTTGATACGGTCCAGTGTTTACACAACTTGCTGTATCCCAGCATTTACGTAACTTTACATGGCTCAGTGATTACATAATTAACCATGGTCCAGTGGTTACATAACTTTACATGGCCCAGTGATTACATAATTAACCATGGTCCAGTGGTTACATAACTTTACATGGCCCAGTGTAATGTTACTTGACCTGGATAAATATTTACATAACTTTACATGGCCCAGTGTAATGTAACTTGACCTGGATAAATATTTACATAACTTTACATGGCCCAGTGTAATGTTACTTTACCTGGATAAATATTTACATAACTTGACATGGCCCAGTGATTACATAATTAACCATGGTCCAGTGGTTACATAATTTTACATGGCCCAGTGTAATGTTACTTGACCTGGATAAATATTTACATAACTTTACATGGCCCAGTGTAATGTTACTTTACCTGCATAAATATTTACATAACTTGACATGGCCCAGTGATTACATAATTAACCATGGTCCAGTGGTTACATAATTTTACATGGCCCAGTGTAATGTTACTTGACCTGGATAAATATTTACATAACTTTACATGGCCCAATGTAATGTTACTTTACCTGGATAAATATTTACATAACTTGACATGGCTCAGTGATTACATAATCAACCATGGTCCAGTGGTTACATAACTTTACATGGCCCAGTGTAATGTTACTTGACCTGGATAAATATTTACATAACTTTACATGGCCCAGTGTAATGTAACTTGACCTGGATAAATATTTACATAACTTTACATGGCCCAGTGTAATGTTACTTTACCTGGATAAATATTTACATAACTTGACATGGCCCAGTGATTACATAATTAACCATGGTCCAGTGGTTACATAATTTTACATGGCCCAGTGTAATGTTACTTGACCTGGATAAATATTTACATAACTTTACATGGCCCAGTGTAATGTTACTTTACCTGCATAAATATTTACATAACTTGACATGGCTCAGTGATTACATAATTAACCATGGTCCAGTGGTTACATAATTTTACATGGCCCAGTGTAATGTTACTTGACCTGGATAAATATTTACATAACTTTACATGGCCCAGTGTAATGTTACTTTACCTGCATAAATATTTACATAACTTGACATGGCCCAGTGATTACATAATTAACCATGGTCCAGTGGTTACATAATTTTACATGGCCCAGTGTAATTTTACTTGACCTGGATAAATATTTACATAACTTTACATGGCCCAATGTAATGTTACTTTACCTGGATAAATATTTACATAACTTGACATGGCTCAGTGATTACATAATCAACCATGGTCCAGTGGTTACATAACTTGACATGACCCAGTGTAATATAACTTGACCTGGATAAATATTTATATAACTTTGCATGGTCCATTGTACATGACACAGGTCAGGGTTTACAAAAAATTAGCATTGTCCAGTGTTAATGTAGCTTGACATGGCTCAGTGATTACATCAATTGAAACAGACCAGTTGTTACATACCATTACTTATATCAGTGATAACATAACTTGGCATAGTCCCATGTTTATGTGACACGACATGGCTCAGTGATTACATAACCTGGCATGGTCCCGTGTTTATGTAACTTGACGTGGTCCCATGTTTATGTCACTTGACGTGCCCCCATGTTTATGTCACTTGACGTGCCTCAGTGATTACATAACCTGGCATGGTCTCATGTATATGTAACTTGACATGTATCAGTGATTACATAACCTGGCATCAGTTGTACCTGTGATTCATGTTTAATTACTTTTTTCACTTAAAATTGACAAACTTGTCATGTATGGTTTATTTCTCATTGATCTGATTTTGTTATATGTTATCAGTGGTATCATGTTATTGTACATAAGAATATAAATTAATAAAAAGGATGAAATTGAAACTTTTTTTCTTTTAATTATCTGTTGTACAAACACCATATAATGTCACTAGTGCCTCACACACATTTTAAAAACACTCGTGTATCACACACTTGTATGTCACACACTTGTGTATCACACACTTGTATGTCACACACTTGTATATCACACACTTGTGTATCACACACTTGTATGTCACACACTCGTATATCACACACTTGTATGTCACACACTTGTATGTCATACACTTGTATATGTCTCCCACTTGTATGTAACACACTTGTATGTCAAACACTTGTGTGTTACACACTTGTATATGTCACACATTTGTATATATCACACACTTGTATGTAACACACTTGTATGTCATACACTTGTATATGTCTCCCACTTGTATGTCACACACTTATATATCACACACTTGTATGTCACACACTTGTATGTCATACACTTGTATATGTCTCCCACTTTTATGTAACACACTTGTATGTCAATCACTTGTGTGTCACACACTTGTATATGTCACACATTTGTATATATCACACACTTGTTTATCACACACTTGTATATGTCACACACATGTATATCACACACTTGTATGTAACACACTTGTGTATCACACATTGTATGTCACACTTGTATATCACACTTGTATGTCACACACTTGTATGTCATACACTTGTATATGTCTCCCACTTGTATGTAACACACTTGTATGTCAAACACTTGTGTGTCACACACTTGTATATGTCACACATTTGTATATATCACACACTTGTATATCACACACTTGTATATGTCACACACATGTATATCACACACTTGTATGTAACACACTTGTGTATCACACTCTTGTATATCACACACTTGTATGTCACACACTTGTGTATCACACACTTGTATGACACAAAGTTGTATATGTCACACACTTGTATGTCAAACATTTGTGTCACACACTTGTATATGTCACATATTTTTATTTATCACACTTGTATATCACACACTTGTATATCACACACTTTTATGTCACACACTTGTATGTCACACACTTTTATGTCACACACTTGTATGTCACACACTTGTATATCACACACTGGTATGTCACACACTTGTATATCACACACTTGTATGTCACACACTTGTGTATCACACACTTGTATGTCAAACACTTGTGTATCACACACTTGTATGTCACACACTTGTATGCTATACACTTGTATGTCACACACATATATGTCACACACTGGTATGTCACACACATGTATATCACCCTCATGTATGTCACACACTGGTATGTCACACACATGTATATCACACACTTGTATGTCACACACTTGTATATCACACACTGGTATGTCACACACTTGTGTATTACACACATGTATGTCACACACTGGTATGTCACACACATGTATATCACACACTGGTATGTCACACACATGTAAACACTGTTTGTCGATAACTTCTTCTGTTAAAGATCAAAAAACATACATACATGTACGATAGAGCGACAACTACAACAGTATTTAAAGAAAGCAGCATGATGATTCACACCTGACTCTGGATTGAAACCCAATACCGATTGTTCAACAAGCAAAATTTGATTTTCGACTTGAATTTTTCCTGACACATATCAAAAATGTTACAGACAAGTGTTTGTAGGCACTTGGCATTTGCGAGGGTGCAGACTGCGAGATGCTTTTGTGTCTATACCGAACACTTTTCCGATTAAAGCTGGACTAAAGTTGTAGGTCAGTACACAAATCTTTGGCCTGCTTGAGCCGATTCACAACCAGAAATTGTGTCTGGCTTTAGGGGCTTTTCGACCAATACTAGTGAAAAGTCTCTGTGTAGAGACCAATTGAGGCATCCCTTCACGACCGCAGAGCAAACCTCTCACTCCAATTCTCGTCTCAGCTTTAAATTTAGAAAATACTCGCACTTCATCACTAATTATTAAAGCTAAATTATAAAATATATTTCACCAAAACAAAGCAACTTCTCACAGCTTTTGATTTACTTGTCAAAAAAACCTTCAAGATTTAAATATTGATTTTCAAATATAGCATGTAGTGTACTGTTGTTATACCTGATGTCCCCGTGGACCATTACAAGAAGACAGTAAGACGACCACACTCCATACTCTCAGATGCTTATAAGACAAATATCTCCGAACTCCTCTCAAAATACCCCTATCAGTCTGTACTTTTCACTGACGATTCAAAGGATGGAAAAAAGTTGTTGTAGCATGCTATTCAAAACTTTTCATCTCTTCCCGGCGACGCTTCTATTTTCCTCAGCTGGAGCATGTACAATCTAGCGCTTGATAAAATAGTATGTGTCCTTTATACGTAATTTAATACACAAGTCACGTGCCCTTTGGCTTCTCGTTGTTATATTGCCGTTAAGTCTTGGGGTAGTCCATGTACGTGATTTTTTTTTATCTTCGTGAAGACTTGGACTAGTCCATGTACAGGATGTTTTATCTTCGTGAAGACTTGGGCTAGTCCATGCACAGGATGTTTTATCTTCGTGAAGTCTTGGGCTAGTCCATGCACAGGATGTTTTATCTTCGTGAAGACTTGGGCTAGTCCATGCACAGGATGTTTTATCTTCGTGAAGTCTTGGGCTAGTCCATGCACGAGATGTTTTATTTTCGTGAAATCTTGGGCTAGTCCATGTACAAGATGTTTTATCTTCGTGAAGACTTGGGCTAGTCCATGCACAGGATGTTTTATCTTCGTGAAGACTTGGGCTAGTCCATGTACAGAATGTTTTATCTTCGTGAAGTCTTGGGCTAGTCCATGCACGAGATGTTTTATTTTCGTGAAATCTTGGGCTAGTCCATGTACAAGATGTTTTATCTTCGTGAAGACTTGGGCTAGTCCATGCACAGGATGTTTTATCTTCGTGAAGTCTTGGGCTAGTCCATGTATAGGTTGTTTTATCGCCGTTAAGTCTTGGGCTAGTCCATGTACAGGAAGTTTTATCTTCGTGAAGTCTTGAGCTAGTCCATGCACGAGATGTTTTATTTTCGTGAAATCTTGGGGTAGTCCATGTACAGGATGTATTATCTTCGTGAAGACTTGGGCTAGTCCATGTATAGGTTGTTTTATCGCCGTTAAGTCTTGGGCTAGTCCATGTACTGGAAGTTTTATCTTCGTGAAGTCTTGGGCTAGTCCATGTACAAGATGTTTTATCTTCGTGAAGTCTTGAGCTAGTCCATGTACAGAATGTTTTATCTTCGTGAAGACTTGTGTAACAGAGTCGGGTTTTTTGGGGTCCCTGGTACAAATAAATGCGACGGACGAGATGGTGGTCTAGTGTCTTCATTTATTTTTTTCATTTACTCATCTCATACTTAATCCCTACAACAAAACAAATAACACTGTAGAGTAACTAAAGGTAAAAGCAACTATATGAACAATTATGAACAGAACATTCGGACGGGTACGCGTTACTAAAAGATACATTTCACACCAAATATTATTTAAAATCCACAAATTAAATTATCACAACATAGCATATGTATATAAAGATTACTCACTTGGCATGTGGTGCCCAGGACATTTCATCGGCAATGAATTGAAAAATATAGTTGATTTAGAGAGGGAATGTATATGTTCCTCTACCGGCGGTCAAAATCTTTATGGGGCTTTTGGCGGTAATGAGAAAGAAAGAAAGAAAAGAAAAGAAAAAGACCAGCACGCATGTCCAGCACTGTATCCGTCACCTGTCAAACCTGTTTACCTACATACGTCACACAAACTCACTCTCCGGACATTCACGAACTACACATACAGTATACATAATAGGACTTTTACAATACAAAGCACAACATGGGATACGCCCCCCATATAGAAGTAACACGACGAGTGCACCACACGTACAATGCAAAACACAACATGGGATACTCCCGTCGTAAATATGGCAAGACGAGCACAGTAGAAATACATTAACATATTAAAATAATTTAAATGGGTGCCACACTTGGGCTAGTCCATGTACAGAATGTTTTATCCTCGTGAAGACTTGGGCTAGTCCATGTACAGAATGTTTTATCTTCGTGAAGACTTGGGCAAGTCCATGTATAGGTTGTTTTATCTTCGTGAAGTCTTGGGCTAGTCCATGCACAGGATGTTTTATCTTCGTGAAGTCTTGGGCTAGTCCATGTACAGGATGTACTATCTTCGTGAAGACTTGGGCTAGTCCATGTACAGGATGTATTATCTTCGTGAAGACTTGGGCTAGTCCATGTACAGGATGTATTATCTTCGTGAAGACTTGGGCTAGTCCATGTACAGAATGTTTTATCTTCGTGAAGTCTTGGGCTAGTCCATGTACAGGATGTATTATCTTCGTGAAGTCTTGGGCTAGTCCATGCACAGGATGTTTTATCTTCGTGAAGTCTTGGGCTAGTCCATGCACAGGATGTTTTATCTTCGTGAAGTCTTGGGCTAGTTCATGTACAGAATGTTTTATCTTCGTGAAGTCTTGGGCTAGTCCATGTACAGGATGTTTTATCTTCGTGAAGACTTGGGCTAGTCCATGTACAGAAGGTTTTATCTTCGTGAAGACTTGGGCTAGTCCATGCACAGGATGTTTTATCGCCGTGAAGACTTGGACTAGTCCATGCACAGGATGTTTTATCTTCGTGAAGTCTTGGGCTATTCCATGTACGAGTTGTTTTATCGCCCTAATATTACTAACGTCTTATAATAAGCTTTCTGAAATCTTTAAGCATACAAGTATACATTATTGGGTTTGTCATAATTGAGGCAATAGCAAATATTGCACAGCCAAATTCAACTGTGTCCGGCATGGAAACAAACAGCATAACAAGTCCTACCACTGATTGTGGTGTCATTGAAATAAGGAAAACTATGAAAACCACTGATACTATTCTGAAAGCTTCCGTCTGTGCTTGTACTGCTGTGTTTTGATTACTTTTCCTTCTAAGCACAGGTAAACTTCTTGTCAATGATTCGCCTTCCCGAACATTGTCCATACCTTTTGGTGCCAAATTTGAATCCGATTGGTCACTATCTGTCACGTACACTTGTCCATATGAACTCCCCGCTCGTCTCACATTTTTACAAAAGTTGTTCGCAGTTATGACGTAAACAATGATCGTGCATATCCATAGGAAGAATATAATTGATCTAACTGGAATGAGTGCGTAAGACAAATTATTTCCGAAAATAGATGTTAAAAGACATATCTTTATCGTTGATTGTCTTCTAGAAAATAGGTACGGTGTTCCAAGTATCAATGAACAAATAAAAATGCTTACAAGTGTTAGTGATTGTCGCTTACGCAAAGACATGACCTTCGTAGGAATTGGTCTCATACACATATATCGTTCTGTACATATGATTAAGGTGTGGACTAGCGAGGTCACAAATCCAAGCTGAATCAGAAAATATGCCAATCCACATATCCAAATCTGCTTCAGCTGCAGCAACCTTATCAGTGAAAAGTGAAATAGAGCCATGGCCAGTAAAATGTCGCTGCTACTTAAAAACAGAACTGCAATGATGTACGATTTTTGTCGCAGAGTCTTGTTTACATATGCAAATAAAATTATCGCAAAATGTTCCGCAAATGCTATTATTGCAACTGAACACAGCGTCCATAACATTATATAATGGACAAGGGGTATAGAGTTTGGTTCCAAGGTCGTGGTACTGTTGGTGTTACTTTGATTGTACATATTCTTTCAGGAACCTGTGAAAAAATAAAAAATGATTGGCAACATGAGAAAATATTTAGTATGGACATTGTTGGCTAACAATTTTGCAGGTTTTCATAAATATGACATGAAGGATTTCTACTTTCCAATGAGAAGTTGGTTGATCAAAAGTTAGATAGGCTTACAACCGAGCATTTTTTATCGCAAATTAAAACTGCTTTTCTCGAAACCTTTAGGAATAAGTGAATGTCATAAACCGCATTGCTGGGCTTAGTTTTACGAAAACTTTCATGTATCAAAATACTAATATTTTTACAAAAGTTTATAGCAAATTGCAAATTTGACCCATGTATGACCTCGGAAAACGCTCAAGGTAATTAATTTAATCGTAGTTTTTTGCTTTTAATCCAATCATACTACAGGCCTTATATCATGATCCTTTGCCTCTTGGTTATAAAGTAGAATTAATTTAATTTTTTTTACTCATTTCACATTTTGACATTGAAAGTGTATCAAGGTCGTTTACATTTTTTGTTGTATGTTGATATCAATTTTGCTTATCAATATCAAGACGTTAGACCTTGTAGATATTTTCTTACCTGAAACCAGTCGGTGACGGTATCAATCTTGAAGCTTCTTTCGGGTTCGGAAAACCTTTGGATTTATGAAAGTCTAGACGACTGAAGCACTTCCTGAGGATACTTAAAATTGTATACTTGATTCAGTTGGAAATATTTGATAGTGATAAAAAGGTAGGATTCACGAAGTTCCTGTGGCGATGAAAATATACGATTCACGAAGTTCCTGTAGTGAGTAAAGTACAGTATTCACGAAAATCCTATCTTGAGTAGAAGTTCGGATTCACGACGATCCTGCTGTAATAAAAAAATAGGATTCACGGAGTTCGTTTGGTGAGGAAAATGGCCGGTTCACGGTGTTATTGTGGTGATGAAAATTTTAGGATGCACGAAGTTTATGTCGTTGTAAATAATTTAGGATTCACAGAATTCCAATGGAAATGCGAGTTTAGGATTCACAGAGTTCTGGCATTGATGATGAAAAGCTAGAATTAACGAGTTCCTGCGGGGACGAGAACGCGGAATGGTTAAAGTCTGTTCCGTGGTTGAACTGTAGCGTTGACAGGTTTGGTCTTGGCATGTGAATGTCGTTATAATCAGTGATATTATATCGTTGTAGGTTGTGTAACACTACAGCCTTCTTGTATCACAGTTATGCTTGCTTGTCATCTCGCCTTGATCCCTTGTAGCATGGTTATACCTTGTACTTACGATCTGTATGTATTCACGGAATGACAGATGTCAGATCGCACAGATCTAACAACGAGAAATAATGCTAGTGATGTTGAAATAAAAAGAGCAGAAATAACAAAAAAGACAAAACAAAACAGATATAATAATCAAAGGAAAAAAATAAAAAAAATCTTTGTATATATTTTAACGTTGAATAATAATAATCGTCATGTATTGCACGTTATACCACTAAAGGAACAACAGGTGGAACAGCAAAACATCTTATTTCAATTGGACAGGAAAGGTTGTCGGATGTGACGGTTACCAAAGTGTAAATATCAGCAGTATTGGTAAGGTCAAATAGAGAATATACACATCAGAAATGTAGACATTAAGACTAGTCCATCAACATGATATGCCTAACAGGAATTAGAAAAGAAAAATTTCCTTTAATCAGAGGAAGAAATTCAAAAGTAAGTTTTTAAGAAAGATGATCCTAAAATCCTTAGATGACACAGAAAACCTTTCGAATTTAGAAGATATATCAGTAGTGTTAAACTGCTGGAGTGAGGGCAGGAAACTAAAGTCTTACACTCTCAGCTCTCAGTGTTTGTGTTGTGTCTGACAGCTCTCAGTGTTTGTATTTGTGTGTCTGACAGCTCTCAGTGTTTGTATTTGTGTCTGACAGATCTCAGTGTTTGTGTTTGTGTCTGTCAGATCTCAGTTTGTATGTTTCTGTGTGTCAGATCTCTTTTCTAATTATTCCCACAAAAACCCAGCTTAACGACACCAGTGGGGAAGACGTTTAAAGATATGTTGTTGTTTTCCTAAAGTTGGCAGCCTTATTGAATTTCGGATTTGCTCTGTCCTGATTGACATATACCAGGATTCCAAGCTCCTTACAGAATGTATAAACACGTTGGTAGTGTTGGTGTTATTGTTAATGTAAACCGTTTTGTAGACCTACAATATCCTCGCGAGTAGAAATCGCGTGCGAGACTTCTATCAGTGTCTCATTTACCAAAGAAGTCATAATTAGGTCAACGACAAACCGTGGATGACGTCAGAGTTGAGAAACAAGATTAGAATCCGAGATCGATTACAAAAATTGTGAGAGAATCTAATCGTCGCCGTGATATACAAAAATGAAAAAAAAAAATCAATAAGGTAGCCTCGTTTTGGCGAGAGCAACATAGAGATTCCTCGAATTCCTCATGATGCACCAATAAAAATCTAAACTCATTTAAAATAGATTATAGTGAAATCGGAGATGTTCAGAAACATTAAAACTCGGGAGAGCTTCACTCTCTGATGAAATCAGTCTTCATATGTTAAAGAATATGTATAGATTTTATATAAACCTCTTGAGATGTCATTCATTGTGTCGCCATCTACTGGAATCTATCCACGCTGATGTAAAATTTCGGCCATTATTTAAGAAGGTTGATAGGCATTCTATTCTATAGGCGTTCAATTTCTCTAATTTCCAATATTAGTAGATGTTTTGAACGTGTAGTCTTTAAACATATCTATGACTATTTTGTTAACAACTCACTGTTTTATAAAAATCAGACTGGTTTTCTATCAGGACTCGGCTGTCTATCAATTAACAGAAGCGGCATCTTAATACCTATTCAACGATTGCCGATATGAAACATAAATGTGTTTGTATTTTGTAATATTTCAAAAGCCTCCGATCGTGTTTTATGTGAATTATCCAAGTGTGTGGAAACTTGAATCTGGCTTTAGACAGTCTCACTTCAAAACGGCTTTAATTAAAACGGCCCTAGTTAAAATGGTATCACTTCAAAACGGCCCTAGTAAAAATGGTATCACTTCAAAACGGCCCTGGTTAAAATGTTATAACTTCAAAACGGTCCTACTTAAAATGGTATAACTTCAAAACGGCCCAAGTTAAGATGGTATCACTTCCAAACGGCCCTATTTAAAATGTTATAACTTCAAAACGGCCCTAGTTAAAATGGTGTAACTTCGAAACGGCACAAGTTAAGATGGTATCACTTCCAAACGGTCCTAGTTAAACTGGTAATCACTTCCAAACGGCCCTAGTTAAAATGGTATCACTTCAAAATGGCCCTAGTTAAAATGGTATCACTTCCAAACGGCCCTAGTTAAGATGGTACTCACTTCCAAACGGCCCTAGTTAAGATGGTACTCACTTCCAAGCGGCCCTAGTTAAAATGGCACTCACTTCCAAACGGCCCTAGTTAAGATGGCATTCACTTCACAACCACCCTAGATAAGGTGATCTCACTTCAAAACCACCCTTGTTAAAACCATCCTTGTTAAAACGACCCAACTTCAAAAACGGTCCTAGTTAAATGGTCTCACTTAAAAAACGATCCTATAGTTAAAACGGCTTTATCGTAAACACGATCTTAGTTGAAGGGCCTCACTTCAGGAAACGGTCCTAGTTAAAACGGCCCTATCATTAAAACGACCCGAGTTAAAATGGCCTCACTTCTTCAAAAACGGTCCTAGTTAAAACGGCCCTATCGTAGAACAGACCCTAGTTAAAACGGTCTCACTTCAAAAACAGTACTATTATCGGCCTTAACTTAAAATTCATCCTAATTAAAAAGGTCTCACTTCTAAAAACGGCCTTAGGTAAAACGGCCTTTAAAAACGACCCTAGTTAAATTGGACTGATTTCAAGAAGTCCTTAATAAAAATGGCCCTATCGTAAAAACGGCTCTATACGAAGTCCGTGCGTGACCACACTAATAAAAAAGATGACGTCATTTTAAAATAACACAAGTAACATGGAATATTATTGGGATTTTTAATGTCACGGATGTAGAATTGACTTTCTTCAATAGAGGGTAATATTTCAATTGTAAATAACTTAAACACGCCTTTTGTTTTTAAAATGTCCAAAGTTATTCCATTATTGAAAATTGGCTGTCACAAAAGTTAGCGCAATCGATTTGAAAATTATTAAGAATTCTGCCACTTTTTATTTTGATATTTTAAGTTATGTACCTTTGGAGAAAATATATGTTACACAGCATGCAAAACTGATTAACTTGAAATTTTTCGCTGTAGCTTTACAAAGTGACAATTCAATTTAATTCATTCCAGAAGTTTTTTTTTTAAATAGCGGACATGTTGCTTGAAAATTAAGAACGTGGATTAATGTTGTTTCAACAGTCAAGCAAATCGGATTACACAATAAAATGACTTATTTACTACTTTCTATCAATATAAGTCATAAATCCTAGTTTTGTATTGGGTTGAAACATTATGTTAAAAAACGATATGTTTTTTAAAAAATATTTTGATTAATTAGTTTCCATTGATAATGAGTTTCATCCCCCGTTCTTCAAATTTTAATTATCTATGATTCATGGCACTGATCATATTTATTTTCAAATTGGACGTTGTTCCGTACGATGAGAAATTAGGTCATGGAAAGGCTGGCTAGAGTTCACACCAGTCCAGGTAAACAGCAGGGGCTCTTAGTTCCTAGAGAGGACCTTAATGGTCATACACGTCCTTCGAAATAACTGACCCTAAGCAAATAAAATACAGAGTACATTTTTTATAATTTCATCTTTCATATACAACACGAATTTAGCACGACACGAGTCGACTCGACACGACGCGGACACGAAACGAAACGACACAACACAACACAACACAACACGACACAACACAACACGACACGACAAAACACAACACGACACGACACACAACACGACACGACACGAAACGACACGACACAACACAACGCAACACAACACAACACAACACGACACGACAAAACACAACACGACACGAAACGAAACGATACAACACAACACAACACGACACGACACGACACGAAATGACACAACACAATACAACACGACACGACACGACACAACACGACACGACACAACACATTACAATACATTTTATTAAAGGGTCACATGCGTGTCATTTTTTCATAAAATAATGAAATAAACACATTTGAAGAGTATTGACACCTAGTCTATTAAGGTTTACGAGACAATATATAAAATACAAGAACTATCTGGACTTAACAAGTGATGGACATGATCAGTAATATTCTTCTACCATACATCTTGTGAACTGTACGTACCAATCTGTATGTCCACAGCTTATTCTTATTGGTAATTTACTATCATTATATAGCTCTTTACGCCATTTACAATTAGCAACATTTACAAAACGAATTTTTATTAGCTTAATAGAATCTTTGGTTGATGATAAAGGTTATGGATAAGTAGTCTATATAAGGCATTGTTTCTCAGGAGCTTAACAAATCTGTCCCCCCAACTGCGGTTGACAGAAAGAGACCAGTTACTGATCTTTTTTTAGAAATCTATTCTCAACTGAACATCTTAAATTTAACCACAGTCCACAGACTTCAACTTTCTGTTCATGAAAAGAAATCCATATTTATTTAGTAAGTAGTAATGTTATAAAGTATAGATAAAGCCATACAAGTTTGATAGTGAACAATTCCTGTAGCAGTGACACACTGAAGATAAAGTCAAAGGGACATTACTCCATCGGCGGAAGTGAGTTATAATACACTTCCGGTATGTTCCAATGACAGATGAAAACACTGCGAAACAAGGTATTTAAGTCGTCTGCAAGGTTAATATATCGAAAATCTGTGTCAGATGTCAACATTTCTCCATTTTCCAAAAATAGAAAGCGTGTCAGATCAGTTCAAACACAGTCATTTTGGGAAAATTCGGCTTGTGACATTTCAGTAGCAAAATGCATGAAGAGAGAAGAGACAAGATCACAACCCTTCAACAATTGCACCAGGCCACTAGTTTATAGCAACTTCCACAAGCTGATGCTGTGTCAACTTCTGTCCTTTTTCAAAAGAAAATTTCAATATTATCCCAAAAAATATATGTTCGATATAAATAAGGCATTGCTATAAGATTGGAATCGGGGATATCTGTATGTATACCCAGAAACGTCAAACTAATCGTACAGATAAGTCATAGCGTTATTTCAAGTAAAAAAATAGAAATCGAAAAAAGCATACTGGGAAACATCAATAAGAGATGAAATTCTATACTATTGAGTAAATTGATAATAGTATAACCTTTAATTCTTTAGCAAATGTTTCAAAAGCATGATTTCAAGTATGTTTGTATCCTATTGAAAATATAAATGGACTGTAATTTACCTGGTATAAAGGGGAGAGTAAATTATGACAGAAGACAAATTAGAAACCAGTTGCCCTCCAGTGTGGTTTATATCTTGCATATTTCAGTCAGTTTTTCTCTGATTATTTTAAAAAGGGCTGTTCACAGTTTATACCAAGTGTAAAAGCTGTTCACAGTTTTTACCAAGTGTTGAATGCTCTAATTGATTTGAGAGAATATGTGTATGTTTCAGTCTCCTAATATCGCAGCTTCCTATACATTTGGAGGATGAATATTTTTAGAGCAGTTTATGCTAATTAAACAAAGGCATGCATTTTCCATCATTCAGCTTATTTTTCTATGACTCAGATGCTAGAGATGTAAATTATAATTCTGGAGAGCTTGAATTCAGTTAGGCTGGGTCCTTAAATATCTATCGTATTCATATATACATGTTTTTATTGCAGGTGATTGTTTAAGAGTAGAATAAGAAACTGGAGGAGCTGGATTTAATAATGGCAAACAGTAAATAAGGATAAAATGTCCCACAAGGTTGTTGTTCTAGTAGTGTACTATTCTTAAGAGATTCTTTTACTTGGATGGATGGAAGTAGCTCAGTTTTCCAAGAATCATAACCCTTCAGTTATGATAGACTCCAGGCGGTTTACAATTCACAGTCAGCCGCAGAATGCATTTACAGTCATGCATGACCTGCGCGTCAGACACATGCTCTGTGATGTTGTCATCACTGTGGAGGAGAAAGATTTTGATGCACATAAGGTTGTGTTGTGTGGATGTAGTCCTTACTTACTGGCTATGTTTACAAATGGAATGCAAGAGTCGGAACAAGAGCATGTACAGATTCGGGGCCTAGAAGCTTGGGCAATGGAGCTTTTGTTGGAGTTCATGTATACCAGCGAGATAGAGATAACTGTTGACAATGTCCAGGGTATTCTACAAGGTGCTAGTTTACTGGGTCTGCATCAGTTACGCAAGTCATGTGCCACGTTCCTTCAGTCCCAGCTCACAGCATCCAACTGTCTAGGTAAATATGTTATAAAATCAAACAATACACATTAAATGTACATATATATATTACTGATCATTATAAGCAATATGAAACAGATATTTTTTTCTTATTAAATGTTGATTTTTATCATGAACTTTTACATTACTTTTTTGTTTTTTAAAAGTCAGTCATATGTGATAAATATAGAACACATCCGTTATAATACATATATTAGTAATTGAATACAGCTGTTGTTGTTGTTGCTGCTTAACTGTCATCATCATCAGTCAGGTTCATCTATCATTGAGGGTTTCAACCCCTATCCTGGAACTGTCTTCAGACAGTGGGTCAGCAAGGGTGATCAGTCCCTACTCTCCAACATTTGATTTCCAGCTACTTTCTCCTCCCCACATTCTCAGCCACCGTCTCTTTGTTTCATTCTCCAACTCTCTTAATGGCATATTCCTTTCCGAGCATCTTCCAGCATGATTTGACAGCATGATTTGACGGGGAATCCTCTACAGACTTCACTTTCATAGGGAAGTTCTGTGCGTGTCAGTCTTTTCTCCCACAATCCTGTATTGGCTCTGGATACGTGGTCTTTTTCCGTTTATGTACTATTCCCCAGGGCACTGTCACTTCCACCAGCTTCTTCCTGCTGGGGGACAACAACACTATGTCTAGCTCAAGCATATCTGATTAAAAAAAGACCAAATTTCTTCCCCACGAAAAAAATCTACTTGTATCTCCCAGTCTCCTACAACTCTGGACCGAAGTTGGCATTCCTTTTTGTCCATGATGGTATTTGTCCCTCTCTGTGGAACTGGATAAATGTTGGTCCCCTTTGTGTTCCCGGTGCCTTTTTCCTTTCCCTCTGAAGGGTTTAAGCGAGTTACTTAACACCTGGTTGTTCCTCCATGTGTATGGGCCCTGTGCCAGCACTACTTCTCAGGAAGAAAGAATACATTCCTGACTTCCAGGTCTTTCAAATTGGTGAAACATTCACCAATCTTTCACAAATCCTCTTCTGTGAAGATTTGTCAGTATTGGATGCAGCCCTGAGAATGAACTGTAGCTGTTATGGTGTATTTGCTGTAAACTTAAAGAAAAAATGAGAAGTGAAATTTTGATGGAGTTTTGGGAATGAATCAACAATATTTCTGCATTCAAGATTTCCAAGTGATGCTGTTGTGGGAAGACACACTGTACAGACAATGAGATAAACAGAGAGTTTTTGTGTATTATAACGACCTGCTTTAGACATGGTTATATCAGTAGTACATACACCTCGATTCTGTCCATCAGAATCCAGTTATACTGTTATCTTGTTTAATGATTCTAGATCGTAAAATACATAAGTGTTATCTTTGAGAATCTATTACTGAGTAAAAAGTTGAAAAAGAACGTTCACTTGGTATATGAAATCTGTTCATGAAAATTAAAAATTTTCAAACATAATTAATGTATGGCTGATTTATTTTATTTTACTTTTTCAGGAATCAATTTTTTGGCAGATTTATACATGTGTACTGATCTAGAAGCTCTGTCTAGACAGTATATATATCAAAATTTCTTGGAAGTGATGCATTATGAGGAGTTCTTTCAATTGTCTGAGGAGAGGTTACTAGCATTATTAAAAAGTGACAAGTTACAAGTGACTAATGAGCACCAGGTGTTGGAAGCAGTGTGTGCCTGGCTGCAGTGTGACGAGTCCAACAGAACACCAGTAGCATGCAACCTTCTTCAGTATGTAAAACTGCCTCTTCTAGGCCTCAACTATTTAGAAAATGTTGTACTGAAATTTGAATTTGTGAAAAATTGTCCGAAGTGTCAGTTGCTCATCAGTAAGGCTATAAACATGCATCATGATGAAACGGCCTTGACCTTAGTGACCCCACGGGCTCAGCCTCCATGTATATATGTAATGGGAGGTCGTAACAGCACAGATTGTCAGCTGAAGAGCATGGAAAAGTATGACTTTCTTATTGATCAGTGGAATACAGTGGTAAGTAAAACTACAATGTAGATATAGAAATAGTACAGCAAGTTATTTTTATCACATGAGATACATACCGGTATGTAAGTGCAATTTTTTATTAAGGAAATACACCGCGTCTTGATTGAGCAGGTAACCCCAAACACTTTCAGTTTCTGATCAGGGGATCAAACCCTATCATGTTTCCTTCAGGAAAAGCATGTGCATGCACATTATCACTGCACCACTGAGCCATCATTCCGAGTTATCATATATTCATATTTCTATATGCAGACAAACATGAACATTGCACGGACAGCTGTAGGTGCAGTCAGCGTGGATGGTGTGTTGTATGCGGTGGGTGGGGAATGTGCTCTTGCGGATACACAGGAGGACACCCTCTACTTACGCTGTATGGAGTGTTATGACCCGGTGCTTCGACAGTGGATACCAAAACCTGAAATGAAGATTGCACGCTCATTTGTAGCATGTGTAGCTGTTGGGAGGATGTTATATGCTATAGGTATGGTGTATTATACATACAGTCTGTACATATGTATGTGAAATATTACATGATGGGATCTAAGTTGCTATTACGTGTAATGTACACCTCCTATGTACCTGAGTGTACAGCTGTGTGTGTACACAGTATGTGTACCTGAGTGTGCAGCTGTGTGTGTACACAGTATGTGTACCTGAGTGTGCAGCAGTGTTTGTACACTGTATGTGTAGCTGTGTGTGTACACTATGTGTAACCAAGTGTGCAGCTGTGTGTGTACACTGTATGAATACCTGAGCTGCAGCTGTGTGTGTACACTGTATGTGTAGCTGTGTGTGTAGTTGTGTGTGCACACTGTATATGTACCTGTGTGTGAAGCTGTGTGTGTACACTGTGTACCTGAGTGTGCAGCTCTGTGTGTGTACACTGTATGTGTACCTGAGTCTGTAGCTGTATTTGTACCTGTATGTGGAGCTGTGTGTGTACACTATGTGTACCTGAGTGTGCAGCTGTATGTGTACATTGTAAGTGTACCTGAGTGTACAGTGTGTGTGTACACTGTATGTGTACCTGAGTGTGTATCCATGTATGGTGTATTTACTATATTTGTTGTGTTGTAGGAGGGGAAGATGGATTGTGTAAATATTTTTATTGTTGTGTTGTAGGAGGGGAGGATGGATTGTGTAATTACTGTAATTGTTGTGTTGTAGGAGGGGAGGATGGATTGTGTAATTACTATAATTGTTGTGTTGTAGGAGGGGAAGATGGATTGTGTAATTACTGTAATTGTTGTGTTGTAGGAGGGGAGGATGGATTGTGTAATTACTGTAATTGTTGTGTTGTAGGAGGGGAGGATGGATTGTGTAATTACTATAATTGTTGTGTTGTAGGAGGGGAGGATGGATTGTGTAATTACTGTAATTGTTGTGTTGTAGGAGGGGAGGATGGATTGTGTAATTACTGTAATTGTTGTGTTGTAGGAGGGGAGGATGGATTGTGTAATTACTGTAATTGTTGTGTTGTAGGAGGGGAGGATGGATTGGGTGATTACTATAATTGTTGTGATGTAGGAGGGGAGGATGGATTGTGTAGTTACTGTAATTGTTGTGTTGTAGGAGGGGAGGATGGATTGTGTAATTACTGTAATTGTTGTGTTGTAGGAGGGGAGGATGGATTGTGTAATTACTGTAATTGTTAAGTTGTAGGAGGGGAAGATGGATTGTGTAATTACTGTTATTGTTGTGTTGTAGGAGGAGAAGATGGATCATGTAGCTACTGTATTGTGGAAAAGTATGACCAAAGACAAGAAGTATGGAGCTTTGCTTCCAGTATGAAGAGGAAAAGAGCTGGTGCTGGGACCTGTGTCTGTGATGGAAAGATATATGTTGCAGGTGCATCATTTGTCATAAATATCTGACTATTTTGTGTTTTGTTTGTGTCAGAAAAATAATAGATAGTAATAAATATTGAGAACCTACAGGAAATTTCAGTCAAATTATAACATCTCTTTGCATGACTGTGACTTTGTCACACATTTAATATTTTGTATGACGTTACAATATACAGTGATACTATACGGGCCAGTTAACTTGTAGACATCAGTGTTATTGTATATTTTCTCTGTCGCTTGATGTTGCCTGTTAGAGTTGACTTTGTGATGTCACCTTTCGTGACATTCCAGCTGAAGTGTGCCCCTTTGGTGAGATTTGTAACCAAGTTCTACTGAAATAAGAATTTTTTGCTCTGCAGTTATAAGTAATTAATATGTTTTAGTGTTATGTTATAAATCTTTACCTACTGTACTCGGCCACAGTTTCTGTGTTTCATTCTGGAAACATCTCATAACAACAGAACCATACTATCTCTGAGATTATGGTACTTCACAATTTCTGGTGTATGATCGATAATGGTACATGGTCTCAAACACTTAGATTTTTAAAAAATCCTATTTTAATCATGTGAAAGAAGGACAGAAAAGTCAAATTGATCCTCTTTTATGTAGGTGGCTATGACAAGATCTTACACCTCGACCGAGCAAGTGTTGAGTGCTTCGATCCTGCCACTGAGGAGTGGACATTTGTGTCGGAGATGGAGAAGGCCCGATCAGGGCTGGCTCTAGTCAGTGTAGAACACTTTATATATGCCTTTGGTGGACGTTACAAACACACTGACCAGTACACAGATATGGTGGAAAGGTACTTAAATGTATATGATATACTTTTGATGGCTAATGCCAAATATTTATTGCTTTGTCAATCTGCTTTCTTCATTCTGTACAGAGAACATTTATTTTTAGAAAATCTGACATCAATTTTGGCACGTACTTGGTAGTAGTGTATATTGATACTTAAATGAAGGTAATTAAAGTGCATCCAGGCCCGACTTGTATAAAACATCGCAACTTGAGATTTCCTCAAGCCCAGATTTTCCTCAGCTAATATCTCCTTGAAAATATCTTGTATGAAAATTCCTCAAGGAATTTCAGGACATCCTAGCCGATGCCTTCCTCCTGTTCCTTGAGAAAATTTTATACAAGCCGTTTTTGAGGAGATATCACCTGATTAAAATCTTGACTTGAGGAAATCTCAAGTTGAGATGTTTTATACAAGTGGGGCCAGGTCATATCATATTGATGTGTTGTAACTCCAATTATAAAGTACAGTCACTGAAAGTGTTTACAAAAATAAAGTTGGTAAATACAAATTGTGTACATATAAATCCACATACAGAGCAATATAATATAAATATATTTATAGATGAACATAGAATAGTCAATAAGACTGATGTGCATTTACATTAATTGTGAATTTCTTTTGATACACTTATTTAAGAAAAATTTGAAATGAACAAGTGTGTAATGTGAAACCAGAATTTATTGAACATTAGAGAGTTTTTGTGAATATGACCAATCAATATTTGTATGTCTTCCTTACTAGTTGGAATAATTAATTCAATTTTTTTTTTCAATTCTTAATCAACAGATTAACGACTTGGCAAAATCATTAGTAAAATTTACGAATTATACTATTTGTGCTAGGGAGCATTTAGATAAAATGTGGATTTTGCAGGAAGTATAACCAGAATTTATTGCAACTTACCAGTACAAAAATAGCGTAGAAGTGATGTATTTATAGACAAATACTCTAGGGATTAGGCATGATCTGTGTTCATTTTAATTTCTTTCTTTTTCCAGATTTAACACACTGACAAATCAATGGACAACAATATCGTCAATGAATACACCGAGAGCATGGCCAGGAATCGCAGCATTTGATGGTAAAATTTACCTAATGGGGGGCTTCGATGGCACAAGTCGATTACGAAGCGCTGAAGTCTATGATATTGAATCTGATCGCTGGGCTTTCCTCAGTAACATGATCGTGAGCCGGGCAGGCTGTGGAGCAGCAGTTGTATAGTAATGAATTACCTGATTTGGGCCATTGGACTGTGTAGCTAGGGTTAAAATAACCATTTGTTACCTGATATGGGTCAGTGGACTGTGTAGCTGTAGTTATACAGACCGTTTGTTACCTGATATGGGTCAGTGGACTGTGTAGCTGTAATTATACTGACCGTTTGTTACCTGATATGGGTCAGTGGACTGTGTAGCTAGGGTTAAAGTGACCATTTGTTACCTGATATGGGTCAGTGGACTGTGAAGCTAGGGTTAAAATGACCATTTGTTACCTGATATGGGTCAGTGGACTGTGTAGCTGTAGTTATACTGACCATTTGTTACCTGATATAGACCAGTGGACTGTGTAGCTGTAGTTATACTGACCATTTGTTACCTGATATGGGTCAGTGGACTGTGTAGCTGTAGTTATACTGACCATTTGTTACCTGATATGGGTCAGTGGACTGTGTAGCTAGGGTTAAAGTGACCATTTGTTACCTGATATGGGTCAGTGGACTGTGTAGCTGTAGTTACACAGACCATTTGTTACCTGATATGGACCAGTGGACTGTGTAGCTAGGGTTAAAATAACCATTTGTTACCTGATATGGGTCAGTGGACTGTGTAGCTAGGGTTAAAATGACCATTTGTTACCTGATATGGACCAGTGGACTGTGTAGCTAGGGTTAAAATAACCATTTGTTACCTGATATGGGTCAGTGGACTGTGTAGCTATAGTTACACAGACCATTTGTTACCTGATATGGACCAGTGGACTGTGTAGCTAGGGTTAAAAAGACCATTTGTTACCTGATATGGGTCAGTGGACTGTGTAGCTGTAGTTATACTGACCATTTGTTACCTGATATGGGTCAGTGGACTGTGTAGCTGTAGTTATACTGACCATTTGTTACCTGATATGGGTCAGTACTGTGTAGCTGTAGTTATACTGACCATTTGTTACCATTTGTTACCTGATATGGGTCAGTGGACTGTGTAGCTGTAGTTATACTGGGTCAGTGGACTGTGTAGCTGTAGTTATTTTTGTTACCTGATATGGGTCAGTGGACTGTGTAGCTGTAGTTACCTGATATGGGTCAGTGGACTGTGTAGCTGTAGTTATACTGACCATTTGTTACCTGATACTGACTGTGTATTTGTTACCTGATATGGGTCAGTGGACTGTGTAGCTGTAGTTATACTGACCATTTGTTACCTGATATGGGTCAGTGGACTGTGTAGCTGTAGTTATACTGACCATTTGTTACCTGATATGGGTCAGTGGACTGTGTAGCTGTAGTTATACTGACCATTTGTTACCTGATATGGGTCAGTGGACTGTGTAGCTGTAGTTATACTGACCATTTGTTACCTGATATGGGTCAGTGGACTGTGTAGCTGTAGTTATACTGACCGTTTGTTACCTGATATGGGTCAGTGGACTGTGTAGCTGTAGTTATACTGACCATTTGTTACCTGATATGGGTCAGTGGACTGTGTAGCTGTAGTTATACTGACCATTTGTTACCTGATATGGGTCAGTGGACTGTGTAGCTGTAGTTATACTGACCATTTGTTACCTGATATGGGTCAGTGGACTGTGTAGCTGTAGTTATACTGACCATTTGTTACCTGATATGGGTCAGTGGACTGTGTAGCTGTAGTTATACTGACCATTTGTTACCTGATATGGGTCAGTGGACTGTGTAGCTGTAGTTATACTGACCATTTGTTACCTGATATGGGTCAGTGGACTGATATGGGTCAGTGGACTGTGTAGCTGTAGTTATACTGACCATTTGTTACCTGATATGGGTCAGTGGACTGTGTAGCTGTAGTTATACTGACCATTTGTTACCTGATATGGGTCAGTGGACTGTGTAGCTGTAGTTATACTGACCATTTGTTACCTGATATGGGTCAGTGGACTGTGTGTAGCTGTATGTTGGACTGTGTAGCTGTACCATTTGTTACCTGATATGGGTCAGTGGACTGTGTAGCTGTTTGTTAGATATGGGTTATACTGTGTAGCTGTATTTGTTACCTGATATGGGTCAGTGGACTGTGTAGCTGTAGTTATACTGACCATTTGTTACCTGATATGGGTCAGTGGACTGTGTAGCTGTAGTTATACTGACCATTTGTTACCTGATATGGGTCAGTGGACTGTGTAGCTGTAGTTATACTGACCATTTGTTACCTGATATGGGTCAGTGGACTGTGTAGCTGTAGTTATACTGACCATTTGTTACCTGATATGGGTCAGTGGACTGTGTAGCTGTAGTTATACTGACCATTTGTTACCTGATATGGGTCAGTGGACTGTGTAGCTGTAGTTATACTGACCATTTGTTACCTGATATGGGTCAGTGGACTGTGTAGCTGTAGTTATACTGACCATTTGTTACCTGATATGGGTCAGTGGACTGTGTAGCTGTAGTTATACTGACCATTTGTTACCTGATATGGGTCAGTGGACTGTGTAGCTGTAGCTGTAGTTATACTGACCATTTGTTACCTGATATGGGTCAGTGGACTGTGTAGCTGTAGTTATACTGACCATTTGTTACCTGATATGGGTCAGTGGACTGTGTAGCTGTAGTTATACTGACCATTTGTTACCTGATATGGGTCAGTGGACTGTGTAGCTGTAGTTATACTGACCATTTGTTACCTGATATGGGTCAGTGGACTGTGTAGCTAGCCATTTGTTACCTGATATGGGTCAGTGGACTGTGTAGCTGTAGTTATACTGACCATTTGTTACCTGATATGGGTCAGTGGACTGTGTAGCTGTAGTTATACTGACCATTTGTTACCTGATATGGGTCAGTGGACTGTGTAGCTGTAATTATACTGACCATTTGTTACCTGATATGGGTCAGTGGACTGTGTAGCTGTAGTTATACTGACCATTTGTTACCTGATATGGGTCAGTGGACTGTGTAGCTGTAGTTATACTGACCATTTGTTACCTGATATGGGTCAGTGGACTGTGTAGCTGTAGTTATACTGACCATTTGTTACCTGATATGGGTCAGTGGACTGTGTAGCTGTAGTTATACTGACCATTTGTTACCTGATATGGGTCAGTGGACTGTGTAGCTGTAGTTATACTGACCATTTGTTACCTGATATGGGTCAGTGGACTGTGTAGCTGTAGTTATACTGACCATTTGTTACCTGATATGGGTCAGTGGACTGTGTAGCTGTAGTTATACTGACCATTTGTTACCTGATATGGACCAGTGGACTGTGTAGCTGTAGTTATACTGACCATTTGTTACCTGATATGGGTCAGTGGACTGTGTAGCTGTAGTTATACTGACCATTTGTTACCTGATATGGGTCAGTGGACTGTGTAGCTGTAGTTATACTGACCATTTGTTACCTGATATGGGTCAGTGGACTGTGTAGCTGTAGTTATACTGACCATTTGTTACCTGATATGGCTCAGTGGACTGTGTAGCTGTAGTTATACTGACCATTTGTTACCTAATCTGGGTCATTTGAGCGTTTATCTTATGTTGAAGATTTCTTACCTGATTTATATGCAAAATGGTTTGGATCTGGAGGTATTCAGATAACTTATTTTTCTGATTGAAGACCAGATAGTTATGATGATGTCTTGTAGGGCATTAGTAAGACCATAACAACATGATAGTAAATTACGTGAAATAATCAACAAACATAGTAGTTACAGAGACATGAAAATTTGAAACTGTTATTTGACAGGTTTGGGAGCTTCAGACCCCCAAAGCTAACAGTGATATACTGTAAATCACTTAATACATTTCATCTAGGATTATTTTTTGCGTTAATATGCGAGAGAGCCTATCGTGAATTAAAATCTTTTGCGATTATTTGTATGAACTGCCCGGGATGGATTTCATTTCGAGTTGGTTTCCTATATCAGAGATTTGAGGAGTCCTGGTCTACATGCATGGTCCATATTCAGCTAGTTATCTTTGAAAGTGTTTTTGGTTAACATAGAACAAAGGTTTAGGTCCCTTAAATCAGTTTTATTTTCTGAGTAAGTCTGCTCTTCATTCTATTTTTAATTTGTTTTCATGAAAATTTTTTTGTCATTTGAATAACTGAATTTGTGGATAAATTCAGCGTGCTTGATTGTACAGTAAAATATGTTTTTTTTTAAAAACTGTTCAAAATATATAGAAATTGAACCTGGTACATGCACGTTTGTTTCAGATCTTTCGGAAACTCTTCTCTCACCATGAATAGTTGAAAATTTTCTTTTTGTTTGGTCAGTCATGAAATCACTTTGACCTTATCTGGCTTTAGGGCACTGACCTTTGACCATGCCTTTCTGTAAAACGTGGTTGACCGAGTCTGATTTTGAAGAGAAGAGATTATCTTTGGTCTAGCTTGGTCCATCACAAAGACATCTGATTTCATCTGGCTTTTGGAAACTGGTCCTTGAGCTAGTGTATTCAGTGAAAATTAACATGCTTTAATTTGGGACATTTTCTTCAGGTTGGTAATGTCCATAGATAGAAGTTGTTATAACACAACCTGTAGAAGATTAGAGTGTGAAATTTTGAATACTTCACGATCACCATCTTCAGACAAATGACCAATGTGGAGCATACAAGCACTGACGTATGTAGTGTTCAAGATGGTATAAAATGGACCAACATATTAGACTGTATATTTGCTACAATCCTATGTACACCAAGGTTGAAAATAGTGTGACGAGATGGTACACAGATCAAAGACAAAAAAAAATTGCCTACTGCGACATATCAACTATGTATGTCAGTGTTAGTATGCTCCACACTGGTCATTTGACCTGCTGAAGGGGACTGTGTAGTCATCGAAACATCGCACACTAATCTTCTACTGTTGTGTTATAAGAACTGCTATTTTCTCAACATGATCTACTTTTGTATAGCTTGTCCTTGATCTACCTTTCATTTTGGTGAATTTTTTTTATCATTTATCGTGTCTTTGGGGAGCTATATATAATTAATGAAGGTATTTTGATGGATTCTAGTTTCTAAGAGATGAACGTTGATGATTGGAATTTGTCAGCCATGTTGAGACAAAATAAACAAGATCAGGTAACAAAGAGAGTATATTTCCATATTAAATCATCACAGTTGAAAGTAACTGGACATTCAGTTTACATCTGTATTTAATCTGCTAATAAAATAACATGTAGATTGAAGTTGAAAGATTTTAAGTGAACCAGATCATAGTGAATTTAAATGTTCTTTGATTTAAATAATAATTTTTCCTTATTAGATAATATGCATTGTATTATAAACTGAATACATATTGAATAATGTTGTAATGATTTAGAATGCATGTAGTAATATATTCACAGCTGCCAGTATTAAATTTAGTGTCTATACTGTTTACCATTGACAGAGGTGATAATTAGGTAATTTGTTGTTGATGTCAACTCTAGTCAGTTTATTTCTTGGAGCAATTGTTATCAGATTTCATATTTTAAGAAATAAATTTGATTCATAACTTACTTTAGATATCAATATTTTACAGATACCAGGAAATGGTAGACAGAAAAATAACGATACCAGTGCTGTTTTAATTAGATCTTTGGATGTGGAATTAAAATCATCTATATTTTTTGTACCCGAAGTTGGAAAAAATTATAATGTAATTCATAAAAAAAGTTGATATGAAAAAGGAAGATTTCCCAAGGAATGTTTCTAGTCCAACAGATCAAAGTTTTCGTAATATACAAACTGTATTCATATATTATTCAATCTTATGTTTATGATATATTTATGTATATAACTCATATTCCTGCCCCCATTAAGGGATTTTTTCATAATAATTATATATTTTTGTCGTTCACTGAGATTCTCCACATATCTACGTCTTTGAAATATTAAGGTTTGGCTTTCTATGTCTGCAAATATTTAGCTTCAGAAAACGTGTTTTCTTTTATATCAAATGGCAGATGTGTGTAACATCAATTACTTTATATAGATGTAATGTTTTCAATATAAGAAAGAGAATTGTATCAGTAATATTATGTAGCTTCGATTTGAGAATTTGAGAGTGGCATGCTTCGTCAGCTTTGTGATACTAGTTATGTCTTTAGCATTGAAACTATCTTCAATTTGATATCAAAATGCTGTAAACGTACATATATAAGAGGTAATTTTATTTCAGCACTTGACGTGTTGGAGATATGCTCAATATGGACGCAATCTCTGCATGTTATTACAAATTGTAATTTTACCAGTTTTTAGATCTTATTTATTTTTTCAATAGCAATAATGCGCTACAAATTTGATCGTGCCAAAAGAAATATGTTAACAGTTTTCAACGAGTGAAGAAGCAATTTGTACATTGAAAGAATTTGTTTTCAAACATGCCTGTAATAAACTAATTAAATATTCATATATATATAGAATCAAATACATATATATATATATATATATATAGAATCTAGTAAGTAATATCAACGGTATGGTCCAATATTGGTACTGGATCTTCTATGTATAGAATCAAGTAAGTAATATCGACAGTATGGTCCAATATTGGTACTGGATCTTCTATATATAGAACCTAGTAAGTAATATCGACAGTATGGTTCAATATTGGTACTGGACCTTCTATATATAGAATCTAGTAAGTAATATCGAGGGTATGCTTCAATATTGGTACTGGATCTTCTGTATATAGAATCAAGTAAGTAATATCGACAGTATGGTCCAATATTGGTACTGGACCTTCTATATATAGAATCTAGTAAGTAATATCGACAGTATGGTCCAATATTGGTACTGGACCTTCTGTATATAGAATCAAGTAAGTAATATCGACGGTATGGTCCAATATTGGTACTGGACCTTCTATATATAGAATCTAGTAAGTAATATCGACGGTATGGTCCAATATTGGTACTGGATCTTCTATATATAGAATCAAGTAAGTAATATCGACGGTATGGTTCAATATTGGTACTGGATCTTCTATATATAGAATCTAGTAAGTAATATCGACGGCATGGTCCAATATTGGTACTGGACCTTCTATATATAGAATCTAGTAAGTAATATCGACAGTATGGTCCAATATTGGTACTGGATCTTCTATATATAGAATCAAGTATGTAATATCGACGGTATGGTCCAATATTGGTACTGGACCTTCTATATATATATAGAATCCTTCTAGTAAGTAATATCGACGGTATGGTCCAATATTGGTACTGACCTTCTATATATAGAATCTAGTAAGTAATATCGACGGTATGGTCCAATATTGGTACTGGACCTTCTATATATAGAATCTAGTAAGTAATATCGACGGTATGGTCCAATATTGGTACTGGACCTTCTATATATAGAATCTAGTAAGTAATATCGACGGTATGGTCCAATATTGGTTCTGGATCCTAACAAACAAATGTTCTTTGGCTGTGTATTACTGGGATAGACATATGATCAATGAAGTAATAACGAAAGTACAGCCAAGAGAATTGTCAAATTTTCGAGGCGATCTGCCTCTTTATCAAGACACAAATATTACATAAATTACACCACATACATAGAACATAAAACAAATACAAAGTTATAAATCTAAATCAAGAGCAGTGGTGTTAACTTAGGTGTCTCAATAATCCCTTTGTCGATGGACACCGAAGGCCCTTTATAACGGACAAAAAAAAACATTCTAAGTTGTTGCATGAAAGATGGTGATTAAAATATCAAAAATGTTTTATATCAATCTTGTTATGTTTTGCACAGCTGAAGGGATTATACACATGTAGATATGTATATATTCATAAGCTTAACTAAGAAAATGTGACATTTGAAATACAAAATGTACCAGTATTTACTCTACAACATAACAAATAGAAAATAAATTAGATATAACAGCAACTTTCAATAAAATAATGTAATTAAAGCTATCCTTTCTGTAGATTTTGTAGTGAAACTATTTAAGAAATGTGCATATCTTTGTACAATAAATGAAACCTTTTCTACAAATAAATCTTTATCTCCATATCATTTTCTGCTATTCTTTCAAATATAATATTTTGAGTTTTTAAAAATAGTTACAATAAATAAAACTTACAAAAAAAAAACCAAATCAAAAAACCAAAAAAACCCAAAAAAACCAGGAAGTTCACAGAGGATTCATGTATATTCAGAAATTAGCACGAAATATTGTAGGAAAATGCAATGATAGCTGATAGCATTAAAATAAAGTGGATTCTTATTTGCTTAAAGTTAATTCTGAATTAACTCAAATGTCAATTTCAACTTGAATAATTCATGTTGAAGAATGTATCAAAACTATCCCTCAACTTTGTCATAATTCTAATGATTTACCCAACATTCATGGTCTTATGGAGCTAAATAAGCATTCTTTTTCCAAGGGTTAATTTTTTAATTCATTTCCTTGTCCATAGATTTTTTTAAAAAGGGAAATAAATCCTTTATTTTTTTTCAATGGGTGCTGTGGTTCTAGTTTTTGTATACTGTGAATTACTATGGTTCTTCTATGGTACACAGTGATAAAGATAAGTTTGCTATAATTTGGCTTGGAATGAAATGCAGATATATTGCTTGAATGAAAAAAGAAAAAAAGAAATAAAGATGCTTGCCTTTAGATAAAGAGGTGGTCATTTAACTTTTTTTTTTTTTTTTTTAACATTTTTTCCTGGTGTCAACTTTGCATATCTCTATATATAGGTGCTTCCTAGCCTCGTTTTTGATATTGATCAGAAAATATGCATATCATATATTGAATTGTAAACTTATTTGCTTTGTGAACAATTGTGAAAAAGGTAATATGAGTTCCAGCTATTCACTCTTAATGTTCTCAAAAGAGGACGCAAAGGATCTTGATATTGACATATACTGCAGAAGGAACACTCTCCTGGTCAGACAGGTGACTGCCATACCTTTTCATATCTGAGGGGGAAAAGTAATGTTGATTTAGTGTTTTTTCTCATTCTCCTTATTCTAAGCTGCATAATAGTTTTTTCTATAAAATATCTTACTAACACATTATTTCTGAACTATTATATATTTATGGAAGCTGGTACATTTCCAGTGGTTCAGTTTACTGCAATATAATCCTAACATATTCGAATGATTTCAATGTAACTTTTATCATTGTAATTACTCATTATTATTATCATATTTTCCTTGTTTAAATTTGATTATGAAATTAATAAAATTTTTGAATTGGAAAATTCATTTATTGGTTGTGATAATTTGTCATTATGGAATCATTTTCAGGTTTGGTATCTTTGCTTAAAATATTTTTATGACTTAGAAATAAAATTATTAAAAGAATCAGTTTTGCTTGAAAATGAAAATTTTGATTTATGTTACTGACATGAATGTCATTAAGCACTGGTGATTTAATAAAGTGGTTTTGCTGGTATGTGTATATATATTAGGTGATGTGTTCAAACGACTATTTCATTCATTTTAATAATTAACATTGATATCAATTTTCCCTGTTTTAGTTTTGGCTCTTTAGCCAATGCCTTCAATGGAATTTAATGATTCCATGAAGTATTATCATACATATTATAATATTGTTCTAGAATTTGCTTTTTGTGGGATTTCAATTTTTTTAATGATATGATAATTGAACTATACAGATCAATGTATGATAGCTTTGATTCACATCTAATGGAAACACGTTTATTTCTGAGAATCTCAGCACTGTTTGATATTCTTATGGTACATGTTAACAATATGATTATAATTTTAATTTCATTTCGTTAATACGGAATTTTTTATATGTATTAAAATAAAACAATAAAAACTAGTAAAGGATTATACTGATTTCAAATTTAAATCTTATTGTTCCTTAATTTAAAAAAAATATATTGTATAATATAGATTGTCTATTCATTTCTTTATTAATTACAGGATTGCAAGGTAGCACTGTTTTCTTCTTATTATATATATGATCAAGTTATATAGAAATATAGTGTAACAAATGCTTTAATTACAGTATGTACTCAGTACATCATGCTAAGCTGTCCAGAAGGTATTTGCTTCTTTATATGTGGATTGTGAACTTAAATAAACACTGTGATAATAAGGTTAGCATGCAACTTTTGTCATTTGTTAGCTTACCTCATAGACTTAGGGTTACATGTCAGTTCTTTCCAACACTGGTACGAGCCAGTAATGATCAGAGAAATTTCCAGGACTTAATGAGGTTTGCTTTAATCCTACGTCTCTGAAATAGTGGCAAAGTACTGACTAACAAGCCTGATGCTCTTTTGAGCTGATCTTTTCTTGAATTTTCTAAATTTATTGAATTATGGTAGAACTTTGTTATCTCTAACTCATTTTACTGAAAGAAACCATTAAACTTGCAGCGTTCTAGCAGTCCAAGCCAAATTTCACAATAATCATTCAAACTCGCTAAAATTTAACACTTGAATAGCTGAAAGATTTTCCATAGTCACACCAACTTTGAGACAATGAGTTTTGACTGTAAGTATTTTCCTGGCGTTGTTAGATGGTTGGCTGTTCAAAGCTGATTGTTGAAATTGCTCTTTTCTGTGATCTGTCTGTCCATTGTTTGTAAATAATTCTTTTCATCAATACATTTTTTTTTTGCTTGGAAACTCCCAGATTTCATATGTAGGTTTCCTTTGATCCCTAGTTTTGTGTTTTCAAATTTGAAAGGGGGGGGGGGGGGGGGGGGGGGGGGGGGGGGGGGGGGAAAGGTTGCGGAGAGGTGGCCATTTTGGATTTTGAAGATGATAAATAGTCATTACTATTTCTGGTGTGATACCTGATGGATCATTCTTAATTGATCAAGAAAAACAAAAATGGTCAAAAGGCTGCTGTCATGTATATTAACAGTAACAGTTTGTTATCACAAACCACTGAGAAGGACTGTATGGATCACTCCCAATTTTCATATGTATTTATAGGTTCTCAATGGTACATAATTGTGCATTGTCCATTTTTAGACAAAAAAAAAAAAAAACAAAAAACAGAAAAAACAGGCTAAAATCATGGATTTTGATAGTAACTGTTTGTTATAGCTGTAACTTGGTATTTCTCGAGAAGTACCCGGTGGATCACTCGTATATTTTTTTATGACAAAAAGTGGTCATTTTTGATATTGAGATCTTTTAGTACTGGAATGATCTTTTTCTGCATAATGTTAGTTTCTCTTTATATTTCTTTAGCCTTGTTCAGCATTCAGATGAAGGAAGTGAATAAATGAGAAAAGAAGAGAAAGACCAAACAATTGGCATCAAGTTTTCATTGTTCACCTCCAGGCCTTTCACATTCCTATGCTCCCCGCAGGGAGAGCAAATAGTCACCGTTTTGTTTGTTCGTTTGTCCGCCTGTCATAATTTTGTCCGGAGCATAACACAAATACTATAAGTGGTATCAAGATAAAACTTACTAGGTAGATAGATCTCAACAAGGAGAAGTGCAGTGCACAAGAACCATAACTCTGTTTTACATAATTTAGGAGTTATTGAGACCTGGTGTATACATTGGTCATACTAAGAGAATGTGCAGAACACCAAATTGACAGCCTGCAGCTTCTTATTTAGAGAGTTATTGCCCTTCGATTAAATTTTGTGTCCAATAAAGTCGTTTTCTTGGAGCATTCATTAGTTTCACTGACACTCTTGTGCTATTTAGGTCCTGTATACAGTCTGCATAAGTTAGGATATCTTAAGATTGATCTGAGCCAAAATAAGTTGACATTTAATAGTGAAAAATTAGGCCAACACTGGTAAAAAAAAAGTAACAAATTTGTATCTCGTTAATCTTTTTATTTGCCATATTTTCAATATAGAAAATAGTTTGTAATCATCACAGTCTAGCATAGTAAGATAAACATATAGGTTCATACACATCTCTTTGGCTGTAAGGAGCTTGCGCCTAATATCTGGCAGCTTAGTAATAACTTATGGTAAGAAAATAGTGTTTAGATAGCACTTGTGGTTCAAATTCAATGTTACACAATGGATATATTCATAACGAAGACATTTAAACTGAATGCAAATCCTAAACATTAGGATGACAAAGCAAGTTAATGATATCAGCATGGAGTAGAATTTGTATGCCTGAACATCAACTGACTTTTTCTCTAACATCATATACTGGAATTTCAACATCAACAAATGAATTATCGCTATAACAACTATGATAAATAGGTTTTCTAGAGGGTGAACAAGTAAAGAAATGGAATGATGTTAGAGGTTTTCCAGTTAAAACTGTTATTTCCACTGTGGTGATACAATATTCAACTGTATACAAGTATTGTACATAATTGTAATCATAAATGAATCACATGCGAATTGTTGAATAATTTTTACCAAACGTTAAGTCTGTACTTCATACTGAGCGAAATGCTGATGTCAGTAAGATAATCTGACAGGATCCATTTAATGATCCAGTTCTGATAAAATAATAATCAATTTCTGACAAAAGCTTACGTCATATCTAATTCAGCCCCTGTCAGTCTGCTATAAGAACTTCCTGGTATGATATGCAAATTGTGACACACCACACAGCATAAGTACTCTTACTTCCATAAGACAGATGAGTCACATAAGCAAGTACAGATAAGGTGAAGCATGTTGAAATAAACGTTTACACAAGTGAAAAATACAGATAATTCGCCTAATCACAGAGGACACCAATGTAGTACATCAGGTGTGTCTTTCTTTCTCATCTACAAGCAGTATAATAGTGTTTCCTTTATTGAAATACTATGAAAGCTATTCCTAATTGTTCAATTGTTTGCAGTTTTAGATGTAAGCCACAAAAAAGGAAGTCTGTATTAACCTCAATTTTTCACGATTTCATTTCATCTTAAGAAATTACATAAGAATGGAACTTTTGAGTCATTTTTCGCCAAAGATTGACATAACAAGAGTGGTTGGAATCAAATTCAATTCAAGCTTCGCCGTTAAAAATTAAAATTATACAATAATTAGGATAAAATGAGATGGTAATTACTTCAGGTAAGAGATTTGGTGCTGGAAATCATGCACTGCTGAATAAATGAATTACTTATCCAAATGACAAGCACAAACATTTCCAGTCTTCATGAAAAAGCCTAGGAAGAATGGTTTCATTGAGCACAGCGTTACATTTGTACAAAAACGTTTTAGTACTATCAAGAATAAACCCCATGCCATCACAGCAAACATGACTAGTCCACAAACCAAACTTTCATTTGATTTTATCTATGACCAATTTACCTATCAAAGATCTACCACCTGTCCCCAAACAATTACACATGTAGATTGTAAAATGTATTCCCACTTCCATTAGGTCATAAAGTACATAATAATGAATGCATGACTGAGATACATAAATTTGCATAAAAAACATGTTCAAAATTAACGTATAAACAATGAACAAAAAATGCCGATACCTCTTTCAAGAAAAATATAAGAATGACAATGTTGGTTTCTTTTTAACAGATGACGTAAACAAACAAACAAACAAACAAAACAGATACACTGGATTTGATTCTCAATACCAGGTATTTACAACACAAGTTGTTTTTGTTAGTAAAATTTTATATAACTACATGTAGATGTTGATAAACAATAATATTCAAATATAGATTTTTTAACAATAGTAAACATTTTTGATATACAATCGTCATACAGAGTATAAAGTTCAATTAATATGAATTCAATGTAAATCGGAATTTCAAATTTCTCAATGATAACATAAAATAACATCATGGTCCCACATTGAGCATATGGTTTAGCATCACAGCAAAAGTGTTTTGTTTTCCACCTTCGTGACTAGGACTACCACCTCATGATGTCAGCTACTGATTCTGATGTTTGATACAACGTGCATGCATGCAGTGCAAAAAACTGCTTGAACTCAATGACATATTTTAGTGTCATTTTAATATAGATATAGGGTTAGAGTATAATGAAGCCATGCTTTTCAAATTTTTTGGACAAAAATCATAAATTTTCCCCAAGCTGACAAATCTTGTGAATGTTTTCCACAATTGGAAATTATCTTGAACAAAATTTATGTTTACCTCAATGCCAGCATTCAGGTGAACCTGCACTTCTTCATATGTATTTTCAAAAGTTATTTATGTTTAAAATGAATAAAATCAATGATATCATCATGTCATTTGTAGGTTAAAACACCGGGAGGCAAAACCAGCATTCAAAGCTACAATTCATTTCTAATTATTTTGTGTATTTTTTCTTCATATATTGTCATACAACACTTGTGCCGCTTAAATATGAAAAAAAAAAAAAAAAAAATGGTATTAGCACAGCTGGGTTGGTCAGGATACCCAAATTATTCACTTCAATCAAATTAAGAATAATCGTGTATTTCAAAAATACACAGAGTATAAATGTTGTCTCCATTACAGTAATAAATATGAAAATAAAAACTATTATAGTATTCTCTTCTGTGATCTATTAAAAAAATAAGCAATATGATTTTACACATCCTGGTTTTTTAATCTGCAAATGTTGGATTTATTAAAAAAATATTCTGATTTCATTTTCATTATTTCATAACTATCTTTTTTTCACAGAAACAAAAATTCCCTTTTCTCTTAAAAATATGCTGACATAAATTTACAGGCTTTGTCAAATAAACTTCGTTAATTTTTCAACAATTGCAATATTTTTCTAACTTATATTAATCACTCTTGTTGGCCCAAATAGAAGTGCTTGAGGAGTCTTACTGTAGGAGGAAACCTGAGTACTCAGTGGGGAAAACCCAGGTGGTCAGGCAGGTGACCTCTACCTTTTCATGTCCGTACTGAGAATCGAACCCAGGACGTCTAGGTGAAAAGCAAGTGCATTACCACTGCTCCACCTGACAGGCTTTGTTGTCAAACAAGTAATGACTACACAAAGGTCTATCTCCTACATTGTGTTAATTTGCATATCAAACTTACTGGAAAACCCCCACCCTGATACATTATCAAAATAGATTAAGTTATCCACAATGAATTGGTCATTTACCATTCAAACAAGTCAGTTAAAGAATATGTTTTATGTGGTCACTACTGGTCAGTTACATCAACACTATGACGGCTGGCAGTGAACAAGATGGCATATGAAACGATGGAGTTGATAAAGAATGTTTAAAACGTTAGCGTCTGTATACCGCAGATTTGGCATTCCTGTTTTTAGCAGAAGGTGGCGCCCCATTTCTGCCTTTTACAGAAGCAGACTGTGCATTTCGGACAGTAAATGAAGACCTTGTAACACTAGTACGTCCGTCCCGACTTTTACTGTCATTTTCCTCTTTCTTATCACTTCTAGGTGGCGCTGTTTGAGGTCGCACAACCTTTGGGAACTGTGTCTGGAACCATGCCTCAAAATCTTCTATACTCATGTCAATAATTTTTTCCCGTGCAAACTCCACGGCAGCACTGATGTCAGGACTGCAAATCTCCCATTCCCTGAGAGTTCCGAGCACCTTGATAAACTTCAGCATGCTGTGCTGCTGACCGGAACCTTCCATCTGACAAATAGGTAAAATATTAATTTAAAATCATATTGGAAATAAAGAATCACAAAGTAAACAAAGTGTTTGGTAAACACAATGTTGTCACAAGTACCTTTTTCATATTTTATAATACAGGAATGCCTATGGGAGACTCTACTTAAAAATAATGTAAAAATTCACAAATACTCATCTACAAATATCTATTTAAACCTACTTTCAACTTCATAAACCAAATGTTCTAAAGCAACTGATGGAAGACATTTCAGATGGGATTAATTTATAAATCATTATCTATAGTGTGACGTTTAAAAGACATTTTTATCAGTGATATTTGAAATCGACAACATTTTATATAGGGTATTTTCAAAAAAATGTTTTCGCATTGATTACTGGTTTTTTTTATTGCATCTAAATGAGCATATTTGATGACCCACATGTTACCATTGTCATATTTGCCGAACATCAAACTTTGTAAACAATAGCAAACAAAAGTATCCTTAGAAATTATCTATTTCATAATTTTGCTAAAGCATTCTTGAATTCATTTATTTTTTTTTGGTCCAAATTCAACGAAACTTTATTGATATAAACTTCCAGCAATCAACTAATATAGCCTTTCATTAGCTGTGGTATACCTGTCTTTGATGTTATTTAACAGGTGTGTCTGTTGATACTTATTTACTGAACTACATATTAGCAAAATTTACCTGATGTTTCCCTGTATTTATGGATTTTTAATGATGAAATAATTTGTTGATGAGTAAGAACTAACTTTACCCTTTGTGAAGTGATATAATGACATAATCCTGTTTTCCTGGTTTCTTTTTTTCTCTAAACCATTATAAACTGCTGTATATCATAACACATATTATAACCCTGACCAAAGATACACACCGAATCTTACAACATATATGTATCAACATTGATATATTAAACATGACTTAACAACCAAAGTAATTATACAAATTGTGATCCTACATTATAAAAATTCAAAATCATTGTTTCAAAAATCAAATAGATGAGACAACATGTACAGTACATTTAGCATGTCATAATGCTTAACTTCTAAAAATCCCATGAAAGTATCATTTTTTTGTTTTTGCTGAACTTGCAAAAGTTGTCAAATGTGTCCTTTGACACTTGATCCTTGACCGATGAAGGGTTTGGTAATTATTCTATAAAAGAAATGAGTAAATTTGAGCCAAATCTGTGGAGAAATTAATTAATTTGGAATGGGACAGAACTGATATTCCTCCAATAAAATGGTGGGGACATAAAAAGAAACGAGCATACTTAACCCTTTCGGCACCAATTATCTCTTACAATGTACAGCTCAGCGCCAAATATTTTCCGGAAAATATCCGAAAACAATGGCAGCATTACTGAAACAAGCATATCTTGGCTAATAATAATGATATGTAACTTTATTGACCAAAGTCGCCTACGGCGGCCTGTCTGCATGTCGACTTTAGTTGCCATTGGCGCCGAAAGGGTTAAAACACAATGCCTTCACATAATTTCAAATCGGTTTTTGTTTTTTAACAATGTGTATCAAATAGTCTTGAAAATTTTTTTCGTTTGTTTTTGTTTATCCTAATGTAAGTTAATAAGCCACACGTGCTTCCTAACTAAAACACATTGAAATGATTTTTAACATTCAGTGTTCTATAAAATTCCTACAGTGTAAGCATACAGAACCATCAGCGAGTTTTCGTCAAAAGTTTCGTACTATCAGCATATTCTTTCACTCCTTATACAACGGAAGGAAAAATGAGTAGATACCAAACCCTGTATAGCTTTAATTAAGTTAATATGTTTTCAACTATAAGAGATAATATTCAGGGTTCTTAATATCAAAACATTGATCATTCTGAAGTGACCTCCTTGGTTTCTGCCGAAAGTATGTGCCTTCATTTAAAAACTCGTTGAAAGGTTTTAATTTTTATGTAATTGTGGGGTAAGACAATACTGTAATTTTACAAAGTCTGATCCACTTCTACAACAGAGATTACATCGCTGAGAAATGAAGATATAACATCAGATTTATCCACCATTTCTGGAGAGAACATGCATTTAAGTGTATCTATCAAGATTGCAATTTATATAACATAATTCTTAAGTGTTCCACCATCATAACGCTGGAGACATCATGCAATAATTTGGTCTAAATTTCCAGAGTGTGAAAGAAGAAACATGCATGTGAAGAGAATAACGAGGAGACAGATATGTCTTAATGAGAAAAAATTTGTAATTAATGTCAAGAAATCATACAATACCTAAGATGAGTTAAGTATTCAGAACGGATGGTTCAATTTGAGAGCCAATAATAACAATGAAAAGAGTTTTTGGATAGTTCTGATATTTCACTGAGGGTTCAAGAAAAAAAAAATGTTTTGGTAAATGTTAAAACAGGCAAGTCTGTGCTCCAACAAGCCATCATAGCAATCAGGGCATTTTTATATTCTTTTAATTATTCCGTTGGTGATATAAAATGATGTGATAATTTTTCATTTGGTAAAAATAAATGTTCCAACGTTCACTTGATTCTACACATTTTCACTTGCTGTTTGGATACCACACTTTTAATCTTTGTGAATATATGTAAATTATATGAAACTACTTTTTCATAAATTAAAGATGAAAAATACTAGTTCTTGGCCTTGTTAGAGGAAATATGTAATGTTAAAACATTTTGGAAGATGCATGAGGTTAGAAATATATGATTGCAGCATATGTTCATGTTTGCTAGAGAAAGCTTGAAAGAGAGAAATGCTGTTGTATGAGCTCATGTGTGAAAGTGCCACAAAAGCTGTTCATGACGTCATGGATAACGCCAGCTGGTGGAGTGCTGTACTACCTGGATGATGGTACTGCGACGACGAGCTAGAGGGTTCTGTTAGGGAGGTAGGTAGTACTTGTGTTAATGTACATTTATGTTAAAAAAAAAAAAACACACACACACACGCTAGAGATTGTAAACTAAACCGACTGGAATTTAAAACTTTTAAAAAAAATATCTGCTAAGCATCTTTTATCATATGTAAAAATATGCAGGCACGATGGAGGACAAACAATGAGTTCTTAACAAATTAATGCATTCATATCAACATTAAATTCAAAGATGTTTCCGAATAAAACAAAAGTCAATGATACAAAAACATAAAATATGTTGATATAGACGACATAACTCATGTTCGTACAGCCCTGAAATGTTGAAATTTTTGTTAATTTCTAATTTCCTATAAATCCAGGCTTCGAACGCTGTGTCAAGAATCTGAAAGGCTGGAACACAAATCTGAAAGCAAATTTGCATAAGGCTAGGGAAACCTTTTGAACAGCATTTCTATTGTAAACATTACTACAACTAATGCCTGTGCAGATTTGATTTTATAATGACTTCATAGAAATGTTACTGATGTTTAGAATGTTAAAAAATATTGACAGTGATTCAAATATTTGTATTAATTATGCGATGCTTAATAAATTTCGAAACATAATAATATTCTTTTTATAGATGTCGATTATTCATAAAACGCAATACCAACAGGTAGTATTTACAATGTAGCTTCATTTACAAGATAAAAAATAGTCACTTCAAGTCGAATGTTATAAACAGTAAGCATTAGCTCTGTTGAGTAGACAGATCTCATTTTGCCTGAAATTATACTTTCGAAAAAATGAATTGAACTTAACAAGTATCTGTTACATTCAACTAATGTCTTGTATCTTTGTTATTCATCATGTTAGAGAACGGTCTGGTTAGAATTTGAATATCTTAATAAAAGTTTTAATGTTTTTATGATATGTTTACAATCTGGACCAATTCCTTTATGTGTAGTGAGATAAACTGCAATGCTGATAATGACAAGAATTTAAACCACCACATACTGCGATTGGCTTACCACCAAGATGTTCATACAAAACCAATAATTTCCAAAACAAGAATAATGTTTTAGTGGAATCCGTAATATCTTTAACCAGAAAGAGGGGTCGTAACATTGAATGAAGAGGTACATGGAGATAAGAATGGTAACATCTCTGTGATGATTTGATGCAGGCCAACATAACATGAAACTGACAATTGTTTGTTCAGGGAAAGAAAAAAAAAAAATAAGATAAATGAATACGTTTCAAATATATGCTCCATTATTATCAAAAGAGGGAAAGAAGTCGACGAAAAAATAACTTTTAAGAAAAAAATTATGAAAAGGTATGGAGTTTTCTTTGTTGGTTTTCTCTCTCCACACAACAAGAGCCACATAAAAACTGGGACTTGAATACCAATAAAGATAAGATGAATTGAAAGCATGATGATATATATTAACAATGACGAGAGTGGGTTTGGGATGAAACTCTTTTACGATATCGGCGTCTTTTCATGCAACAGCCGAATCAACAGACAGAGATTCAGTCCAATGTAGAGTAGATGGACATATGGCATGCATGGACATCAAAATCAAATAGGACACACTGTGCTTGTCTATCAATTGATGAAAAAGAAAAACATAACATATAAAAGATTATTGATTTTTTCATTAACTGTATAAACTTCATGTTATTGTTTTTATCCTGTTGGTTAGACTGATACACATATATATTTTTTGTGTTACATTTTATTAAAAGCGTTAAAATGCTTTATCAGAAATACCTGAACCAGATGTTGTAAGCATGTTGACATTTTTATACGTTCATTTATAAATCTTCATTTGGAAGGTTCTATACAAGCTGCATGAAAAAGCATCCACAACAGTATTAAAAAAAGGCCTTGTATCACTACTTCTAATGTTTGTTGTACTATCTTAAAGTGATTTTGCAAGCAAAGTTGAAACAAAATTGAAAATTAAAAAAAAAAAAAAAAAGGAGAAAAATGTCAATCAATCAATAAAGAAATAAATTACAAATTTTGAAATAGTGTTTTTAGTTTTTTGTTAAAAGCATTTAATATAATTAATTTATTCTTTGGTTAAATCCATTTGAAGAAAAATCATTGTCCATTAATTTTAAAAATTCTAAAACCTTTATTGTCAGATAATATTTCATTGCCTCTAGATAGTATCAATGTTATTTCAATATATTCATACAAAATTTTTTTTTTTTATGTTATAATAGCAATATTCAAGGTTTAGATAATGATCTTTAAATAATATTTTGAAATAAAATATTCCCTAAATTAACAAAATTACTACTTTGACAATGATACTGCAAACCAGGGTATGGAAGGAAGCTACCAACAACAACAAGGAGTGCGTGATGTATGTAAAAAAAAATCCACTATTCCCATATCATTGTTATAGACTTACTCTCCTTCGTTTCTTGTGGTCCTCCAGCTACAGTGGATAGACGGAGACAGATTTTATATCATTCTTAAAACCATAATTACGCAAATAAAACTCAAAATGGATGCACATGATATCAGAAAAAAGATTTAAAAAAGACTGTGTATGATATCATTCTAACAAATTGCATCATAAAGTTATAAAGACTTCAAACTACGGGAAACCATCTTCAATCTGAAACGTTAAATATTTCATGATAACAATGGTATAAAGATATATTATTTACTACAAGATTCATTACACACAAAATGAACATACAATGCATTAAACCGTAATACATTTTTCTGCATCAAAATACATTTCATTTACTTCAAAGTGTTAAATGTGAAATAGATACCAGATATATATAAAAAAAATCACCCAAGAGGTGAATCTGCCACGGTGATGAAATGACTCAGAACGGCGCTTATGTAAACTGAAAAGATTAGAGTTTGCAGGATTTTGTGTTGAAAGGGACATGGAACGGAGTTCAAGGAGTGTTTTTAGCTTTGTACTTCAAAATATTTACCTGTCCACATTGTATGTAGATGTGAGAGGGAGTTAGTTTTCAATGTCCCCCAACAAGAATGATAAAATTTAAGATTAGTTAAGAAAGTTACTATAGGCCTCAGATTTCCAGGGACATTTTCCAGAAAATGAAGTCACAATTTGAAACTTTCTTCAGCACACTGATAAATAATACAAAATTATTTTTCTTTAAATTGTACGGAAAATCATAAATTTGAAAAGTTGACTGAGAAAATTTTGCTATTCCTTAAGAAATATTATCATGTCATTAGCTAAATGACAAGCATCACTTTCAGTAATTTAATGATATTTCAGGTGGTGAAACAATACTATTGTAGACAACACCATACCATGGGTAATGAAATGTGTACTTCATATCAAGTAAGTTCAATCCAATCTCACAAAGCTCATTAGCTCAAGATAATTGATTTCTTATCTGTTTCGCTGAAGACAAAAAAGTCACACTTAATTTTAAAAGAATTGTGAACATTAATCATCAATCATCACTTATTCAGCACTTTTATAGTAAATTTTCCAATCCATGATACTTTACTTCACATATATTTATATTAACTACCTATGTATACATTTTATAACTTACCAATCCATATCGTGCTAACTTGTACATGATGTTTTTGTATTCCCATTTAGCTTGCAGTTCCATAGGTATATTTTTTAACAAATCCGAATACCTAAGTACAAAAAAAAAAAAAAAATTCAAATGAAGTATCAATGCTCCAAATATAACATACAATTTTCAACTGAATGTTCCTAGTCGCATTCACAAGCAAGAGTCTCAAAGGGCCTGTATCACTCATCTGGTTTAGTTTGCTGAAATTGATTCAATTAAGAATGTATGAGACTTTTGTTTGACCAGAAGAAGGGCATAATTCAGTATGAAATAATTCTGTTTTTAAAATTTCTACATGTAAATTTTAAGAATCTCTTAATGTAAAATTCTGTAGATTTTTTCTCCTGTGGAATATATTTTGTTACATAGCTGATGTCGTGATTCACTTTTCACTTTCAATGTTTTCCGTTGCTAGGGTACTAATATAAATATAAAATAGATATAATTTAATATAAGAAGTTTCAAGTGGAATTCACTATAAATTACTCATTTGAAATGTGTGAATGCAGACTTGGTGGATCGCTTTTCTTGAATTTTAGGACCCAAATATAAAAATTTCTGTCTGTTTCCAGATTTTTGAAAAAGGTGGCATTTAGGTGAAGATTACAAGAAATTAAGCACAACAACCACCTCTTTCTTTTATTATGAAAAATATTCACAAATAATTTCTACAAACCATAAAGTCTTGCAATTTTTCAAAATGTACATATTTCTGTTGCTATGGAGATTAACGTCTGTCACATCAAATTAAAATTAGTATTTAAAATTGTGTTCTGCTCATTATTTGCTAATTATCTTCATATCATTCTATCATATTTTGGTGAAAAAGGAATATTGCTGGATACAAAGTCTGCCTCAAAAGGGTAGAATTTTAGAGAATTTGCTCTATTTCCTCTATGGGGCCCTGCCACTTCCACGCCAGGAAGCCCAGACCCACTTTTTATACAAGACTAATTACGCTTCACCTAAAAAATGCTGTACACCAAATTTGGGCAAAATTCAAACATTCCTACAAAAGGAGTAGGTTTCAAAGGGTTTTCTTTTTTCTGACATTGGGCCCTGCCCCTCTTGCCAGAGGACAGGGACCTAGCATTTACACAAATCTGTCCCTCTTCCCCAAATGATGCCTCTGATCAAAATTTGTCAAAATCTGCTTGGTTGTTCATGACTAGTAGCAAATTGGAGGGAAAATTGAGGGACGGACAGACGAAGGACACCACAGTATGCCACAAACTAAACCATTATTAATCGTTATTGGGATACCTATTTTTCTAGTTAATGATAAATAACATTTATTACTATTAAGAAGAAGAATTTTGTTAAATATAGATGCCAACATTTGACCTACCAGTTTCCTTTGTTTTGATCTGCTTCATCTTTCTTTCTTTGGATCTGTTCCTTTGTTGGGCTGCCATACATGCAGGCAGCACTCCGTGCCCTCATCTGACGTACTGCTCTGTGGAAATGTTCCTGCTGGTTCGAGTTGATAGCTATGAACTTATTTTGGCATATTGACATCTTTTGCCTGAATAAGAAAACAGAACAATGTATATCCGAGTTGACAAAACAACATATCACAGTTTGCATAACTTAAATCATATAAGGCCTCAGCTAAATACCCTCATATAATTCTCTGTTTTAATTGAATTTTCAAAACAAAAACTAGTCAATATTGCCTAAAACAAGCTTGACATTGTGAACTGTGAAGTTTTAAGACAGGCATACTTATGTTATACTATTTGTAAATAAGTAAATCCTTTGGCAGTGTTATATCGCGCTGTTTTGTAAATATTATCTAAAGAATCAGTAAGTGTTCTAGCCAATGAAGTTAAATTTGTCTGAATGAACTAGTCTCTCTTGAATCGTATTTCTATTTCTTTAAAGTCTGAAGTTTGATGTGACCGTTATTTTAATCTTTAATAATTGTACTATTTAAGCTCTAAATAGCAAAATCATAAAATTAGCACATTTTAGTCTGTTCCGTCCATCAACTTAATATATTATAGGTAAGAACCTACTTACTTTATATTTCTAGTCTTTTTAAACAAAACAGAAAAAAAAAAAAAAAATCAAATTAAACAAGGTCTTATACAAGTTTGAGATAATGAGGTTCAATTGTATTTACCTGTCTACTGTGAACTTACCTGTCCATATTCTCCAGTGTGTCGTGTAAGGTAAGGGCTTTGTCCTCCTGAAGTTCTCGGAAAGTGTTGCTCCATTCACTGACTCGGTTTCCATATTTAATACTAGGACGGTTCGCATGGAACTGAAGCAACTGGGGTGAACTGTGTATCGTTGAACAAAAATATTGGTAGTGAGTCTCTCAGTTCTATTATAAATCATTAATGAGTTTTGTGATTTTAGTGTATGTAACAATCTAACAATTTAAACGTATTTCTACAATAGCTGTTTTATACATGAGGCATGAACTCATCCTTATATTTAATCAAGGATGTATGATGGTCAGATATATGAAGCTACAATTTCTGAAATTCAACTTTTTTTTCTGGTGATCATCATGAAAAGTTAAGTGACAGAAAGAAATTAAAAAAAATATGTTGCTGTCCTACAGGCGTTAAAAATATTCTTATTCCCTTGTTATGCTGTCCTTTATTATTCTTTCTTTTTTCAATGACAATAGCAAATTCCTTTTTTTATTCTTGTCATTAAAAAGCATTGAAATGATGCCACATAATAAGAAAAAATATTACGGTAATAACTGCATACTGACCAAAAAAAGCAAATTTTTAAAAATTGCTTAAATCCTTTATCTGACAAAGTTCTAAATTAAATTTTTATTTTTGGCAATAAGTACAACTATGCATTATAAAAGTATATGGAAACTCAAAAGTTCGAGATTTTACACTGGAATTCATTTTATATCAAACCTTAGTATCTCACACTCAGTGGGATCATGGGAGAACTTCGAGATAACCAAGTATTCAATTTAAGAGAGGTTGAATTTTTTGTGTATAGTTAGGCAGGGACCAATGAAATGCTTTGAATTTAACATAGTCTTCAAGTTATATGAGTTTGAGAGAATGAGGTTCGACTGAATGTTTTATCTTTGGCCAGACATGACTCTTATAATCCTTAAACAACTAGAAAAATGTGTTACTTGCATAAGCTTATACATACTGCAATATGGAAAAAAATATGTAGACAGGGTTCCCTTGACTACTGAGAACATCTTAAAATTTTTATTGGAAAGTCAGAAATAAGACAGTATTTCTACAAAAGGGTCACATTATTTAAGATGCTTTCTACAAATGTAGCCATCATCTGTCAGGTTAAATTAGTTTTAATTTTGGAAAGTAGTGAGCCAATTTATTTAATGAAGTTCTGGTAGTGAATCTAACTGGACACGGTAGTTGGACTGAAGTGCAAAAGAGAAATCAGCTGTTCAATCTAGATTAAGCTTTTGCAGCACTCACATGTAATTTAAATGTTTGGAAAGAAACCTTTTAATAAAAGTTTAAAGTAAAATGGCATGAATTCTACAGAACTGTACTGTATAATATCACAGTTTGGTATAGCATTATAACTGTACACACAGACCTACCTTTTTGGTCTCACATTCACCTCTGCACGATACGTCTGAGCAGACATTCTCTCTCTTGGCGTCTGGGAATTTCTAAAACTTTCTTTCTCTACACTCTTCTACAATAAGACAAAGCCACAATGTATACCATGGGTTGATAATATGTCTGGTGCTGGTATTACAGGAGTGATCAATATCTATTTTATTATATACTATTTACCAGGTACATGTATATGTCATTTGAACACTACATTAAATTTCAGTTTATTTCATATTGTATATAAATTTTTCATTACTTTTCCTTTAAATTATCATTACTTACTGAAAGCTCTGTAGATTTTAGTCTTGCAGATTTCCTACGTATTGTTGTTTCCATGTCAGACGATCTGCAAAGACAGAATTAAAGACATTTCATATTTTCCTTTCCACAAATTCGTTACAAAATTTAAATATTTTCTCCAACTGGTATTTCTGCGTAAAATGTACAATAAAGAAATAAGGATGTACCGGTATGTGACACCCAACATGGTCTATATACAGTAAATACTTTATACAAACAATGAATCATCGTTTATCAGCTGAGGTCAATTATATACTGTATGTTATTTAATATACCGTAATATTTTCACTCTAGGTTTTTTTTGTCCTAGTACCATGATACTCAAATTTGCAGAATATTCATTTCTCTCTCTGAAGATTATATTAAAGAGTTATGTAAATGTAATAAATGTTTGCCCTCATCGTAAATTCGCCCTCTCTGTTCATGACTGAACTGGGCAAAATTAAATGGGGGCAAATTTCCTGATATACAGCATTTGTTTTCCCCAAGATTATTATATCAAAAAGCAAAGGTTGATATTACAATCTAGAGGTTAATTAACATCCATGTTTTTGTTATCAAATAACAATTGGAATATTTACCGTAATTTAAATTAATATAATAATGTTAGTGTAACCTTGGTAAAATACTAGCCGCAATATACCACTCGGTTAGAGAGAATTTCTCTTTAGCTCAATTGGTTGAGTGTCAGGGGTCCTGGGTTCGATTCCTAGCGGAGGCATTGAGATAAATAATGACCTCTGTTAAATGCAATATGAAAACTCTGGTGTGGGTTTTACATAACAACACTGAATGTATTGTATTCTGAAAGGTTTAGAAATCCCTTTGGTAAACTGGAAGACTATGAGAGAGAAACAGAGAACTGTTTCTATAATGATCAGATTCACAACAAGCTTTAGCCCTCAGTTACACTGAGGTTTCTTTGATTTTCAGTATATTTATTGCCAGTATTGTGAAATCTACATAAGTTGGGAGTTGTATTGACATTCCATCAAATCTTACAAAGTTAAACAGCATGTCTGGTATCGTCTTTGAGAGAAATCTTAAAAGTCAAATAAAGAATAGAAAAAAAATTCTGTTATCTGGCAATAATGTCATTTTGGTACAATTTGAGTATGTTATTTTTCAGTTTATAAACTGTTACATTTGTAGATTATTTTTTGTATAATTTAAACAAAGATTTGGAAAAATTTTGATTGAATAAAGACTTGACCCTGTGATACAATGATTTAAATATCTAAATTTACTGGTAAGCAGTGTAAAGGTGATTCCTGATGATACGCAATACGATATAAATTGAAATGTCGTCCTTTTTGCCAAATTCAGTGTGAACAACTTCTATGTGATACAAACTTATTTGAGTCCTTCCGTCAACAATTATTTGTATAAAACCTACGCTTTCCTATGCTACCTACGCTATGCTTTCCAATTGGTGAACTTATAAGATTTAAAATGATATCAAATGTAAGCAAGAAATGTTTGTATATGTTCCTGCACTTCAAATAACAATTTCTGTGCTGTAAAATTATTAGGGACAGTTTCATTTACATTAAAATAACAGAGCACAGGTTTATGAAATATGATGGTCAAATCTAGGATGATATTTGGTTCATTGAGTCAATGTTGAAAACATCTGAAATGATGATTACAGCTGTAAGTCTATAGCGTTTTGTATACGACTGAAATTTAAGTTTCAATTTGATAGATGTTAATCTTTTTCCCTGACATCATGTACAATATGAATATATATAAAAAATCTGAAAAAGACTTATTTTATAAAATTGATTGTATGGGGAATTAGTCTAAACATACTTAGTACTTAAACTGTTAAGGCGTTTATAGATTAATAATTATCTAAATTTTGTCTTGCAATTATTTATTAGCACACACGATTAAGATGAATTTAATACCATCAGATTGTAAATAGATTTTGGAGTTAGGATGGTTCAGTGAATTATTTGTTTGATCTAAATTGAAGTAGCATAAAAAAAAATCATTTTTTTAAAATTGAAATTTGTATTGTTTAATAGTAAATTTGACCTACATATTAAAAATACTGCAGTAGTACTTAAACTGTTAAGGCAGTTTATAGATTAATAATTATCCAAATTTTGTTTTGCAATTATTTATTAGCACACACGATTAAGATGAATTCAATACCATCAGATTGTAAATAGATTTTGGAGTTCAGTAAATTATTTGTTTGATCTAAATATTGCAGTAAATACAATAAAAATGTAGAACTGATCAATGTCATATTTTTGACCTACATATTGAAATTTGAATTGTTTAACACAGTAAATTTGACCTACATATTGAAAATAGAATTGTTCAACATAATATGTTTTAACCTACATATTGGAGTCAGAATTGTTCAATGCAGTATGTTTGGCCTACATATTGAAAATAGAATTGTTCAACATAATATGTTTTAACCTACATATTGGAATCAGATTTGTTCAATGCAGTATGTTTGACCTACATATTGGAATCAGATTTGTTCAATGCAGTATGTTTGACCTACATATTGGAATCAGATTTGTTCAATGCAGTATGTTTGACCTACATATTGAAATCAGAATTGTTCAATGCAGTATGTTTGACCTACATATTGAAATCAGAATTGTTCAATGCAGTATGTTTGACCTAAATATTGAAAATAGAATTGTTCAACATAGTGTGTTTAACTTAAATATTGGAATTAGAACTGTTTACAGCAGTATGTTTGATATACTGGAGTTAGACGGTTTAACGTTTGAGTAATATTTTGGAGTTTGAACTGTATAACTTACATATTGTCACCCTTACTCAGTAGTTGTATTAATGTTTGTATTTATCAATGCTGGAAACATAGAAAAGTGAAAGTCATTTAAATAAAGGTATAGAAAAATATCCTTTCCAATATTCAAAATTGAATTAATTGAATTGGGTCAGTAAACAGGTAGAATATGTGTTTTTGATAGTTTGATTTTGTCATCAAAATACACATTATGTACTAAGATTATCAGAGAACAATTAGCTATGAAATGACTTTAAAACAGAGAAAAAAAACCAAGGAAAACGAAAATGAAATCCTAAACACAAGAACAATTTTTTTTTAAAAAGAACAACAAAAGTCACTTTACCGTTTTTCTTTCTTGCGTTGTCCAGAATTTGCGTTTTGTATGTCGTCCACACGTCCCTGATAACCATCAGTCTCATCTTCCTTATGTCCTGTGTTAGCATTGTGGTTCTCTCCAAACCTAAATAGGCCTGAAACAGCACAGTTTTGATTGGTCATCATTGTAGCAACAAAAAATTCTAAAAAAAGATTTCACTTCAAATAACTTTAACAACTTGCATGAATACATCTATCTTAAATAAATACAAATATTTTGTTTATTGATACACATATCATAAATCTTATTTTTTAACCATGTAAGAAATTGATGTATACTAGTAGATAAATAAACAAATATGAGTTATGAAAAAAATACACTGAGACATTTGAGTATATTTTTGATTATCTTACTTTTATGGGGGTGGTCATCGTCTTCCTCAAAGTCTGCACGTGAAGTCGGGACAGAGGACTCATCGTGGTTGGGATCTTGTGAGGCACCTAGTCGGAGAGATCCCATGGCTGTAGTTGGAGTTGTCAGTCCAGCAGGATGGGACAAAACAGAGTTTTTAGATGTCAGCCAACCTCGCTTGGTCCCCATTCTTCCGGGAGCATTGCGTCGCTGACTTTTACTTATCTGTTAATTAAAGAGTAAGCATTTTTTTGTGAATGTGATTTAAATGTTTCTGTTTAATTAGTTACATATCAATAAAAATTAATATCAATAGAACAATTTAAGAGATACTTATAAATGTAAGAACAGTTCTACATTATGGATTTTCCGGGATATTTCTATTTTCTTTCATTCATGGCTTGAGAGGGACATTCTGGTGAACAATCAACATTAAGCTTTTATTCATATGGCAAAGAAGATGACTCAAATCACATTTGGAACAGACTTAAAGCACACGCATACTCACAATGAACCTGGCACAAAAATGTAATATTACACCATACGTTGTGAAATCTATATGGTTTTATTATTAAGTAGATAAACCTTGCTGTAAGATAAAGGCAGTTCCTTTTCACATGCTTAAAGAGCACTGAATTTTGCAAATGACTTTGTGGATTCCATATTACACCAAAAAGAACAATACTAAAAATCCATTTCATAATTTCTTCGATAAGACACCTGAAATAGGGAAAAAACTTTCTAGTAGTAAGTGTTATGAAACATATGATAAGAAAATCTTCAGTACTTACCTCATCAACGTTCTAATATGTCTATACTGTAATTGTCATGTCAAACTACTCTCAAAGTTAACAAGTTTATTTTAAAAACTTTGCAATAAACTATTATATATGTTTTACCAGAATATCGTGATTGGCTGTGATTGACTGCAAAACAACCATTAATCAAACGACATCACATATTTTGACATGTGAAAATAGTAGATATACACAAGAACGACTGGTTAGAACGTGTGCTCCAAACAAGTGACACAAAAAAATCTTTCATAATCATTCCTGTCCTTATTATATAGGTTCAAATCATAAAATTGCTTTATTCTCCTTTCTACTGTTTAATGGGTCTCTGTGTAAATCAATCTCTCATTCATATTTTGCCCTAGTTTTATTGAATTTGAGTTTAATTATATTGAAATGTTGGTATTTTCCCTTTTTTTTTTTAAGTTTTGGAAATAGATAGCCATATCTATATTTCCACATTCAATGAAATTAGTCCCAATGCAATCTTCCATAAGCTTAGCATACAACACTCCACTAACTTAATAATTTCCCAAAATATCTAACCACTGATGTCCTCTTGTAGGTGAACACCACCAAAAAGTCAGATAGAAAAAGACAGAACAGACAGCAGTCTTTTTTATTTCTTTTCAATGGCACAGAGCCTCTTACAATCAAAGGAGTGGAAAGCTGCTGGGAAATTCAGCATAAAAATGTATAAAAAGACATAAGTAAATATATTCATGTAAAGTACATGAAGACATGTGTAAAGTACTTGAAGACATGTGTGAAGTACTTGAAGACATGTGTAAAGTACTTGAAGACATGTGTAAAGTACTTGAAGACATAAAGTACTTGAAGACATGTGTAAAGTACTTGAAGACGTGTAAAGTACTTGAAGACATGTAAAGTACTTGAAGACGTATCAAGTACATGAAGACATGTAAAGTACTTGAAGACATGTTAAGTACTTGAAGACATGTAAAGTACTTGAAGACGTATCAAGAATATGAAGACATGTAAAGTACATGAAGACATGCAAAGTACTTGAAGACATGTAAAGTACTTGAAGACATGTTAAGTACTTGAAGACATGTAAAGTACTTGAAGATGTATCAAGTACATGAAGACATGTAAAGTACATGAAGACATGCAAAGTACTTGAAGACATGTAAAGTACTTGAAGACATGTTAAGTACTTGAAGACATGCGAAGTACTTGAAGACATGTAAAGGCCTTTTTGTATCTTGGGAAAGAACATTCAAAGTACAAGAAGATATCTGTAGGACTTATATTGTACTTTTAAGGGAAAGAACATCCATGCAAAGTATAAGTTTAAGAAGACATGTATGAGACTTAAGTAAGGTTAAGTAAGAACTATCATGTTCTGAAAAGTAGACTTTTGCTCACATTTCCTTTACTACTACATATAAACTCCATGGTAACAAACAATAATGATAACATGACACACAACCAGATGAACAATCACACAATATCTAAATAAATCTAACGGGTCGATACATTACTAGTATTACTCAATACTGAAACAGTTGATATAAAACAGAATTATTTTGACGTTTGGATATTATCAACCTACTGAGCTTATAAAATAAAGTTCACATGACATAGACTATCATGTAGTCAAATGTCAAAAGATGAAGTACTTTTTTAACATCATGCACATGCATTTAAGTTTTGACAAACTGTAAAGCACCACCAAAAAACCTATATAAAAGACACTGTATGATGAATTACATTCATGTAACCTTCTTTAATATTATCCATTTACAAAGGATCATTACATATTTAGAATTAAGAATGTTTCCTTGGTATCAGATTCATTTTACTAATGACCACTGCAGAATGTTTGACCACTGATAAACACCAGTACTAACACTTAAGTGTGTAGAGTTTGATAATAATATCAGACAACACTAGTAACATTGGAGAGTCCTGAATTTGACCAGTGACACGGGACACTGCAGTGTTCAGAATTTTTACCACTGTCACGAGACACCACTACTTACACTGGAGTGTTCGGAATTTTTACCACTGTCACGAGACACCACTACTTACACTGGAGTGTTCGGAGACACTACACGCTGACCAGCTAAGTTCCGGCTAGTAATATTCCAGTTTCAGATACACCCAAAGCAGATTTTTGTTTTTGATTGAGAAACAATGCACTCTAATACAATACAATATCAATTAATTCCTGAAAACTTGACTACAGTGTAATACTTCATGCAGTAGATAAATATTATGTATTCTAACTTTGATTACTATATACGTGTATTGAGGCACTGAAAAGGATAACTTGAATAACTGAACAAGTGCCATTCTGTCTGAGGCAGACATTCATTATCTGATCAAGTTTATAATTCAGAGTCATGGCTGTCTAGCTTTTTAAAATCATAACAGTGCTTTACATCCTTGTGTTCTGCTGACCAAACTTTGGGTAGTTCTGGACAGGTGCAAATCTGACAGGTGAGATATACAATCATACCATGATATTTACGATTACTCACAAACAATAAAGAGGACATTAATCCCATCTGTAAAGTAAGCAAAATAAGGAAGCATGATACACACATGTATAGCATTTAACTGAATCAGATAAATGTATGGTAACAGTGTTATGTAGGAACGATGTAACAACAGTGTTAGCCAGTTTTGAGATAAATAAACAAACAAACAATGTATAAGCGATGCAAAAAGTGATGCAATGCCATTGCAGTGTTCAATAATAAAAACAAAATGATAAACTGGGGTGGGAAATGGGGTGGGAAATGGGGGGATTTCAAAACTTTAATCATGTGGTTTGAAATTATGATTTATATATATCAGCCCAAATGAAAATATTTGTTTTAGTATAAAACATATATATATATATATACATTTGTATATGTATGCAAAACATTTACATGCAATTTAAACAAATGGAAATGCTTTAATAATTCTTATCAAAACGTCTCTGAAAACACAGAACTCATGCAAAATATTTTGTTTCTGAAGTAAAATAATAATAAAAAAAAACCGTGAAAGATAACACACTTTATAAATGTAAAATATCAACTTCAACAATTACAGTAAAATCTAACCTAACATCTCAACAATGGTTTGATCATATATTTACTGTCACAGTTAACAGTATAGGGTTCCTTAATTACAAGTTTGCTACAACCTTTTAGCTATTTAATTCATTGTTAAAGTATGAGAGAATTTGTAAGATAGATTTAGTTTTAAAATCAATTTTTTTTCCAATAGAATTCCACTAGTGCATGTTTTTAAAATCGCTTATAGCGTTGATTAGCTTTTTTTTAACTAGAGGTACTTATTTCTTTTCGCGAAGTATTCACCCTTACAGCCTACACTAAAATGATAGCCCTAAATAAAGACACTTTCCCTTCTACATTATCACATGTTGAAATGGTTGCTAGAATTTGCTGTCATGATATAAAAGATGAAGTTTTTAGAACAACAATTAAACAAACATTTTTATTTTCAGAATTTTCAAGTCCAAGCCTTCTAAATCTTTCTACAGCACTGAACATTTGGAGTTGTACCATCTGGCGCCCCCAAATTCCACGTCTTCTCCTTATCTGTAAAATTGGTTTCAAAATGCTTGATCTATTCAATATAAGCCTTAAATATGCTATACAGTGCTGGTAAAACCTAAAACAAATTGCACAGAAGTATTTTTAATTGTGTTATCACTTTGGTACAACATCTTGGAATCTGAGATTTTTTTTTCTTTTTTGTTGGAATATACATTGTATACAAATGTATATATGTTTTGCATGTCTGTGATCTAGCATTGGAACTGTTTTGTAAATAGAAATCTTATAATGGGTTATAAAAATAAAAAAAAATGCTTTTTCATGATTAAAGCAGTAATACTTTTAATCAACAATAACATTCAGCAATCACCATAACTGGGATTAACAAGAATCTACCAAACATCTTCTTTAGAGGAGGGTTAATGAATTTGAGTATATTTCTAATAGTACTTTACTAAAAGTTTATCATCAGCTAAAAGTTCAACCATGTTATAATGAAGGAGATTATGATGGAGATTGATTCTGAAAAAAATAAAGCTTTAGCAAGTATTAAGCCATGCAAACCTCTAGCATTAGTGATACAGGTTACGCTACCTGCTGTATATTTCTAATTTGTGTTATAGGTTCAGCAGCACAAAGGGAGATAATCATATTTCTGTAAGTGCTAAAATCTTACCTTTGCACCAGGGTTTGTTAAAAAGTCTTTCCATCTACCATCAAATTCTTTCTCCCTTGATTTTTGTTCTTGGCTTCTTAACCCACCGATATCACTGCAACAAACAATAGACTGACATGTAAATCATTCTTACTATTGTACAGAGAAGATCAAGAATTATTCCATGATTTTCTTCTGTAAGTTAAACTTATACTAGGTTGTGTTGATATTCATTGCCTTGAAACAATCTGAGTTTCCAGGTAAACATGATGGGAGGGAGGTTGTATATATTCACTTGAGTTTCCAACTAGACATAATGGGAGGGAGGTTGTGTATACTCACTTTAGTTTACAGCTAGTCACAATGTGAGGGAGGTTGTGTATACTCACTTGAGTTTACAGCTAGACATAATGGGAGGGAGGTTGTGTATACTCACTTGAGTTTCCAACTAGACATAATGGGAGGGAGGTTGTGTATACTCACTTGAGTTTACAGCCAGACATAATGGGAGGGAGGTTGTGTATACTCACTTGAGTTTACAGCTAGACATAATGGGAAGGAGGTTGTGTATACTCACTTGAGTTTCAACTTAGACACAATGGGAGGGAGGTTGTGTATACTCACTTGAGTATCAACTTAGACATAATGGGAGGGAGGTTGTGTATACTCACTTGAGTTTCAACTTAGACATAATGGGAGAGAGGTTGTGTATACTCACTTGAGCTTACAGCTAGACATGATGGGAGGGAGGTTGTGTATACTCACTTGAGTTTCAACTTAGACACAACGGGAGGGAGGTTGTGTATACTCACTTGAGTATCAACCTAGACATAATGGGAGGGAGGTTGTGTATTCTCATTTGAGTATTAACCTAGACATAATGGGAGGGAGGTTGTGTATACTCACTTGAGTTTACAGCTAGACATAATGGGAGGGAGGTTGTGTATACTCACTTGAGTTTCAACCTAGACATAATGGGAGGGAGGTTGTGTATACTCACTTGAGTATCAACCTAGACATAATGGGAGGGAGGTTGTGTATACTCACTTGAGTTTCCAGCTGGACATAATTGGAGGCAGATTTTGTGGAGAATCTTGCTTCATTGCGTCCAGGATCCAGTTTAAAGTGCATAGTTGTCTGAACAGCGAATCCCTGAAAGTATAAGTAACCATACATTGATATGTAAATCTAACATTTACTCCTGTTGTTACATCTCCAAATATGAGGATTTACAGATGAATCATATGTATATGGACAGTTTATTTGTCATAAATATAACTTTTATTGTAACTACATCTTTGTTTTTATGTTTTTTCTGGATATTCCTAAGTTTGTTTTATTCAATAGGCCAAGTCTTTCAGGTTATACTAAAGGTTTATGCAGAAGGATGTGTTAATAGGTTGAATAAAAGACTGAATAACAACCTTTACAGTAGAGTAAAAGACTGAGTAACAACCTTTACAGTAAGAGGGTGAATAAAAGATTGAATAACAACCTTGATAGTAGGGTGAATAAAAGACTGAATAACAACCTTGATAGTAGGGTGAATAAAAGACTTAATAACAACCTTTACAGTAATAGGGTAAACAAAAGACTGAATAACAACCTTTACAGTAATAGGGTGAATAAAAGACTGAGTAACAACATTTACTGTAATAGGGTGAATAAAAGACTGAATAACAATCTTTACAGTAATAGGGTGAATAAAAGACTGAATAACAACCTTTACAGTAATAGGGTGAATAAAAGACTGAATAACAACCTTTACAGTAATAGGGTGAACAAAAGATTAAATAACAACCTTTATAGAAATAGGGTGAATAAAAGACTGAATAACAACCTTAACAGTAATAGGGTGAATAAAAGACTGAATAACAACCTTTACAGTAGGGTGAATAAAAGACCAAATTCCTTCCAAAATATTTTTTAATCTAAAACGTTTTTGCAGATAACTTTTAAAAATTCATTTGATGCAAAAAAAGTTGACACAATGAAGAGATCGCTGTGTTGTGCGTACATACTTAGAAACCTGATCTCGTGCCTCACTGATGTTGGTGTGATGGGGTGTGTAAGGACGAGGCATTTTTACTTTCTTCTTCCTTGTGCTCTCAGGCCTTGATGTGGTCATGATGGACTTACTGGTGGGGATTTCTGACTCTTCATCATCCTGTGTAATCCTACAACAATTGTAAGTGAAAAGTTCAAAATTCTATGTCAGAGACATTACAATACAGAACAAATGTATTGTAAAACAATTTCATTTCTTCTCAATAGGGAATATAACATGATTAAAACAATGAGAGGCCAACCTAAGGTCAAAAAGGTCAAAAGGTCAAAAGACGATACCTATAACTTAGTAAGTACAACCTCAAAAATTTTAAAAAGTTGTACATTCAGTGGATGCATGACTTTTGTAATCAATTTTTTCTGTGGAGCAGAGTGCGGCATATTGTCTAAGCACCGTGATATTTTGTCATTTACAGTAGGTTAATTTGGACCTGGCTATAGAAACTGGTCCCTGTTATGTACCTAGGTATGTATCCCTCAAAGTTATTAAATAAACAGATTACTAAATTCCTGATACTTTAACTTATTACCTCAAATTTTATCAATGACAGGCTATAGTCTATAATGCTATAATGATCAGGAAAAAATTTCAGACTGAAGGAAAGTCTAACTTTTTAAAGTTTTCTGACACTGTACTATCAATATGTATTTATTATATTTTCTGCTAAGGATACTTTAAATCGTCTCACATCCAGGAAAGATATAATGTGTTTTCATTAAAATAGAGGCAGTAATAGATATTACACATCACACAACTTACCCTAAAATAACACCGATACATTATTTAAGACTAAACATTCGTACCACACAGATGACTTTCTTGTTTTTTAGGTAGATTTTATATTTCTTCATGTTTACAACTATAATGACAGAAATTAAAAATAAAATACATCGTTCAAAATAACAAGGAAACAATGATCAAGGTTAATTTTTATATTGTTAGTATGCCGAGTGACTAGTACAAACCGTGATAACAACTGAACGAGCCCTTTTTCTTGTTCTGCAGTCTCTTCATCAGAAATGTTACCTCTCCCAAAATCGTCGTCATCATCACTGTCTTGCCTTCTGAACTCGGCCATATATCTTTAGAGAAATATATTTACACACGAAACATGTTAGCATTAACTACATGTACGCTATAATTAGCACCTGTTGTTTAATAGTGAGGAACTTTTCAATGACTGATCAAAACTTTGATAAAATTAGAGTCTAGAAAACAACATTAGTCCTTAAATTCTTTTTCAATAGGACAGCATTGTGGGAGTTCAATTAATTTTTTTTGCCAAAGAAATTCCTTCATTTTAGAATAATATTTTACATGTATGTAATTCTTAACAAGTATCCCCTAAAAAAAAATCAACTAAATTCAAAAGATGTGTATCTGAATTCTTTAAAAAAAAGATTTAAATAAACATACAAAAGTTCCTTTAATTAAAAAATGAATTTATCAGGGAAAAAAAATGATAGAAAATGAAAAAAAAACTTATAGTTTTATTGAAATTTATTTCAGTGATCTGTCATTGAATTATTGAAGTTCCACATGTGGAGTGATGTATAGTTACACACACAAGGTTCAAACATGAACAACAATACATACAGCACTGAACACCATGCAGTTAAACTGATACTAATCAATAACTAGCAGTTCATAAACCATATTATAGTTTTACTTTCTCCGAATGTTTTACCTGTAGGGGTGGGCTTATCAATGAACAGTAAATACTGATACCCATTTATACTAGACTACACGTTGAAATCTGTGTCAATGTTTAGATGTTTAACTTTGATCAAAATGATCATCACTGATATTGATTTCATCAGCAATAATATATATATCTGTATCATCTGAATCTGTGTAACCCTGGAAAAACTAGCCACAATATACAACTCGGCTAGAGAGAACTTCTCTTTAGCTCGATCGGTTGAGCATCAGAGAAGTAAAATTCACAAGGGGGATCAAAATACTATGGGGGGGGGGTCCTTTTCTTATGGGGAAAAAGCAATTCTCAGGTCCTTTTCTGATGAGGGAAAAGTGATCCGGATCCTTTTCTGATGGGGGATACAAATATGATATGACACCGGAGGTCCTGAGTTCAAATCCTAATGGAGGCATTGACATAAATAGCCTCTGTTACATAATCCAGTTTTCTTTACTCAAAAGATGCAGTTTTTAAATTTAGAAATGAATCCTTATTTTCTACATGTAATTTAATATCTTTTGTAATGATTAAAAGAGTAGTTATTCCTCGATCAGAAACAAAAAAAATGTTTCTGAATTAATAAAATTTTTAAGTTAGGATGTATTTATATATATTTCTATACTGTAGTAACTGTTAAAATGTGTCTAATTTAATTATTTAAGTAGTTGCAAACTTTTTCATTTAATTCTGCAACATTTTCTTTAAACTGAAATTAAACTAGACTTCAAATAGTTAAATTTACATTAACACAAAGAGGTATTTATATAGGAAATCAATAGCTAAGACACTGTATACACAACAAATATTACTAGTCTCCATTTTCTCACTAACCTAACTACAATCAATAATAGGGTCATGTTCCAATACACAGTAGATGTCAGTCAAGTGAAGGTTCACAGATACAATAAGCCTGGGGCAAACATTTAAACTTTAGTTATAATCCAATAACATACAGGAACAATAAGTAGCAGAACTCCAGTCTACATGTATGCAATGTACCGTCTAAAATCCAATAATAATGGATTACTGCTTGTGTTCAAGTACTCAAAATTGATTGAAACAATCTCACATTTTCTTGACAGATACAGTGAGGTCATTTGAAAGTGAAAATTTTCATATCAAAGTTTTGATTTTTTTTTTGTTATATATCTTTAAGCCTTTGTGGCATATCCATCCAACGTTTCTTTAGATCGGGAAATTAAAAAAAAAAATTTTGTAAAAAAAGTCTTAATTTTTATAATGACAATGACTCAATGCTATCAAAGTTGTAGTCCTTGAAAGCACTCTTTCCCATAATCTAAACTTTTTCAGTTACTGGTGATTAAAAAAAAAAAAACCCAAAAATTCCATTAAAATTTCTGCTGATTTTAAGAATCTTAAATGAATATTAAATGAAAGATTTTTCTCCAAAAAAAGATATTTACTAAATAAAAACAAACACATCACATGAAATTATCCTAAATTTGAGATATAAATGTTATAGTACTGATATTGTGTTATGTTACTACATGCTGTGAGAGTGGGACAATAATTACTGTGCACAACATAAGGTCATCCCAATGTGTGGTAAAGGCTGTCAGTATATTACAAGGTAATAACATTCTGTGATACGATAAAGAGACAAAACTACATGACACACCAGACAAACATTTAGCTTTCCTAAATGATTAATATTCTCTTTTAAGATTTTACAAAAAAAATTAAGATGCTAAATCTAGAATAACAACGTTCTGAACTAACAAGTTATTATGGTAAATCCTAGATCTACTTTTTTCTATACCACTGAACACAACACAACACCATGGTTACCTGCTGAGGTCCTCTTCAGCAAGAAGGCCTTCATCAGAGCTTTCCTCATCACTAGATGTGTCTGTTTTCGGAGGCTGCCACTCATTTCTCATGGCTTCAGCTTTTCTTTTGTTTTGTTTTTCTTCTTCTTCTTGCTGTTTAAAATTTCATCATCATGAATACAAATTATGTCACAACTTCATATGTACAATGGGTAGACTGTTGGTTTTAAACATTAGGACATCACTAACCAATATTAAAAAAAAAAAAAATCATACATTTTTTTTCAGTTATTCCTTTTTTCCATTATGCTGTAAGAAATGGGTTAATATGATCTCATTTTTTAAAGAAATTTATTTGATCAAAATCATAAACTGACAGTGATTGTTTTGAACTGTACTAAAAGATGATAATCATAATGCAGTTATTAGCTTTGAAACTTGTTATCTTATGATTATCATCGACCAAAAGTTCACAGAAAAATAGATTAAAACTTACCTTTGCTTCTCGTTCTTTCTTTATCAAGTCAAACAGGCCATGTCCAAGTCTTACGTTACGAATCAGATTCCTGTTACAAAGTTCATCATCATCATCATCATCATCATCATCATCATCATCATCATCATCATCATCATCATCATCATCATCATCATCATCATATCATCATCATCATCATCATCATCATCATCATCATCATCTGTTATTTAATTTCATTTTCAGGTGTTATGTAATGAAGTTGGAATATTATTCACAAGCAACAACAAAGAAAGCATAATTATATAAATTTTATATAATAAAGGAAGAAATTTAGTTGTACAATGTTTGTGTGTCAGTCCATGACCTCGGTAAGTTAACACCATTGCTATACCTGCTGTGAGATACTTCTTGTTTCAGTGTGTTTAGATCCTTCCTGGATCTACGCAGAACAAACTTGGCAGCTGAGACCTTCAACAACAAAATGGATTTTAAATTGTAGCAGGCCGATAAAAAAAACCCAAGAAAATACCTTCACGTCAAATAATCATGATTAAAACTCAAATTTAATAAAATTAGGACAAAATCTGAAAAGGAGATTGATTTACACGGAGACCCATGAAAATTACAAGGAGAATAAGACCAAATGTTTCTGTTGCTTCATCAATGACTGTGATCTGCCATGTAAACCTTGGTCGATCATGTCAACAATTGTTGTGTATGTGATGACAATCTTTTATTTATTGTAGACTGATTCTCAAACTTGAATTATAACAATTGCAGTTATTATCACTTCATATAGTTTCCTCTGTAGTTCTGTATTTTCCTTTGTCTAACAAGTTCCCTCTTATCCAATACCTTTGATTGACTTTTAACCCTTGACCTTAGCTGAGGAAGTATAATACAGAGTATATAGAGTCAGTGATATATGCACGTCACCAGATTACTGAAGTTCATTTGTAAGACGAGATTTGTAAGACGAGAGACGGCAAACCTGTAAACCAACCATTCAGTCAGTGATATTCAGCATTCACAATATCACTGTGCTCTGAAATTAGTATCGTCACAGTTTAAAAGCAATCACAAATTATCATGTGTATTGTATTTCATGTAAACTGTCTCACCCCTTTTCCTTTCTGGTTCGCAGCATCTGTTGCAGGTTCTCCATCCTCTTCATCAGAACTACTGCTTGTCTCCATGTCTTTAGACTGAAATAAAAAAAAGACTGATTGAAAATAGAATTCTAAAGAAATATGCATTGTTTTGGCCTTTTTAGGGCTCCCACATCCATAAAATCTTAAAACCTATAATCTTTATAAACTTTAAAATCACTCCATGTATTTCTAATTGAGAATACTTCCCTGATATCATGTTAATGACATCTATCTTCGGTAAAGTCTGTCAAAGTTTTATATAGTTTTTCTCTTAAAAAATTATTAAATAACTGATTCGCAAACAAACAAAGTGAGAATGTGTATAGACTCTAACCTACTACATCTTTAGGAGAAATATAATGTCTGGTTACCATTAAATGCTCTAAGGCTGTGAGTGAAAAACAAAAGTATTCATATTTGCCAAATCTATAGGTTTACTAGGTTAACAATATAATAGCAGAAAGAATCATGACATGTAGTATGGTCTCATGGAAATATTCTTCATCTAAAACCAGGAACTCTGAGAGTCTGATTGTTTTGGAAATTGGATGCATTTGGGGGCCATAGTCAGTCCTTTTTTTCACAAGAGCTGACTTTGACTTTTTTCCTAGAGATAATATTGAAAGTAATTTCAATAATAAGTCATTTGACTAACTTTTGGATGGGATGATAACAAGACCTCCATTATTATTAATTTTTTTGTATGGAAACTAAATTCCTTTTCTGTAGTACTGCAAATTTAAATACCATGATATTTGACTTTCAAACTTGATCAGCAATACCAAACAGATGCTTTCTGAAAGGGAGCATCATTGTAAGAACCATGATGGGAGATTCAGTAAGGTTATGACAAGAAAAACGTTGTCTATAACAACAGCAGTGACCTTGACATCAGACCTTCATAATTAAAAAAGCAATCTGATTGAAACATATTTTGTATAAAGCATATATAATAATGAGAACTGAAGTTGGAATAGGGCTGTTGAGGGAACTTATACCACACAAAATACTAAATTTTCTATCGCAATGATATTGACCTTTGACCTTCCGAACTTTCAGTAAGAAAGCATCTAAAGGATATGAAGTTACCAGCACATTGTAAGGATAATCAATGAAGGACAAAACTTTGATCTCAGCTATGTTCTTTCTTTTCAGAGGTGACACAGAAAACCTACATGTTTCTATCGAACCTTAAGTACCCCATTGTTTAGCTATGACCGTGACATAGGTTACAGAGTTGATAAATTGATCAATGATTTATCAAGATTAAATTGGCAACTAATTTGTGTCTGAAGTCTGATAGATGGATAAATCTATCAAAATAAATCTCAACAAAGGACAGTTTTTATCTTGAGTGTGAAGGTATGAGTACACTTAACAAATACTAATATGTTTATTTTCCATCCAATTACATCTGTTTCTGGTGTAGATTGGCTATGTGCCTGCATACAGCTGGCTTTAAATATACTTTAGAAAGTTCACAATCAAGTTGGTATGTTGTATGTCACAAAGTGTCAAAGATTGTTCACAGTGAGCACCTCTCCTGGGGGCTACAGTCTTCATTGCCAAAATTTCTAAATTTCCATACCAATGTGATAAGCAAAGTTCTTGTGAAATTGAGTTTATTTTTGTAAATTGAATTCAATAGCTCATGTCACTTACTAATTCAGCCACAGAATATGAAAGTATTTAAAATAAAAATTATTATGCAATATCTGAAATCTGATCTCCATGAGGAAAACAAGTCATTTCAAATTCTAAAAATATAATTAAAAGATCATTGATATGTCATAGAAAGCTTCAATATTATATGTACATATAAAAAGCTAAAAATCGTGATTTAGTAAAATAGATATACATTATAAGCTTATCAAATACCTTTAATAAAAATCTTTACAAAATTTTGATCTAGTTACAAGTCAATAGTAATACGACAAAAATTTTGTTTCACGATGGAGTATAAAACTGGTTTCATTTTAGGTATGATTTACTAGTAATTGTATTTAATTTGAACAAATGTTTACACCTAACCGTTATTCAGAATTTTATCAGATATAATGTATTTTTCAAACTTGTCCATGGCTCTAATTTTCAGTTCAGTACAGAGATATGTCTGAATGAGCTATCTGATATCACTGAAACATGGTCATCAAGGAATTGTACTAAAGACACACAAGGGAACAGCTCGTTTCTATATAGAATTTTTAATCAGATACATTCAGCTGTTTTCATCACTTTGTGGATTTAGTTGTCAGTGATGTTAAGGGCCAAGTATTGTAACCTGTATAGGAGAGAGATGCTTGAGGAAAATCAAAATTTGTCAAAAAAAAAAAATGTCAAATTCTAGAATGGAAGGTGCACAAACCAATATTTGACAAAATTTTATAATATTCAAATATTAGATGGCTTCAACAGACTCATATACAGTTTGCAGTTCAAACTTTCTGTAAATCGATGGCTAGATTTTAATCAAAGTACTGAAAACGCTGATAGGAAATTGTTAATCATCAGCTTATATATAATAGGGCAGCTTATATAGATTTTCTTGAAGTTTAAAGCACCTCAAATTTTGATCATCATGATCAACATCATATCATATACATTACCGGATTTGGTAGGATACTTTCATGGAAGAAAAAATTGTACATCTATATTTTTGGTTATGCACTTGGTAGAAGCACAACCTGTTATTTTTCCCATAGGAATCTATAACTTAGACACCATCCAGGAAGCGCTTCTGTGTCACTGTATTGCGTGCTTCTTTGTCTACAATGAGTCCATGAGGACATCACAAAGTACATGTGTAGCAGAGGTCATTATTTATTTCAATGCCTCCGCTAGGAATCGAACCCGAGACCACTGGCTTACTAGTCTGACGCGCAACCAATCAAGCTAAAGAGAAGTTCTCTCTAGCTGAGTGGTATATTGCGGCTAGTATTTTACCAGGGTTACACATGTACATCAGAATTCTAATACATCACAGACAGGACAAGAAATCTTTGCCATATCTATACACAACAATTTAGACAGATTAAACCAATCTATGACATGACCTTATTCTGTGAAATGTCTTCATCTTTTTTGATTTTGTATCAATTATTTCCTAGAAATAAACAAGATTTCACAATATATTGTTTATTTCTTAAATGATCTATTATGATCAGTCCTCTGCTGAAGGCTTCTCAAAAAATTAAATATGATCTAAAACCTTAAAGACGAAGGCATGTAAAAAATTGTAATTTTTTAATTTTCTTTATTTGATTCTTTTTTCATTTCTTTTCAACATTTGTTTGTCTTTCTAGTGATAATTTTTCAAAGTTAAATACCATTAATTGAAAAATAAGTATGAAGTATATAATAAAGGAAGGCGCCACATCCTGTCAAAATTGATGACTAGTTTAATTATTATTGTACAAAAATTGCACTGTAATCTATTATTAAACCTCGCCCCCACCAGAAATCATATCTATCTCTGATTTACATCACTAATTATCAGAAAGAGAAATTTTATATGATGAGCAATGAAGTGAACTTGATAACAATCCTTGTCATAAGTGCTGGATGCTTATTTACCATGTGACTATATGAAAAAAGTCAGTGCCTAATTATATCTGTGGGATATGTAGTACAGCGATACTAACTTAATACTCAGTCCTTTTGTACCCTAATGACATTGTCATGTTATCAATACAAATATGGCTTTGTAAAATGTTATTGTTCCACAACAGATTACATTACAGGACAATCGTTGATCACAAATGTAAAAAAATTGGCACTTGACAAACCTACAGTATCTAAATGGTTCAGTGGATTTAAACAGTTCACAATTCTATGTATGTATACAGAACACAATTACTAAAACACGCCATACACACGTGACCTGAAATAGATACATTATTAGGCTGTTATATATATATTGTAGATCTTTACATCACAAACAATTGGTTTTTGTGACCTGCCTTGTACAGCTTGATAACAGTCTGTCAACACCATGTCTTCAAAGGAAGTGCTTAAAGTTGTTCAAAGCCATTTCCATCTGAAGATTTGTTGTTTGGCAATCAAAGTTTATACATTTTTTTTCAATAAATAAAGTTTCGAAAAAGAAATATTGTTTATCAGATAATCATTCATGAGAGAGATTTTTTTTTTCTTACCAGCAGATCTTCAAGCTAATTTCAACAATAAAACTGAATTTATTCATTTTACTGAAAAGAAGTCGATTTCAAGAATGAATACCCAATTTCTAATAAGACAGTATATATCTTTGATGTTGTTTGTTATGCCAGATTGATTTGCAGGTGTTAATTATTCAAAATGATATTTCTAATATTTTTTCTTTAAAAACTAGGAACTTTATCTTGTCCATGAAGCTGTTATTTAAAAGTTCATAGTTCAAAGTCAGATTAGGTAAAATTCCACTACCTCTTTGTATATCTAGATTAAAATTTTTTTTTTTTGCTAGATAATATTTTTAAAACCGTATTACCATATTTTTTATAACAAAGTGTCATAATTCTCAAAAAAAAAACTACGAATAAAACAAAAAAAAAAAAAAAAAAAAAAAAAAAAAAGAAAAAATAAAAAAAAAAAGAAAAATTGCATAATGCCACTGAAAAATAAACATGTACCTGGTCATTTTATATATTAAAAAAAATAATGATAAAAAATTATTTTTTTCAATTTGTTTCATAAAAAAATATTTATTCTGCATAAAATATTTCCATCGGTTTGGATTTACTGGATAGATATCTACATATTTGTTTTATCAAAAACATTATCCTAAAGGAACAAAATGTATCTAGTGAATGTAATATTTTATAAATCAAAGTATTGAAGATGATATATCAAGACGAAAAAAAAAACTTTGTAAATTGATTCTAAATTAAACCTTAACTAAACTGCAAACTGAAAAAAGGACAAGAAATTAATGAAAATTGCCTAGTAAGATTTCTAAAGATGCTTTTAAATTTCAGTAATATCTGATCCAGCGAAACACATTTTATTGGTTTAAAGATTCCTTTGAAAGCTAGTTTAAAAGCTTCATTGAATATTCAATATCACTTCAAATTCATTTCCATTTAAAGATGCAAATTCTATCTTTGTAGGCGCATAGATTAAACTACCAGACCATGATTATATACATAGAAAGATTTTTTTTCTGTATAATTTGGATGTGAAAACTTTCTATGAATGGGTAGAAATTCAGGTAGTTTCATCTCATTTCAACATTTAATGTATATTTCATGTCCTGACATATGAATGACTGCTTGTGTGGATTATTGGCAGGAACATATTAAACCGTCTAATACATGTATGTACAAAAGCAAGAACGTTCAAAAGATTGAAGAGTAGCAAAACTAAACTTGATGTTAAAATATGTCTGTTTTCATCATATACTAAATATCTTATACATTACTTTAAATTATTAGTGAAATTTGAAAATGAATTTTTCTGCATTTCATGTACAAGAACCCCAAATGAAATTGTCTTCACAAAAATAAAACCCCTCACATCATGTATAAAATGTATTATAAGGCATTTAATGCCAGTTACCAATCTATTTGAATTTACAAGACGATAGATGCTAATTTTTCAATATAATCAAATTATGTAATTCTTATCTGTTGAAATATTTTTACATACCATGTATCAGATGATTTACCCCGGACTGTGTGGTTAAGATAGCCATGAGTGAAATACAACAGCAAAATATGTTGTAAAATCTTGTTTATATTTGAGTACAGTACATACAATACTTTGTACAAATAAAAACTCTAAAAAGAAAAAAAAAAAACACACTTCCTTGATTACAAAATTTTCTTATCCAATGCTGTGACAGAATTCTTTTGAGGAGAGACATACACATCTGTTGAAATAGTGAGTTGCTTCTAAAATGATATTGTTTAATTATCTTATTCTAATTACAAGAAAGTGGATAATTACCTCCTCCATTTGTCCAAGAGCATTTAAAATCAGTTTTCTCTCATCCAAGTAAAATGGGTCACCGATGCCAATGTAGGCCTCATGCTTAACTGCATTAAATCCCATTGTTTTCATCTGTTGCAGGCGACGGAAATAATTATCATTTCTCACTTCGATTCGCATTGGTGACGCAGCTCTGTAGTTGCTGGTCCCCCGGGTCTCGATCTTGGCCCCGACATGTGAAGGTAGCGGTAGACGCTGGGCCTTGATGTAAGATCGAGGGTCTTGAAGGGCTGGTTGCGGCATTGTGGTCCTCTGTAAAAAAAAACATATATACAAAACCATGAAGTTTTTTCTTTCCCTTTTTTTTCTACTTTTGAAAAAAGGTTCTAATAAAGAATTTGTTTATATTATCCACTTCCAAAAAAACATAAACTACTTGCAATGCACAGCCACTAGAGATTGATGTATTGGTATTTGAAAATTAGTTTTTAACAAAACATAACCATTCCTAAATTTAGTTGTTGAGAGACTGTTCAGCTGTGGTAAGTCTGATGGCATTTAAAGGCCAAAGGGACAGCCATAAATTACTGTCTTGTTTTTATTTATTTTCAGCTCAAACCGAAAAGCTCACAGGTTACAATATATCGCAAAACAACTTTGTAACTTTAATAAAGTGTGTATTTAGGATTTTGCCACGGTACAAAATTACAAACCAAAGTCAATAAACTTGCCTGCTAAATATTTGTAACCTTTAGGAATGATCTGTGAGTTTGTGTACACAAACTTAGAAGTTATTAGTGACCAACTCTTTAAGAGATATACCTGCTCTATCAATTAAAGGTAGGCTGATGGCCCCACAATGATATGGTTTAAACCACACAAACCTAGCAGCCAATTATTGAGATACCTGACTCACTATAACACACAAATATTTACATGGCAGTTGTCACTTTCTCACAGTAATAAATCAAATGTTCAAAATGTTTTCATAAACATGTTATATATACTGATCCTAAATCAATGAGTTGACTTAATCTGAGGGTTTATGAGCTAACAAGTAGATTATATAATTTGAGGTGTTAGTAATATATATGTACACTATTAACAAAATGGTAATGTTCACATCTGCTGCATATATTTATTCTATAATGTGAAAAAATTGATTTCATTGTTAGTAAAGTTTGTCCTCTCTATAGAATAATAACCATTAATTACTTCATTATTGATATATTATTGAAAGCAAATTTTCCATTGAATTCTTTTGGTCTTTTTAATCTCTAGGCCTAGTTGTGATATCTATACCGAATCACAAGAAAAAATGAATGTGTCGCTTGTATCTACTTGTATCAATTTGGTCTCTATTCACTCCTATATAATTGACATTTTTACTTATCAAGATATATATATCAGTACATTCTGGTAAATTCAATACTACAAAACAAGGCTTAATTGAGATAGCCAATTCAAAACATTCAATGACAAAACAAGATCATTATTGAAGTTCTTATGAAAGACTTATTGTGAAGACTTAAATTCTTTTAGTACTGAAATCCAAATTACATAATTTTTCTTAAAAGTTACCTTGAAATGATTGATAGGTTCCAGTGATAATCAACTTAATTTGACTAATTACGGTAGTTATATACTAGGATTTCTTATCCCAACTCTTAAAATGGCACCAGTTGTGAATCAAAACTTCCTGGTTAATGAGTTCATGTGTGTTAAAGCACCATAGATATGGGCTGGAATACCAGGTTAATTATCAAGTAGGTAACTGAAAGTTATCCCTGTACAATTCAAGCATTCAGAATCAGGTGTGTGACATCACACAACACTTTGATTCCTATTTATTTCGAGTAACCAAAGGAAAGCTCCTATGAAAAATTCAATGTTTTGATAAAGTAAGACATGTAGTTCATACAATGCACCTGTCTGGGATCTGAATATGGTGCACATAATTAAAATTAGTTCTTTTTGGGGATATTTTCCACCAAAAAAAAAAAAAATATATATATATGAAAATACATTGTACATGATGTAATCAAAGCGTAAAAGTTCTGCCCTGATAACTACTGTGGCAGACATCACTAAAGCAGGAAAGTTAGAGGAGGTTTTAAAAGAATTTGGACAAGGAGACCTCTACACTACTGGTCACTTGATCATGCAAAAATAAATTCCTATATCAAATCATTAATACTTTGATGGTGTGCCGTTTTCGTATATCTTAAGAGGACGGTTATATTACTAAAGAGTACTGTAGTGCAGTATACATACACGTACGTGGTCGTACAATCGTCATCAACTGTTCAAACACTGTCTCGTACAAGAACGTAGTTGAACACATGAACCGATATAACTGTCAACAAATTTAAATTTCGCTTCAGTTTTCCATTAATCCGCTGGACTCGAAAATAACACAGTAAATCATGTATCGCATGTACATTTATCGCGTGTTCTTTAGACACGATCAGCAGGTGAATGCCGGAGGGCACTTGCTACTCATGATCACACTGGCCGCTCTATTGCCAGAATTTTATGTCTGATGCCAACACTTTCATCATGTAATATTTTAAAGAACATACAATTTCTTTCGTAATAATACTTACTCATTCGAGCTAAGTCACTGTTTTGGCACGAAGTGGTCACCGAGTACACGGGTCCATGCACACACAGAAATTCTTACAGACGAAACTAAAACCGGAACATAAATAATCTTGTCTCTCGGGTTACCATGGACGCCGGAAGTCGGGGTGGTCTCAAAAACAAATACAAACTTGTCGTAAAATACTTATTCATTAGCTATTCTGTAACATGTCTAGATTTTATTAATGTAAAATTCTCAACTGATCCTGCTAATTCATAGCAAAAGATGACGTATCAATAATTCATTCTTATTTTAAATAAGAATGAAAAAAATTTAAGCACTTTGTAACCGGAAGCGGAAGTTCATAAAATGTCCTCGTTTAAAAAATGAAAACAGGAAACGCATGTGACTTATGACAGGGCTCTCACTTGAGATCGTTTCTACGGATACTTTTTATGTATATTGTGGGTAAGATATGCGTCGGGAATATTGATTTGTTTTCTTTTGTAAAGCAAATTTAATTGAATCCTTTTTCAAATGTGATTAATCATTGATTGGTGATGTTTTGTTTATGCCCCCACAAGTACTTGGCTAGTATATTCTAGTTTTGACAGTTCGGATGATTGTTTAAGTTGTGGTACTTTAAAAAATCTTGCTTTTATTATTCTGCTTTAATGATATAATCCCTGCCATGTTCGTAATGTTGTAAACATTTATGAACGTCTAAAGCGTTCCATTCTTGTACTATGAGTATGCCTAAAGGGACTGGTATCTGTGTTTTGAGAGAGATGCTAACTCTGGGTCCGTATTACTGGAATACAGATAATAACAACAGGGACATGTTTATGGTGTATTATCCTACATGAGAAAATAAGTTTTACATACTTATGTTAATAGTGTTTTTTCACTAAGTTTACTGTACAAGTGTAGACATGTAACGACATAAAAACATATATGCTCAATAGGAAAGTCATTGTTTTTATTGAAAAAAAAACATGTTCGCATCTGGGTTAATGTTGCCTCTCAGTTTGTTACTTATTAGATTATTCATATAAAAGATACATTGTTGACATTATACATATTGATGATGTCACAGTTTTTACAGCATCTGAGGAGCATTTGCACTGGATGACTTTGTTTTGCTATTTCATGTTTTTCATTGTGTTTGATTGTGTAAATATGTTGAAATTGATTGGATTATGTTAAGTAGGAACAATCAATAACAGACACAATCTCAAATTTTTAAAGAGTATAGCCAGTTTTGCATAAGACCACAATTTTCTCCTAGCTGAACATAGCCCAGTTGATCCAGCTGTGATTGGCTGTCATGACAACAATGAAGGCTGCATTTTTATGCCATGCAGAAATCCCCAGAGGTCTAAATATAACCAGTTTATGTTTTGTTTGATGGACTGTTTAATGCATCCAAGTAGAAGCATTTGACATCGTGATTTGTATGAAGCAGTCCATCAAACAGGTTTTTTTTAATATTCTGAATGAATTTTCAATTTTATCAAGTGTTCATTTAGACAAGTACTTGTCATTAGTGGATCACTGAATAAGGTACTTATATTGTCTGTGTCTGTGGTATTTCTGTTGACAAGTGGTGTTATTGATGCAGAATATGAAAAAAACCTGTCAAATACGTATGTATCATGTTCATATATGACTGTTAGTTACAGTACATGTAGCACATACATAAATATTTAATAGTGGTTTAATATCTAAATACATTAGGAAGTTACACCAATCTTAATTTATGTTATGATTGAATGCACTCATAATGAATAAAAGTTAAGATGGTTAAGGCTTAAGATAATTGATTATCAAAATATTGCTTTACTTTTTTTTTTAAAAATACAATATGTTGAATGTTGATCTGTCGCTAGGGAGCACCTCATCTCATTGAAGTGAGCAGTCATGGTGAGACATAACCTTGCACCAACAGTAAACTGTGACTTGATTGAAACACTAGAAGATGATGAGGATGATGATGGGGAGCTAGACGAAGTTTCTTTGAATTCCGAGTCTAGTCAGGCAGGAGGACTACAGTTGCAAACATGGCCGACCGTCATAGGAGTGGTTCAACTATGTAACGGCTTCATCACAGCTATTTTAGGTAAACGCATGTGGTTCTGTATAGGGCAGTAATGATTTGTCTGCAATATGAGTGTTTATAATTACCTGGTAATAAACCTTTCTGTATATATACCCCTAGGTTAGCTACTAAAGTTAAAATTAAGGTACACTTCAGAAAATTTTGAATAATTATTATGAAATTACACTAGTACTGTATCTAGTGTGAAGTCTGTCCTCTATACCTCTTACAATCTCCATTCATTGTTAAGTCAAGCTGTTTTCAAACCTTTGTTCATCTGACATCAGGTATTGTACTGGCATTCTGGAGTACCCTTGTAGGATATCCTGACTTACCAATAGACCTATTTCTATCCTCTGTGTTATATAGGTACTCTGGAGTTGTTTGTCATCCCCCTTGTGGAGGGTACCCTGATTCACCAATCTATCCTCTGTGTTATACAGGTACTCTGGAGTTGTTTGTCATCCCCCTTGTGGAGTACCCTGATTCACCAATCTATCCTCTGTGTTATATAGGTACTCTGGAGTTGTTTGTCATCCCCTTGTGGAGGGTACCCTGATTCACCAATCTATCCTCTGTGTTATATAGGTACTCTGGAGTTGTTTGTCATCCCCCTTGTGGAGTACCCTGATTCACCAATCTATCCTCTGTGTTATATAGGTACTCTGGAGTTGTTTGTCATCCCCCTTGTGGAGGGTTCACCCTATCCTCTGTGTTATATAGGTACTCTGGACATCCCCCTTGTGGAGTCTATCACCAGTCTATCCTCTGTGTTATATAGGTACTCTGGAGTTGTTTGTCATCCCCTTGTGGAGGGTATCCTGATTCACCAATCTATCCTCTGTGTTATATAGGTACTCTGGAGTACCCCTTGTGGAGGGTATCCTGATTCACCAATCTATCCTCTGTGTTATATAGGTACTCTGGAGTTGTTTGTCATCCCCCTTGTGGAGTACCCTGATTCACCAATCTATCCTCTGTGTTATATAGGTACTCTGGAGTTGTTTGTCATCCCCCTTGTGGAGTACCCTGATTCACCAATCTATCCTCTGTGTTATATAGGTACTCTGGAGTTGTTTGTCATCCCCCTTGTGGAGTACCCTGATTCACCAATCTATCCTCTGTGTTATATAGGTACTCTGGAGTTGTTTGTCATCCCCCTTGTGGAGTACCCTGATTCACCAGTCAACCTACATCTTGGCAAAGACAACTGCTATGGAGCTGGACTTTTGGCTGGATTTTTTGTGAGTAATGTCCGATAAGAAACGAATGTTGAAGAATGATTGTCTAGGAAAACATGAAAGTTGTTTTGGCATGATCTTTTGGAAAATTTGTATGTACTTACAGTTTCCTATGTGAAATATAAGGTAATAGTGAAAAAGGAAATATTGATGTTTTTATTAATGTGATTTTGTGATGTTTACACATATTATGTTATAAATTGATTTGTATACAGTGTATGTGTTAAAAAAACTGTCTTATTTGTTACAGTTATTTGATACTATATGTATATAGATACTATTACGAAAGTATAGCTTCTGATGTTTTTAGGTCATCTGACCCGAAGGGTCCGATGACCTATAGTCATCATGCTTCGTCCGTCGTCGTCCGCCGTGCGACTTCTTCTCAAATACTAGAAGGTCTAGGGGGCTAATACTTGGCACAGAGGATACTGGCATGGAGCTCTACCAAGTTTGTTCAAATGAATGACCTTGACCCACTTTAAAGGTCACAGGGGTCAAATATGTTAAAATCTTTAAACAACTTCTTCTCATTAACCAAAAGGCTCAGAGTGTAGATATTGGGCCAGTGACATGCTGGGATGAAGGACTACCAAGTTTGTTCAAATGAATGACCTTGACCCACTTTAAAGATCACAGGGGTCAAATATGTTAAAATCTTTAAACAACTTCTTCTCAATAACCAAAAGGCTCAGATTGCTGATATTGTGCCTGTGGCATGCTGGGATGAAGGGCTATCAAGTTTGTTTAAATGAATGACCTTGAACAACTTTCAAGGTCACAGGGGTCAAATATGTCAATCTTTAAATAACTTCTTCTCAAATACTAGAAGGCCTAGGGGGCTAATACTTGGCCCATAGCATGCTGGCATGGAGCCCTACAAAGTTTGTTCAAATGAATGACCTTGGCCCACTTTCAAGGTCACAGGGGTCATATATGTTAAAATATACAAAGGACTTCATCTCAATAAGCAAAAGTCTATGAGTGCCGATATTGGGTCTGTAGCATGCTGGGAGGAAAGGCTACCAAGTTTATTTAAATGAATGACCTTGAACAACTTTCAAGGTCGCAGGGGTCAAATATGTCAAAATCTTTAAATAACTTCTTCTCAAATACTAGAAGGCCTAGGGGGCTAATACTTGGCCCATAGCATGCTGGCATGGAGCCCTACAAAGTTTGTTCAAATGAATGACCTTTCAAGGTCACAGGGGTCAAATATGTTAAAATATACAAAGGACTTCATCTCAATAAGCAAAAGTCTATGAGTGCCGATATTGGGTCTGTAGCATGCTGGGAGGAAAGGCTACCAAGTTTATTCAAATGAATGACCTCAACCCACTTTCAAGGTCACAGGGGTCAAATATGTTTTTAAAATATACAAACGACTTCTTCTCAACAAGCAAAAGTCCATGAGTGCTGATATTGGGCCTGTAAGATGCTTGGAGGAGAGGCTACCAAGTTTGTTCAAATGAATGACCTCAACCCACTTTCTAGGTTTGGCTTGCTTTTTGTCAGATGACCGTTAAGGCCCATGGGCCTCTTGTTTTTATATAAATTTTACAGGAACAAGTACAAAATAGATACAATATTAATACATAGTTAATATAATATTAATATATAATTAACATAATATTTATACAAAATTTATATATTATTAATATATAATGAATAGTATATCAATACATAATTAGTATAATGTTTATCTTAAAAACAGTTATGTTATTATACATATAATTAGGCTTAAAAGAATAATAATATCACCGTGGTTTTCAGGTGGTTGTAAAAGTCTCTGGCTTGTGTTTATTGTTATATATGTACCGACTCAAAATAAGATTGACTTGACTCGTGTTTCCAAAAAATGACAAAATTAAATAGGAAGGTGGATCAGGATTTTTGTGTTTTTCGATTCTGTATAGATTTTGGGAAGATTATGTAAACTACGATAATATAGCGTAAGTTTTGAATTTAATAGTCTCTCCTTGAAAGCGGGAAGTAAAACTGCAACGACAAAATTTAGTTTTGTAGAGCATCAGCACAAATTTGATAATGTTTGTTTTGCAATTATACATGAAATAGATATCTTTCAGTTAACACTTGAATTTTAGTTTTTTTTTTTTACATAAATTTTTTTAAAATGAATTCTGGTTTTTCACTGCAGAACTATTCAATGATATGTATATGTTTTAGATGATATTAACAGGAAGTGCAGCCATCAGATCGTCCATCAGTCGACGGCCAACCTCTGTGAGTAGATTTAAATATTTTTGGCTAGGTTAATTTGTTTCCCAAGACAATAAAACTGTGATATTAATTCAAATATTGTTCTCATAAAAAAGTAATTTATTGTACATATACATAATAAACTTTTACACTTCTTCAACTTAAAAGGTCCACCTCATAGCTTTTGAGTGCATTTTACTCTGTGGTTTTGCATTGACTTAGAAACATTTGTCTGATGTTAGTTTCATATTTTGTGTTTAAACAGATAGAAATATAGGAATATACAAGTCTAGTTCGACATTCCATAAAAGATATTTGATTTTATTTAAAATCTGTAATGTGATCTTTGAACAGGTGAGGAAATTTTTCAACTTGACGTTGTTTACACTTGTGCTATATATGGCTATCACAGTGCTGCTCATTGTTGGCTATGCTCTCGACTGGACAAAACGAAACCAGTACAAGGTCAGTCTGGCTATTAGTAAACAAATTACATGTCTTCTGGTATTTGGTAGAATACGCTCTCTGACCATATTTAATCAAGCCATGTTCCTTTTTTTAATTAAAAGTGATTTGTCACAGTGACATTGATTAATCTATGTTTTGCTAATTTGATTTATAAACGAATTTATTGAAAAAAAAGTAGATCTTTATTGTTTTTATCAAATCATTTATGAAATTTCAAACCACACTATATTTTCTGATTGCATTTAAATCACATGTACATGAACCTTCTGTTGATTTTTAAGCCCAGCCCATATATGAAGGACATGACATTCCCCATATCCACCATTCCCCCTGTTTCATTCAGCCCTGTTCCGAATCAATACCATATTTTGAGAATATCTCTGATGACAGATTTAGTTGGTATTTACCTTATAGAATCATAACATGAAGTTCTACACCTGATCAGATTTTTGTTTGCGAAGAAGGTGGAACAGATATGTCTTATAGGCATTTTCTAGTACTTATCGACCAATCACAACTAAATTGTCCAACTGTGCAATCTTAAAATTTTTTTTTTGTCTATTGATAATGTGTCCTGCAGGTGTGTGACCAATCCAGATTTAGACAAAGATTGCATGATGTATGGAAGATGTACAAAAAATGTGATGACAGTGCTTATAGTAATAGATGTGGAGTGTGCTACTAGACAACGAAACTTAATGTAGAAGGGGCATAATACATCTAGATTCCAATCCCAGAATGTGGGTGTTATGTATAAAAAATTATCATTTTTTGTTTGTAGGAGGGCAGTAGGGTGTATGAGGTACATATATTTGTCACCATCAGCACTGTACTTGGATTTCTCTTCTGCATTGCTGCCTTTATCCAATACTATGAGATTGTATTCTTCGGACATTTCCAGTTGTGTCGACGATGGATATTATGTTTATGTCCAAGTCTAGCTGAGGTAAGTTTAGGTCGAATTCGCCTATGTCAAGTAAGGCTTAAGTAGAAACATGACATTCAACCCATGTCCTGGCAGTCTTAGATAGATGTTGACCTGTTTTCACTGTTTGTTGGAGGCTAAACCCACTGAACACTGAAAACATTGACATATTTTCTCTGTATATCCATGTTTACACATAAACTGTAAGGACATTGTCTTTTATTCACTAAAAGCATGAACCTCAATAATCATTGTCATGTTTTCTCTTATGTTCCTTATGTTCACCACATGTATAGGACTAACCTTGTGTTCACCACATGTATAGGACTAACCTTGTGTTCACCACATGTATAGGACCAACCTTGTGTTCACCACATGTATAGGACCAACCTTGTGTTCACCACATGTATAGGACCAACCTTGTGTTCACCACATGTATAGGACTAACCGTGTGTTCACATGTGTAGGACTAACCTTGTGTTCACCACATGTATAGGACCAACCTTATGTTCACTACATGTATAGGACTAACCTTGTGTTCACCACATGTATAGGACTAACCTTGTGTTCACCACATGTATAGGACTAACCTTGTGTTCACCACATGTATAGGACTAACCTTGTGTTCACTACATGTATAGGACTAACCTTGTGTTCACCACATGTATAGGACTAACCTTGTGTTCACTACATGTATAGGACTAACCGTGTGTTCACTACATGTATAGGACTAACCTTGTGTTCACCACATGTATAGGACTAACCTTGTGTTCACTACATGTATAGGACTAACCTTGTGTTCACCACATGTATAGGACTAACCGTGTGTTCACCACATGTATAGGACTAACCTTGTGTTCACCACATGTATAGGACTAACCTTGTGTTCACTACATGTATAGGACTAACCTTGTGTTCACCACATGTATAGGACCAACCTTGTGTTCACCACATGTATAGGACTAACCTTGTGTTCACCACATGTATAGGACTAACCTTGTGTTCACTACATGTATAGGACTAACCTTGTGTTCACCACATGTATAGGACTAACCTTGTGTTCACCACATGTATAGGACTAACCTTGTGTTCACCACATGTATAGGACTAACCTTGTGTTCACCACATGTATAGGACTAACCTTGTGTTCACCACATGTATAGGACTAACCTTGTGTTCACCACATGTATAGGACCAACCTTGTGTTCACCACATGTATAGGACTAACCTTGTGTTCACCACATGTATAGGACTAACCTTGTGTTCACCACATGTATAGGACTAACCGTGTGTTCACCACATGTATAGGACTAACCTTGTGTTCACCACATGTATAGGACTAACCTTGTGTTCACCACATGTATAGGACTAACCTTGTGTTCACCACATGTATAGGACTAACCTTGTGTTCACTACATGTATAGGACTAACCTTGTGTTCACCACATGTATAGGACTAACCTTGTGTTCAACACATGTATAGGACTAACCTTGTGTTCAACACATGTATAGGACTAACCTTGTGTTCACTTTTTGTATTGGACTTACTTTTTGTTCACTATATGTATAGTAAACCTTGTGTTTAATGTGTGTGTAGAATGATACTCAGTTCACACAAAAAGAATGTTGTGTTTTTTATCCAAACTTCTTTAATTAAAAAGTAATCATATCACATTTTTGAAATTATTTCATTTGGAATATTGAAGGGCCTGCAGCCTCTTAATTACAAAATATTTGCCCTTTGTTTAAATTTTATAGTGAATTGTCATTTTCAGGAAGCTTTCACCAGTTTTACTGATACTATTGTTTGTTTTGCAAATCTGGCTGAAGTGTACATTTATCATCCCCAGTTTTCACCGAAATGGGGGATATTAATTTGGGTTCGTCCATCCGTCTGTCTGTCACACTTTCGTTTCAGTGTTCTAACTTCTCCAAATATCATCCAATTTGGGTGAAACTTGGTCAGCAGATGCATCTTGGGGTCATTAAGACTGAGTTCAACTGTGATTATCATCTGTTAATAATTATGCATACTAATGAGGTATCCTTTGATTTCATTGGTTGGTTTATTTCCGTGCTCTAACTTCCTTAAATATAATCCAATTTAGATGAAACTTGGTCAGTAGATGCATATTAGGGCACATAATACTGAGTTAAGCAATCAGCAATCATCTGTTAATATTTATGCATGCTAATTAGGAGAATATATCATTTTACATAGCATTATGACATGTTTACTGCTAACCTATAAAATATTTACTTACAATATGTTTGGAAAGCGGGGGATATACATTTCTTAAATTTGCTTGTTATTCCGAATCTAGTTAATGTGCTTTTTAGTTTTATTTTAGGCTGCTAATCCTCACAAAACTCAACTAAACCATACAAGGCAGATAACTGTCATTTCTATCACCATGACTTTTGACTCACCTGGTCCATTAACTAGCCATAAACAGCTCCTTGAAGTTATCCATCCTCTCCTTACAATATGTTACTCTATAATAGGCAGTTGTGGTAGTATGCCTGCCCAACACTGATAGCATTTTGAATTAGAAATACGAGCATCAGATGTTCTGTATTTCTATTGTGTAGATAGTCCACTTGTCTTCTTTGTGATTCTATGTTGACTCGTGTATCGCAGGATGTGTACAGTATATCATATACACTGTACTATAGGAGGTATCGATATATTTTTGTTGATGTTGATGTTTACACATTCAGTAAATCTATAGCTAACTGCCTCACCGATTCATCCTCCACACTTCAGCATTCTTTATTTTTTCCGATGTTTTTGTCTTAGCATATCTATGAGTCAAAATTTGGGACAAGAAATTAAATTTTTTCACTCATGCAATGCATGTTGTTAAATACATTTATCTTACAACAGGTTTCAGAAGTCAAAAGTTTAAAAAATGCAAGCAAATCGAGTTTCAAAGTACTATAATGATACGGATGCTCCTGGGAAATTATGATCATAAGTCATAAGGAAATGTGTTTTAATTTTTCTCTTTTCAGAAATATGATGATGATTCAGATTCAGATATTCAACATTGGCCTTTTGGTAAAAATCTCATTTTCCCTTCCGATTGCTTCATAGCAGGTCACCTGTAGTATGTGCGGTTGACTGGAGGCCAGTGCTACAACACTTCACTATTGTTTCTTCTAATTAATGTTACATGATAAATCTGACTACCAGCTAAATATATCTTGTTGATACTGTCCCACTCATTACTTCACCACTACAATATATACCGATACTTAGGTCACACAAAAAGAATGTTATGTTTTTCATCTAAACTTCTTTAATTAAAAAGTAATCATATTACACAGGGCTCTCCATCTGCCAGATTTGGGGCCCCATTCCCAATGCAAAATTGTATCTTTTTTCCCAATTTAGACCCCAAGTTTTCCCAATTCTAAGGAAAACACAGCTATTTTTCCCAATTCTAAGAGCCCCGGGCCCCAGTCCCAAAATGGAATGTGAGAGCCCTGTTACACTTTTGAAATTATTTCATTTGGAATATTGATAAAGACTGAAAACTGTTTGCTTGTGGGGGGAGTTGGGAAACAATGAAACTCATTATGAGTTTTCCTTGCCCTGAACTTAACAGAATCCAGGACTGTGCATGTAGTACTGTTACTGGCTTCTTCTTTTCATCGTGACTGACTGTAATTGGTGACCACTATAGGTTCATCTCTATCATACATATGTATGTGATATATATGTATGTCTGATCCAATGTTTGACACGGATTTAGAATCAGATGGAATGTTTGGTTTTAGAATAAACAGGATTACCTACCATGCCATTTGTCTTTACGTACAGGGTCCTCTCTAGGATTAGGGCGTCACAGATGAAACACTAATTGTTATTTTTACTTGCTGCTTAGACATTGCCTTTAGTCTAGCTACTGCTATCTAATTTAACCTTGAACTTTGTTTCCAAATAAAAACGTACCCAACACAAGAGTTGTCATAACCCTGCTTATCACTTTAACAAACGCTTCAGGAAAAACGCTTTCAAGCTTGCACTGTATACAAATACCCAACAAACACTTAACTGATCCTGAAGACATTTTTATACGCTGTCATTTTATGGGGGTAGGAATGAGTATTTTTCAGAATCAATATTATCATTCTAACAACTTCATTTTGTAGGGAGTCTGATCAAACTGTGTACACAGTTCATCTATGACAGTACCACATACAATTTTATGTTTCAGGGTAACAAGGTCAAAGTTGCCATTACTATTGACAAAAATTTGATTGTTTTATGTCATAAAGATGTAATCTAGATAATAAGTGAAATTGCCTGAAGATAATTAATGCATGTCTTGAAAATGTCAGCGAAAATTGACTGATGATAGTCCATACATGGCTTGAAAATGTCTATGAAAATTGCCTGAAGCTAGTCCATACATGGCTTGAAAATGTTAGCGCAAATCGCCTGAAAATAGTCAATTCAAGGCTTGAATATGTTAGCGAAAACTGGCTGATGATAGTCCATACATGGCTTGAAAATGTTAGCGAAAATTGCCCGAAAATAGTCAATTCCAGGCTTGAATATGTTAGCGAAAACTGGCTGATGATAGTCCATACATGGCTTGAAAATGTCTATGAAAATTGCCTGATGATAGCTAATACATGTCTTGAAAATGTCTATGAAAATTGCCTGAAGATAGCTAATACATGTCTTGAAAATTTTAGCAAAAACTGGCTGATGATAGTCCATATATGGCTTGAAAACCTTAGCCAAAATTGCTTGATGATAGTAAATACATGTCTTGAAAATATCTATGATAATTGGCTGATGATAGTAACTACATGTCTTGAAAATGTTAGCCAAAATCACCTGTAGATAGTCAATACTTGGCTTGAAAATGTTAGCCAAAATCACCTGTAGATAGTCAATACTTGGCTGGAAAATATTATCAAAAATTTCCTGAAGACAGTGAATACATTGCTTGAAAATGTTAGCGATAATAAACTTCCGCTTTGTTGATTCTTGATGTTTACATATTAAAGTGATACACAGTGTGTTCATCAAATTGAATACACCATGTGTGTGTGTTTATGTTTCTTACATTGCTGGTGTCACTCTTGTGTTTCCATAGGTACCAGCTAGAATGCGAAGTCCATCACAAGAGGGCCTCCTGGACAGCGATCCCAGTAGCATGCCAGTCTGAATGAATGAACAGTGAAAGATGGAAGAAAGGAAATGATAGGCTTGGAGTAACAGACGTGTGCATGAACAAGGACAATTTTATACAACCTATTTAAATGTTTATAATATTACTCTTCGTAAACTAATGAAATAATTGATTTAAAATTTATACAAAATTTTCAGGAGACTTAAGTACATCAAGAAACCATTCTAGGTGGCTGAAATATTAAATAATTCTATATTGTTAAACACTTGAAACAATTACTGAATGATATACTTATAAACAACATTCTTATATATATAAACAAATATGTTATCTTTACAAAACATACTCTATGCTGATGAAGGTTACTTTTTCGTATATAGAGAATATAGACAATTGATTTTAGAGATTTTGAACAGAAAGACAACTGAATGAGAATGTATGTAATGACATTCTTGGAATGTGTATCTGACAACATAAATACCTAACACAAAGGAAATGGTAATTTATCAAATTAGTGTAGTGTTATAGGGCAGAGCCATTCTGATAAACTTCTGAAATTGATCATAAATTCTAAAATTGTTCAAAATGTGAATTTTTTTACATATATTTTGGATAGTTGAACTGAATCTCAATAGGCAATTATCAGAGGTATTAGGAATTTACCTTTGAAAAGGAATATTTGTACTGAAGCCTTTAGATCTACTTTATATGTCTCAATTAAGATTTTTAACAATTGGTTCTGAAATTTTGTGTTTCGTGTTTAGTGTACTAGCAAAACGTTTAAGTTTTTTCTTGAAATCTTTAACTAGCTCCTTCTGTGTAAATTATATAGCAATAGAAGTGTTATTTGAGTAGAGAAATTGCTCCAATTTGAGCAAGACTTGATACCATGGCTATGTTATGAAGTTCAGTAAGGTTTGACTTTACTGAAAATGTCGCAAATAGGTGTTTTCTTTATAATTTGACAGACTTAAGAAAACTTTTATTGAACAGATACACGGTATAAGTATTAAAAAGTCTAAACATGTTTATCAGCAATTCAATGTGAGTGATTGTGATTGTGAAGAATTACAGAAGAATAAGTTATATATTGTACATTGAGAGAGAGGGAGAGAGAGTGAGAGAGAGAGAGAGAGGGGGAGAGAGAGTGAGAGAGAGAGGGAGAGAGTGAGAAAGAAGAGAGGATTGGAAAAAATGTTTACTTGGATACATTTCGGAGGTGTGTATTTCTGGAGTTTTATTTGTCGAACAAAGACTCTACAGAGATTTACATGTGTGTGAATTCCATCACAATCGATTATCAGACTTTTCTGACAGTAAGTTTATACCATGGGTCTGATTTAGTCTAAACTGTTAATTAAACCCATGTAAGAGATATAGTGAAAGGTTACCTCCCTTGTTTTAGTCCTTGGTCTTTCATTGACTCCCCAGACGAGGTATTGCAGGATGAAAGTGTGAAAATAAGTGATTTAGAAGACTAGGGAAACTAATAGCAAAATACATAACCAACATGTGGTGTGTAAGGCTGGTACATGTAATTACTGGTCTTCATCCACTTCTTGGCAAGAGATAACTTCAGAATAAGCTTGACCAATTATGTAAAATCTAGTAAACCAGAGGTTCAAGATTTTATCCATAGCAAGGCAAGAAATAAAATACTGACATCTTACAAATGTATATATGTGAAGTATGGAAGGATTGAGAGTTCAAATTTTTCTTTAAAGTATCCCAACTTATGTTTGGTGCAGAAATTGTTATACTTTATGATATTCATTTATATATTAATAAATCTATGTATTTTTTCTTCTTTTTTTTTTTTAAATAATGCTTACAGAAAGAACCCCATCTGTTAACCAATACAACATTTAATAAAATGACATCGATTATAATATGTTACATTTATGAAATGTTTCCTATAAAAATGTTCAAAATACAATGTATTGAATATTGATATGGAGTTCATGACTTGTAAAAAATAGTACCAGGATCCTGTACCAATTTTATTTATTTTATTATTTGTTTAAAATTATGACCTTTAAATTTTGAAAAAAAAACCAACAAAAAATGCTAAGAATATTACAAAATAGAAATGAAATAAAAATAATGTTTAACTTTGGTAATCTATTAAAAAAAATGAAAATTAATTATTTATGGTATTCCATAATGATTTGACTTCATATATATGTATATATATGTATGTACTCTCTACTCTGGAGACATCTGGTGAGATATTATCTCCCCTACACTTAGTATTATGTATTCTTCATGCTGTAAACTTTTTTTACATGCACTTCCTCCATATATACTATAGTGTTTATATTTGGACATTCTGAAAATTTAGTGTACTATTAATTTTGATAGCATAGAGCTATAATGAATTACTGCACTCATATGATTGACCTTAAGAAACAATACTGATAAGTATGTACAATGGACAGACAATACAACTAGTGCAATCATGATTAGTTAAAATGCTTTCTGTATTTTTAAGTGTAAACAAGGATTAATTGCTTCATATTAAGTTTACTACCAAAATGAGATTGTCGTGAAAGTCAGATAACTATTTTATGTACAGTGGCCAAGTAGTTAAGGTGTTTGACTGTTTTCATCATTAGCCCTCCACCACTAGGTCGCGGGTTCAAGGCCTATGTAGGGCAGTCTTCAGGTACTGACTGCAGGTTGGTGTTTTTTTTTTTCTGGGAACTCAAGCTTTCCTCTACCACCGAACCTGGCACGTGCTTGAAAGACCCTGACTGTAAGTAGGACGTAAAGCAAAAATTAACCAAACTAGACTCAAGCTCCAGCGTACAGTGATAAGTACTGTCATGTAGATTTAACATTTTTGATGAAAATTATCATCGTTTCGTCAAGTCATATAGTGTTATGAATGGAACATATATGTCTAAACAAATTATCAACTTCAGTTTTGTGAAATATATTTTCAGGCTCCTCACACTGTGTATAGGGGAAAATTTAATGGATCATGTTTCATCAACAGTTGGTTTGTCACAGCTATTTCAATGCCTGGATTTTCTTGCCTTTTATTAAAAGATTAAAAGTTTGCAGAACATAATTGAAAAATTGTTATCTAAAATTTAATCAAAATATAATTATATAGAAGTAAAGCCAGTAAAGTACTAACTAATGGGATATTTATGTGTTTGTGTTGTGATCTGAAGTTGGTAAAACTGTGGGAAGGTTGTAGATGTTACAGATATATAATAGACTAAAACCTTTTTATAATGTTTATATATGTATTCATCAGTTATTCATTCAAATTTGATTTTCAGTTATTTCTTATTTTATTGAACATAATTAGCGAAGAAATTGTATTAATGAAAATCACACAATGCTCTACACACGTGTGTATATGTACATTTCAGATCAGCTACAGTGTATTGCACATGTTTATAGCGTCATAAGTTTTTCACAGAAACCACAACTTGTCAAATGAATTTCTCCAAGAATGTTTTTTTGTATATGTCGCTAGTGTTATAAACATTGGAGTTGCATTCATTGGCTTTGCTAGTCAGAATTAACGGCAATGTCTCAATATGGACTATGATATTATGTCCTGGGTTGCAAATAGTGCATCAAAATGGCAGTGGCCATTCAATTTTGTCCTTTTTTACTTCAAAACCTGTCTAAATGTTACTGTTCTTATTTATTTGGATATGTGATAAAAATTATCAGAATTTGTTTTCGTTTCAGATGAGATTTTATACAACTCATCTGTAGTTTCAAGTTTAGTTTGCCAAGGCTCGAAAAATACAAAAAAAAAATCACTTGTTTAAGATCTCATTTGAGATGAAAACTCATCAAAGATACTATATATAATGCCAGTTCCATAATTTAGTACCACATATATTATCTATTTTGATGTTAGTAACATTGTGCTACATGTTTGTGTGATAATAATTACACATGTGTGTGTGTGTGTGTGATGATAATTACACGTGTGTGATGATAATTATACATGTTTGTGATGATAATTACATGTGTGGGTGATGATGATAACACTTGTGTGTAAGATGATGATTACACATGTGTGATGATGATTACACTTGTGTGTGATGATAATTACATGTGTGTGTGATGATAATTACCCATGCTTGATGATAATTACACGTGTGTGATGATAATTATACTTACATGTGTGTGATGATAATTACATGTGTGTGATACGATGTTGCTAATACCATGTTTCACAAGGATGGTGTTTTTACATGTTCACAAGTGGTTTATATTATCGTGTTAGTTAAAAGATATAAATAACATGAATGCATGTCTTCTGTCAGAAATGCATTATATTGCATGTGTTTGGGTATTAACAAGAAAAAATTGAATGTACCGTTTGCCTTCATATTTTTGTTAGAACATACCGAAGTATACTTGTGGTATTGAGACTTAATTGAAATATCTATTTATTTCTGGTTTGTTACAACCACTGCCTTACAGTAATACAGTGAATAGGAGTGATATATCCAGGAACTTACATCATTATGTTATCTTTAGGGCATTTTATACTAATCTGTACTTCTTTGATATCAGGAGAAGACAACTTTAAAAAACAGAAAATACGAAAAGAACAAAATGGGGTTGTACAATCAAAACATTTAATAAGGTAGATTTACATCATTTTGTATATAAGTATGCAGAATGAACAAAATGTTGATTTCAAGTGTGTGTACTTTACTATTCCAAATAACTACACTGCATTATTGAATAAAAAATGCAACAATTTGTCCAGAAAGTTTTTTGTTGATTTTTTGTATATATTTTTATGAGTTAGACGTGATATTAATAGTTCACAATTTTTCAGGACCATTTCATTGAGATTGAATTATCAATGCTCAGGTGTAGCAACATTTGAACATTGTGTCCATAGCTAAGGATGCTACAGCTAGATATCAAATGTCCAAATATTGCTACAGCTAGATACTAAATGTCCAAATATTGCTATAGCTAGATATCAAATGTCCAAATATTGTTACAGCCAGATGCTAAATGTTCAAATGTTGCTACAGCTAGAAACTAAATGTTCAAATATTGCTACAGCTAGATACTAAATGTTCAAATGTTGATACAGCTAGATCTCAGATGTCCAAATATTGTGACAGCTACATACTAGATGTCCAAATATTGGTACAGCTAGATATCAAATGTTCAAATATTGCTACAGCAAGATACTAAATATTCAAATGTTGCTACAGCTAGATACTAAATGTCCAAATATTGCTACAGCTAGATACAAGATGTCCACATATTGCTACAGCTAGATATCAAATGTCCAAATATTGCTTCAGCTAGATACTAGATGTCCAAATATTGCTACAGCTAGATAACAGATGTCCAAATATTGCTACAGATAGATACTAGATGTCCAAATATTGCTACAGCTAGATACTAGATGTCCAAATATTGCAACAGCTAGATACTAGATGTCCAAATATTGCTACAGCAAGGTACTTGATGTCCTAAGGTTGTTACAGCTAAATTCTATCTGTCTGTAAATGTGTTTCTTCAACCCATATATCACATTCCCTCCCGAAGGGTAAGTTTTATTTTCTGTAAATGTTATCTGAAGGTCATCTTTTCATAACATAACCAAATGACTACCTGTAACACAATTCATATTTATCTGATTCTTTTAAAATTTGATTGACTGTCTTGGATTAGATGTCGGAGAGGAAAGGTTTATGCCTGCCGACAGCCTTTCTAGATTCCCACATGGATAACATAGATTTTGTGATCGATATTGGTTTCCCAACATTAATCATTAATGTAACTAATTTCCAACCAATATTGATGCACGTGTTTGAAGGTAACATCAAGCATCTTGGAATGTCTTGATATAATAAGCATTTTTCTCAATGTAATTGCATATACATATGTTTTTCTACATGTCTGTTTGTATCACGTGTTCTTTTTTTTGTTGAATTTTCCTTACACAATGTATAGTTTAGTTTTTTCATCGCTGTTTTACGTCCTATTAACAGCCAGGATCATTTGATGATGTGTCAGGTTTGGTTGGTAGAGGAAACCCCACTGACCTGTGGCCAGTACCTGGCGACTGCCCCGCGTAGGCCTTGAACCCGCTACCCAGAGGTGGAGGTTGTATAGAAAACAGGGGTTTATTATGCAAAGTATTCAATTAAGTGATTAGAATCGTTAGTCCGATACCCCTATCATTCGTGGATTGGTTTCAACAGTCAAACAGAGGACTACATCCATTGTGAATTATATTACTATGCTTTACTGTCTCCCAATGGTACTGTAGGACAGCTGAGCGTTTATCGTTTTTGTATAGCATGGTTTGAGTAACAATGCTCATATATCAAATATCAACGTCGGTATTGCATGGACAGAACATTTATTGTTTATCTATTATTGATTAACGGCTTATTAACAGCAAGGGGTATTTAAGGACGTGCCAGGTTGGTTAACGTCGTAGTTAACAGAGAAAAAAATACACCGACTTGCGGGCAGTCGCAGACGACTGCCCTGCGTGGGTCTCGAACCTGTGACCAAGAGGTGGAGGGCTCGTGATAAAGACAGCCAGACGTCTCAACTGCTTGACCTTTGCGACCCAGTAGATGGAATAAGGGGTAAATACCAACATTAAAAATCTGTATGAAACAGGGACTAAACACGAACAGAAAGATATACATGGATTGGTGTAAAAATATACAGTGTAATGTCTAGATGTTCAGGAATGCTTACCGCCTTCTGCTTCATCGGTGACACCAGCCAAGTAAATCTTGCTCACTTTAAGCAAAAGCTATGCAACTGTGACATTCTCATAATGTAAACTCAACAACAACAGTGAAACTAGTAGGACAAGCTACATCTTAAAGACATCGGAAACTTCAAACACAAAATGAAATCTTTATCAATGAAATCATTTGACGACCTTCAAACTCTAGAGTCCCTATTTTGTAATTGTGTTTGTCTGCATTTTCCACAAAAATTCGAATGATGAATCAACTCAGACATATAAAATTCATATGATGGGGAAGTAGGAATGCTACTGTCTGGAAATGGAAAATCTACAATAGATTTCAATTGATGTCAATATCATACATGTAGTGAATAGGAAAGTTTACACCTGGGGTGTCTTCAGGAATCATACAAGACATTAAAGTAGAACCAAGCGAAAGGCATTTCCACTTTCGGACCACTAGGTTGTAATATTACTGATATTTTCCAGATTCCTTGTTAGAATGATACATTTTTTATGTTTTTCCGTCTCTCTCTCTCTCTCTCTCTCTCTCTCTCTCTCTCTCTCTCTCTCTCACACACACACACACACACAAGCACATGACAAATAAAACAAACAACTTTGTAAACAATTCAATCGTTTATTACCCAATAGATTCAACAATTACGTTAAAAACTGTTTTCATGACTTAATGTTTATCTGATATTGACAGTCACCGTTCCTACATCATTTCAAGCGTTTATCTGATACTGACAGTCACCGTTCCTACATCATTTCAAGCGTTTATCTGATATTGACAGTCACCGTTCCTACATCATTTCAAGCGTTTATCTGATACTGACAGTCACCGTTCCTACATCATTTCAAGCGTTTATCTGATACTGACAGTCATCGTTCCTACATCATTTCAAGTGTGTATCTGATACTGACAGTCATAGTTCCTACGGCATTTCAAGCGTTTATCTGATACTGACAGTCTTCGTTCTTACATCATTTCAAGTGTTTATCTGATACTGGCAGACATCGTTCCTACATCATTTCAATCGTTTATCTGATACTGGCAGACATCGTTCCTATGCCATTTCAAACGTTTATTTGACACTGACAGTCATCTCGTTCCTACGGCATTTCAAGCGTTTATCTGATACTGACAGTAATCGGTCCTACATCATTTCAAGTATATATATACTATATTATAAAAATGACATACACGTACAATAATGGATAGACGTTCGTATGCTTTCTCACGCTGATTGTTTAATATAAAAATGAAATATATAAATAACAATGAGAAGGTTAATAATTTAAATACCTCCACACGCATTCTCACGCAGTTTCTGAACAAGTCTTCAAAAATGGATATACGTTTACACAATTCTGGCACTGTTTTTTTGTTACGTAATTCTCCTATATATTAATGAATGGATGCCTATACTGAAGTCAATGCTGACCTGTCTTCATCACACCTCTTTAGTCATATCGTTTACGCTCATTCAATGATGGTGATGATCTGTTGAAATCGACCAGCCAATTATAGTCATATCGTTTACGCTCATTCAGTGATAGTGATGATCTGTTGAAATCGACTAGCCAATTAAAAAAAGGTTTTCGTCTTTAATTAGCCTTACGGTAGGGCTAAGTAATTTTTTTCGCTGTTTATATAGAGCTGTAATCCGAAAATTTATTTAAGTTATGAAGACGGGTTCTTCAGCTGGCGAATGCACTTCTTCAAGTTTTAAGACAAATTATTCATGACAGCTATTTTTTCTTTTAAAATGAGACTGTCCAAGATGAATTATTTGAAAGTCTTTGAATGAATATGTATTCACTATCGAATTGTCAGCATTCACGTGAATTCGTGATCATACTGTCATTTGAACACGTGCTTTACAGATAGCCAATCGGAGCTGGCCTATTTATCATGGGGGTGTATCCAATAATTTTTCGGCTTTGACTCATTTCCAGGGGGACATCGGAAGGGGTGACGGCTTGGGGGAAGTCCATATAATCACGTTGTCCGGTCGAACGCCTGTAAAAAATAAAAATGATGATTCACTCTGCTTCTTCTTTTATTATGTCAATGTACAATCACACGTGTAATCAAAATGTTTATTACACCTTAATATTTGAAGGAAAATATTGCTGGATGAAAAAAAATCAAAGGGATTTTCTTTTATTGACCTAAATTATACTCGCTTAAAAATCATCGCCAGTGGGAAGGTTTTTTCGAGCTATGTAACACTATATAAAAACAGAATTTGGATTGATATGGGAAGTTAAATAATTCAGCTCGTAGAAAAATATATCCATTTTGATAGTATAACGAGGGAGAGAGGGGCAGTGCAAATCAAACTAACCATTGACGCGGATGGTAGTCACTATGTTTGGGCTTCGTCGATCCTAGGTCGGTATCTATAAAAAGGGAAAAGGGCCCCAGATAACCATTTACCACAGCTAGTTAGTATATAATAACAAAACGTAGCCTCAATCAAATTTAAACAATGATTTTATAATTTTTCGTATAGCACAACCCGTCAAAAAATAAATGTTGTTTGCGACTTTTCGCTGAATTCATCTTGCAATGTTCATATGAACAAATATTGAAAACATAAGTTATACACATGTAGATAGTCTTGTACTGTCTTACTCTGAAAATTTATACCTGTGTTCGATTGTTCACGCCCTTTTATCAATGGAATAGTCAGCATACATTATCTTCCATTAAAGTTACGTACGTGTAGATTAACCAACCATTTACAGTGATTGTCATTTTTTTAGTTTTAGTTTAAACAATATTTTATTCAAGAATAAACATTAAAATAGTTTATAATTAAAAAATCATCAAGCGAATTTGATCACAAACTTTCATTATGTACAATCCAACCTCATTATCACGAACTCGGCGGGAAACTTCGAGATAACCGAGTATTCGATTTAAGCAGTTCAATTATTTTGTGTAAAGTTAGGCAGGAACCGACGAAATGCTTTGAATTGAACGGATTCATCGAGTTTTAGGAGTTCTAGATAACGAGTTTCGACTGTATTTAGGAAAAAAATATTGTCATACTGTATTTATTTTTGTTCCTTGTTGGGGTGAAATAATTGTGGAATATTTACCGTCTCGTCTGTACTTAAATTCATCTGCAGTTTCTCTTGGTGCCTCTTTTACGATGTGCCTGCTAATCACAAACATTTTTAAAAAATAAGTTAAAATATATCTTACATGATTTCATTTTCCATTGATAATATATCAGGTATTAGATTTACCCAGATTCATAATAGTTATTTTAACTTCAAATAGACCACTACTTGTTGTGTTTGAATATTTCTAAATTATTTTTTTGGTAAAATACAAATGCTTCATGCAAATGTTTTGTATCAGGAATAATCACGTGATTTATTTATTGCAAAATGTTGTTATCAGACAAATCAGCACATACCTTTCCTGTGGTGTAACCTGACGCCGCGGAAAATTTTGTCTGGAAAAGAAAAAAAAGAAATCTTATTTGATACTTATAAAATGTTACTTTTTATCACAAAATTTGCCATTTTTGTCTTTGCCAAAAGAGTAGTTCGAGCCGAAATAATATTTCTTATCAATTAAAAGGATTTTACTGAATTAATAATCAGTCCACATTTATGTATAATTTCAGTTTAATTTTTAATACTTATTGGCAAAAGTTACATTGATATAAATACGTTAAATCAAAAATACAACAAAAGCAAGGAGAAATTATCATCGAGAACGGAAGGAAAAAACCACTCCGTACTAAACAACTGTAGTAAAAAATATATTTATACGCACTGCTGTGGTCTCTGACAGCAGTTGGTGAAGTCACAAGGATGTGGTCCACAACACGCCCCGGTGTAGCACCATCGCCATAGAAAATATATCAACAGACCCAGCAAGATGGCGCCTACAATGGACCCTATAATGATGGCAGCAATGGTTCCTGGCTGAGTGAGCGGGTCCACCGTGGTGGTGCTGGTGGTGGCGGAGGTAGTGGTGGTGGTGGTAGTGGTTGTCGTGGTAACTGTACTGTAAGTGACGCTAACAAATGTGGTACCTGTCCGAGCAAGAGAACCTTTGTCTGTTGCCGTTACAGCAAATGTTATCTGCAAATTTACCATCGAAGTCATATTATTTTTGTCACTGGTATCCCAAATGATGAAAAATATTTTAACGTTCTTGTATGATACTATCTCAACAGAAAAAAAGAGAGACATATTTCCCAATCTTAATTTCTAGATGACAAAGAAAGGTTTGGATGTTCCTGGGTGGCTCTTATTTTCGAGTACAAGGTGAAGTAACCTATGGTAACCAATGGATGCGACATGCCGTCTTTAATGATAACGAATAGCTGCTTTTCATTAGTCGTGTTGATTGTGGTTTGCTTTGTAAACATATGATACGATTTCTGAGGACTTAAACTTAAGCACACCGTTTCCATGACATTTGTACGATAACCACAACTTACAATCTGGTTTTCCGTGAGACCTGTGGTGGACAAAACGTACACTCCACAGTCTGTCGTACCAATATTGTAATAAGACAACCCGAGGGCATTGTTTGTAGCTATAGCGCTGCACGTGTATTCCGCGTTTGTCCCCGAGTCATTGTCTGTGACGGCAAGTACCCCTAACTGGGTTCCAAGAGCAGTGTTCTGGTTAACACTGAAAGAGTAGCTACCCTGACTAAAAACTGGGTCGTTGTCGTTAACATCCTGAAATTACAGAACACATTGAAATGTAAGACCAGTCTAATGGTTCTGACTGAAAACTGGGTCGTTGTCGTTAATCTCCTATGATTATAAAAAACATTGAAATGTAAGACAAGTCTTATGGTTTTGACTAAAAGCTGGGTCGTTGTCGTTAATCTCCTATGATTATAAAAAACATTGAAATGTAAGACAAGTCTTATGGTTTTGACTAAAAGCTGGGTCGTTGTCGTTAATCTCCTTTGATTATAAAAAACATTGAAATGTAAGACAAGTCTTATGGTTTTGACTAAAAGCTGGGTCGTTGTCGTTAATCTCCTTTGATTATAAAAAACATTGAAATGTAAGACAAGTCTTATGGTTTTGACTAAAAGCTGGGTCGTTGTCGTTAATCTCCTTTGATTATAAAAAACATTGAAATGTAAGACAAGTCTTATGGTTTTGACTAAAAGCTGGGTCGTTGTCGTTAATCTCCTATGATTATACAACACATTGAAATGTAACGAGTTTTTTGTCTTTCATGGAGTTCCATAAATATACTGCTTTATTATCATATTCAATTAAGGGGTATTCCCTGGGTAGGTTGTTTGCTTCGTACTCGCCAGTAATAAGATTGCGCGACTTCACATAAAATTATTTATCAATTCATGTTTTTGTTTTACACATGGTTTCAAAAGATGCAGGTTGATAAAATTATTCTTAATGTAAATACTAATCATGAAGAACGATAATGATACTTGGCTACATTAAAAAAGCAAATCCATGACTTACCGCAATCGTGATAAGGAGGAGTGTTGTGCCGGTCAGCTGGGTAGGATCAACACACTGGACTGTCAGCTGGACTGTTGATGGCATAGCGTTCTGGTCAACATCATAAACGGTGGCAAAGTTGATGATCCCCGATGTGGAATCGATACTAAAACGGCCACTGTTGTTCCCAGCTAACAATCCCAGGGTATAAGTGGATGTGCCATCAAAATCATTCACGACGAAGTTCGGATCGACAGGGTACCCTCCAATCTGTGTAAATTACCCATCGAAAACTTTCCATCAAGACATATAGTCAGTGATTGGATAATCCTGACAAGTTATAGATTAATTTATCACAAAGTGCTGATGATGTTGATAGCAATATAGCATAACGCCGAAACAAATAACTTATGCTGTTCTTTTCCTGACATTTATAATTCATAATTGAGACAATGTGAATTATCGGATTCATGAAATTCAATGTTTAGGTATTAGTTGATACAGCTGTGTCGTGATTTACTATTCTATAGAAGTAAAGTCGACCTTAGATATCTCGAACTTGGCGGAACCGTCGGAAAACTTCGATATGACCCAATATTCGACTTAAATGAGTTAGGAATGTTTTGTATAAAGTTAGGCATAGACCGACGAAACGCTCCGAATTAAACGGGGTCTTCGAGTTATACGATTTTGAAATAACGAGGTTTGACTGTATATTATCAACTTGATAGCGAGTTTGATTTTATACGAATGTGGAAATTTAGAAAAACGTATTAAAGAAGCTCACCCCAGCCTCGCTCATGGCCACGGAGTATAGACTGTTCTGGAAGTAACAGGGTTCGTTTGCGTTTAGAATATTCACAACTAAGGAATAAGGTCCTGTTTCTGTCTTCGTGTCCGACACAAGGAAAGTCAAGTTATACGTCCGTGTAGCCTGCTCGTAGTTAAAAGTATTTCCGGTACTAAGTTTTACTTCCAGGGCTGAGAGGATTATAAAAAAATGCTCTTAAGTTAAAAAAAATATTGTCAGTGATTAGAAAAAGTTACACATTTGCTCTTAAACAAATATCTTGATTGTAAAAGCCAAACTTGATATACAATGTACTTGTCGCATACAGGATTGTATTAAAATATCGTTCACTTAAATTAATTTTTGTATAGATCTTGAATACATTACAAGGCATTTTGACCCAAATTGATATGTCGAGTGAAATCAATGAAGCAGAATATATAATACTCTATACTGAACATATGTTCCTATTTTTCTTGTCCTTTTAATTAGTAGTCTCCCAGCGTGTGCATTTGTATGTTTTCCCTCTTAACTTTGTTTTGCAATTTTAGCATGTTTTGTCAGTTTCTATAACTTTTTTTGATACGAAATATAAAAAATAAAATTATTTAATTATAGGAAAAGCTAGATTGATCCGTGTCTATACTTTCTACATACTTACTGACTGGGTCGAGTGTAAACAGCCCTGCATCTGTTACCGGGTTTACATTGGTGGTGTAGGACAAGACATCGGTAGCGTCATCATCGTTGACTGTCAGAGTGTAGATAACTGACCCACTGGCGAGAGACTCAAGCACACTAACCTCTGCTGGCAGGTTTGTTATGGTCGGGACACTGTTCAAATCTATGTAACAAAAAACAACGAACAACGTAAAAACTATACTACACTCTTGGTGTTATTTCCATCTGCGAGGGCACGTCCGTGATTAGGTTTTATTTAAAAGGGTTCCATAATGTATAATATATGCGAGGAAAAAAGAATACCATCATGCCAATATAATTATAACACAAACTCAAATTCAATAAGGCTAGGAGAAAAAGCAAACAAAACAAAAAATACAGCAAAACAAAGATTTACACGGAGACTTCTGCAAAGCACAAGGATAATAAGACCAGGTGTTCCGGAAGATTAAGCATCTTCTGTAACTAAATCTCAAACAACAGTTCAGTGATTTTCTCCCAAGTTACCAAAAAATGTGTTAATATTAGTATCAATCAGACCTTGAGATACATTTATATACTGTCAGCAGTGTTGAATATTTCTAGACTTGCGTACTTGTGATATTCTTTTTTGAGCTATTGTACTTGTGATATTCTTTTTTGATCTATTGTACTTGTGATATTCTTTTTTGATCTATTGTACTTGTGAGGAATCTGATGACCTTTCTTATATTGTGGGGTATATTTGAATTATTGTTATACTTACCTCCATATTTCCTGTCTATGTGGTGTATGTTTAACTTGTTTTCTATTTTTAGCTCCTCACGTTTTCTGTGTGGGTAAGTATAACTTATTTGCAGTGATAATTAGCCTGTTGTGGGGTGTATTTTACTCACTTGTAAGGTCTATTCTAAGAGTCTCCCTCACAGCCATGTAACCGTCACTGACTGTCACCAGAATGTCTATGGAACTGTATATCTCGTGTTTCAGGGCGCGAGCCGTGGTCACAATTCCAGAACCTGAGAACAGGAAGAGGAAAATTGATCATGACATGATTTCAAGAGAACTGGTGGCAATAGGTTAAGTGGTGTATGATAATAACGACACATACCGGTATCTAAGGCGAAGCTAGTGGTTGCCGGGCTGGTTGTGTAAGAGAACGACAATGGTGTATGTCCTAACAGGTCAACCGCATCCACAGTGAACAATTGCACTCCTGAGGCTGTGTTTAAGGCATCTATTGGAGTCGTGGTATCTTAACACAACATATGTGAATATCATCAGTCAATTAATTGTGTACTTAAGGGTAGTCACAACATATATCATATCAGATTCTGTGTTTACAAAGTGTTAGATATATGTATGACGTTTTAAAAGTGAAATTTTGTAATGCAAGTCATAATTAGTAATGTTGAAAATTCTTTTATTGTGAAGGTATTTATTTGGATACACTCAAATTAGTCTCATAAAAAATATTTTAGCAAAACAGCACAATGACATTATAGTACGCAAAATGCACTGAATTAATACTACCTTAAAGAAAATTGAAAGCAGAGATAACTTTAAAACTTCATATACAGCCGAACCCCGTTATCTCGAACTCTTATAACTCCAAGATCCCGTTAAATTCAAAACATAATTTTGGTCCCTACAAATCTGTTGAATTGGCTTAAATTGAATAGTCGGTTATCTCGAAGTTTTCCCTTGGTCCCGCCGAATTCGAGATAACGAGGTTTGACTGTATATCAAGATAGAAATGAGATATGAACAATGACATGATAAAATATGATGGAAGTGGAGTTTGACCCTAATCTATTTTTAAAAATCGCCATAAAGAAATGACGTTTTGCATTTGACAACGTACCAGGAAGGTTTGTAAACTCCAAGCGGTCATTATCAAATATATTAACAGTTAGAGTCTCTGTGTTGACGAGGTTTCCCTTGTCAGTACAGTCGACATCGACAGTCCAGCTATTGTTGGCAGCATAGTCGAACAAGACATTAGGGGAGGCTGCAGTCCCTGGATTGGAGTTGTGGGTATATACACCGTAGTCTGTAACAGAGATAGGGGTTTTGATGTCTCGCCTATAGTTATAGATGAGCAGTTTCAGGGTAAGACAAGTTATCATCATTCAGTGAATCTTATGACAATCAGAGGGAATACGAGATGTTTACTTATTGGCGTTCTTCTCTTGGAAGAATTATTGTATGTATATCTAAGGATTATATTTATAGCATTTAGAATAGAACGAAGGGTATGGAAGACGGGATGGAAGCCGGGATATTCAACTCATAGAAGTAATTGCCTTTAAACACTATTGATTATTCCCGTTTGTTTCTAAAGTATTGATTTTTCGTTCAAAGATGTCATCGCAGTATGTAAGAGAAGAACTATTGGTGTATAAACCATAATAACTACATTTAAATTCACGGATAGAAATTATTTTTTGTCTTTAGTTTTATTCCTAACATGACTGATCACTCCCCAGAATACATTGTCTGTATTATATACGTACTTCCGGTAATTGGATCAATGAGTACCCGGAACTTGTCAGAGTTTGTTTCGGTGACAGGATTCAGGGTACAAACAAAAGACTCGGCGTCTGTAACGGTGAGGACGTAGATGAGGCGGCCATTGTACTCTTGTTCACCTACATTAACCGACTGTGGAAGTCCTTGGAATTGTGGAGCCTAAAAAACAAATATGATTAAAAAAACCCCAGAAAATACCAACATATCGACAAAATCATAAGCAAAACTGAAATGAAATCAAAACTAGGCAAAATATGAACAAATAACATATTTACACGTAGACAATAAAGGACAAGGAGGAAAAGACCAGGTGTTCCTGAAGAGTAAGCGTCTTTTGCTTCATCGAAGACACCCGCCATGTAATGATCAAGGTATGTACATTTTGTATGATCAGATTTCTTATCGAACGAAATGCTCTCTCACATGAAGTGACATGATAAGTAAAAGACCCTTTAAAGTTTCATCACTCATAAAGAAGACAAATACTAGTACGAAATAATGGTAAAATGGTAACTGATTATGCAGGCAATGCTTTAAAACCGGTTCTTTTCTGAATGCCTACACTTTTTTGTTATGGTCTGAAAAGAAAAGTCATCAACAAAATTCTAGCTCTTTTACACTGTTCTCTTTTACCAGTCAGATAGTTTACATTTTGAACATTTTAAAAGGGGGAATTCAAACTGAACAATCCGCTGTAACGCTTACCTCCCTGAAAACGGGATCAGCCAGGAGCTTAGAACTGAAAAAGAATATCCGACTATGTCTTTTTTTATCGAGTTTGATGTGTGTTGTATGATACTGTTTGTCTGGAAATCGAAAAAAATGGCATCGTTCTGTTGTGAAGCTTGGCCTGAATGACTGTTTTTATCAACATATTGATATCTTTGATAATTAAATACTTCCTATTAGGAATAAACGGATAACAGAATACTGACCCTACTCATTAGCCTAACTCCAAGACCTTTGGTTATTGACTGCATGAAAGTTGTAGATTTTCTTTCCACTGCAGTATACAGTAAAACAAATGTAAAGTGTTTCTTTACTGCTCATTCACGTCGGTATTGTAGTTCATGGCTACCGACTTCACGATGTACTGTCCAGCTGAAAGACATTATGGCCAATTTGGCAGCAAATACGTATTATGTAGGTATCCACTAAGTTCGAAAAACATACAGTCTCTTATTGCATCGAAATTATACTATTGACATATTAATGATGGGGCACAAATGATTGTCGAAAAAATAGCTGATAACTCCAGGAACTCGACAAACAAAGTACTCACTGCTATCAACATTGGTCTTCAAAACACTGTTCTGTATTTCTATATTCCGATGTCAAAACGAAGCTTAACGATTTTTGCAGAAAAGTATGCTGCCGTGACGGCAGATTTGGTAGTTAACAATTATAAAAACAGTTGAAATTTATTGGGGAAATAGTACAGCTAGATGTAACCCTCTTTTTTGGCAGACTTTGTTTTGTTTTTGAAAGATATTAGATAAATCGATATACCAGAAAAATAGCAAAGGCCAAGTATTTCAGTCAGAATTTTTCAAATTAAACTTTATTTATTTTACAACAATTGCGAAACAGGCTGTTTCCAAGATATATTAATCACTCTTATTAGCCAAGATGGAAGAGCGCATGGGGTCTAACTTTGGGAGGAAACCGGAGTACCCGAGGATAGCCCATGTGGTCGCCCAGGTAACCCCATACCTTTTCACGGCCGTTCCGGTAATCGAACCCCGGACAACTAGGTGAAAGGCAAGCACGTTACCAATGCACAACACGATCACCCTTATTTTAGTGATGGAGGTTAATATACTGATTCCTTAACCTAAGATGTACGTTCATTTATTGGATACTCTACAGCTGATGCTAAATATCCTGAATTCCGTGAAGATGTCGACAGCCTGTGGAGACTTAAAGTGAAAGTGTTCCGAAAGATGCAATTATTGAATGCCATGGGGAAGTTTTACGCAATTTTTGTGCGAAATGAAATAATTTTTATCATGTCTGTTAGGATGTTTGGAATTTACTTACTCGGCATTCTATTTGAGTCAGCGATGATATATAAATTCATCTCAATTTACAGAATACATATCTTTAATGAAGCAGAAGAGATTTTATTGTTATCATTTTTTTCTGAACCTTTTTTTACAGTCTGTCCTCGTTTTAACGATTTATAAAAATCTCGATGTTTTGGTGTAATATGATCTGTGTCTTTGACATATCATTTCAGAGCACTATTATTTAATGCGAGATATACAATGCATTTCCATTTTACAGACCGTTCTTGTCCTTCGTGGTAAATATTTTACATTATTGGCACTATATGCTGTACATCACGGCGACATTTACAATATAATTACCCACTTATCTGCATTGATTTATAACCCGTTAAATTTTATATTTTCAGGTTTATGCATTTCTATTATATACACATGTGGTAATCAATCGTATGAACATTATTAAAAATTCTGGCCTATTTTCCGTGGACGTTAAATTATTACTAAATGTCCTGAAACGGCATAACTTTCGTTTGTGTACTATAACAAATTTAATATTGATGTATATTTATGCGTATTTGATTATCATTTATAACTGCCTGCAGTAAATGAAATTTAATTTCATGCTTATATGCTTGAATATCTTCAATTGATATAAATACATCATGCAGTAAAAGAATTCAATATTATGATTTAAAGTCCGAATTCAGACGTCCACACAGCATAACGCAGAATATATGAGTAACCTAATATTGAAATCAGAACAAAGACTTACGGACACTTTTGATATATTGAATAAAGTCGTTAATTCAATTACCAATATCACAAGTTTATCAATAGAGAAGATATTACTAGAGTTAAAAAAAAGCCTATTCATTAAATCTGATACTTTCCTGTTTTAAAGTGCATTTTAAGAAATTTCTTCAAGTTAAAGAATTTTCCTGAACCTTGTGCTTATTTACAGAAAAAAAACCTCCACATAAATGAAACACTAACTGGTTGAAACTACATTGAGACTTGACTAAATTTGATGGTTTTCTCAAAATGCATCAAAATGTGATGAAGGTACAAAAGGATTACCATCAAAATGGAATAAAAATCTATATTGATAGATATTTTCACGCACACATGAAACCTACAATGTAAATGTAAGGCGTTTCTAATGCAGTGATACGTTTCGGATAATCTCTTTGACCTAACGCCAAGTGTAAGAAAAGCACGAGTTGCTTATTTATTCAACACTTTATACCTCTCATATAATTAGTACGCTATCTGTCAATGATGTGTGTTACACTGGATTTAACATCCCATAGAACTATGACATTAATATGTATTACATATACTCCGGCACCAAAAACCTTTACTTCAGTTCAATCGAGGTAAATGTCATTGCAGTCGATTTCGCGTGACATGTGGAATACACCCTTAGGTCACCATAGTCAGAGGATAAACAAACAACCTGCAATACGTACGATGGTTAGTTTGATAATCATTCCATGAAATGTGTCTATATTGGAATTCCTCACGGAACCGTTTATCAGCGAATGTCACAGCTTGCTAAACTGAAACTTCTTACAAAGAAGGTGTAAATGCACAAATACAACTTAGTTGAAAGAACCATAGCTTTAATTTCACGTGATATCAATTGATAAATGATCTTCGTAAGATTACGGGAAAGTTTAATGGTCATCGCAGTTACCTCATTAGGAAATTTTTTTTCCATTGTGCAACATGAGGTTGGATTTGTTTGTTAGTATGTCTGGTGGTTCCGTTGTCTTTAAAATTGTTATCCTTTGAGAACGTGACATTACTTACTTGAATTGAAGGATGTTTACATGACGGGTATTTGAAGCTGAAGACGCTTTTCAATCCGGAACACGTTGTCTAATTCTCCTTTACCATTTTGAGTGCTTTTCGTGACGAATCTATCTGTTGTTCATATACTGCTAATGTTTAATAGAATTAAGTTTCTGTGTTCAGATTATGCTAACACGTCGATGTCTGTTCTTTGTTATTTCGAATCACCAATAAAACGTTCATGTATTTGTGATAACAATATTTCTTATAGCTGTTTAGATTTTTAATCCGAATTATAAATGAAAACTATGTTTGTCAGATATAATTGATAAAAAAGTGATCAGGTACTTATCAGTGACCTACAGTGCCCATTTGTAGCACAGAATCAACATGACAAGAATTTGGTTTTTTAACATGTTTTTATGAATAGGCCCATGGGTCGTGCATGTGACCTGACTCCCATTCAGGTTCAGGAATCGAACCTCGATCAACAAAGTGAATGGAAAGTGTAACTTCATGTAGTTTTATTATACATATTTTTATATATATACTAAGAACAGTTATTCCTATTCTCATATACATAAGACTATTACTCAGATAGTTAGGCGTAAGAAAATGTATTACTGTCGTTTCTTTTTACTATACATAATTATGACTCTGTTTTCTGTCGTATCTGTTTTCTGTACAAAATTGTGACTCTGTTTGTCGTTTCTGTTTTCTGTACAGAATTGTGACTCTGTTTGTCGTTTCTGTTTTCTGTACATAATTCTCTTATTTCTGTCGTTTCTGTTTCCTATAGCGAATTAGAATTCTGATATCAGAGGCCAGGGTTTACATAGATGATATCCGAAAAGTTACTAATTATGTTTTACTCCATAGAAGTTGTTTTCGTTTATGTTATTTTCAAATGTTACCGATTAGAATTAACATTTGTGATATACTTACTGCACAATCAACGTTGAGAATCGAAGTGGTCAGAACAAAAATAAAACCGGCGAACATCTGTCGTAAACTTAGTTTCTTCATCGTGTAGATCGACACAAATCTTATTTTGCAAATAGGATAATCCGCTGTCTTCTTGATCGATGATAAAAAGATGTATATCAGAGTTCCAGTTTATATATTTATATCATATATCTCTTTGTGTATGTTGTTTTGCTATAGGATTAATTAATTAATTTTCCTCTCGAAATTAACCAGGTTCTTGCCTTCTTCAACACTAAGAATAGAACACGTCGCAACAGAAATCAGAAAGTGTCTATATCTTGATGGAATGGAATATCATTTCAATGAAATGTATTTCCTAGAATCTCCTTAACAGGAAGCTGTCTGTGATGCAAACACTTTTGGCTTGTTCAGTGTACTAGTACTCATATGTAGTTCCTGAGATCACACGAGACTTTATGTTGTAATAAACGCCATGAACTCATGTAAAGTGATATCTATTTCAATAGAGGGAATGACATCTATTCAGTACTGATGTTCATTGGGGTGAGTTTCTATTTAAATACTCACAGCGTGTGATGTTAATATACAGCTTGATGAAGCTAGCGTTATATACCTACGTTAAAGTCTTCAGCAAACATATTGACACGAGAAATACATGTTGACAAGATTACCTTTCTGTTCATATTTTGTTATAGCAAATGGAATTAATCAAGCATGATCGGGTATAGGTATGATGTTAATTTCTGTCATGCCTGTATTGATGCTGTAAGCATGAAGCATGCGATGTCTGTTGATATCAATAAAAGGATTACCAGGTTGACGTGGCGAGGAACATAAAGTTGTCCAAAGATAGTCGGACGCTACTATCTATGCAATGGTATACAAAGTATTGATCGCTTAACTTTTCGTTTTTATACATAACATACATTAAATTATTTGTAATGTAAAGCAATTTACAATATATCTAGAGCAAAATGTCAAATTGTACCCTTCAACCATATAAATGAAAAAAGGCCATTAATTGTAATTTCTGAAAAAATGGACGAAATTATATAAAAGCAGCTGCATAGTAAGAGTCCATACATGTATACAAGACTAGGTAAAAAAAAGGAAGAAAAAAAATCCGGTACATCGTCATATGTTTATTTTCCAGAGCGGTTCCGTAGGTTGACGTGTGCCAGATCGTCATATTAAGGGTAAATTTAAAAGATTTGATATGTAAATTTAAGGAATACAAAGGCTTGGTATAATAGAGATTTCTGGTGTGGTAGGATAAGCGTGTGAAGATACATGTAAACAACGCTGGTTTGATATTAATACTACAGTAAAATAAACATGTAAACAGCTTTATATTGACACCAATGTTATTTTAGAGTCAGTTTGGATAAACAACATTTGTCTGATTGTAATACCACTGCAGTCCATTTGAACATATGGAACCTTTTCCATTGTAAATGTAAAGGATATTATTTACCATCAACACCACTTATGAGAACGAAGAATGTCAGACAGAAAAAGAGATCACATGTAGGACTAATAAGACCCAACATAATGACTTGATAGAATAATTAAATGAAAATCACGTAAACTCTTTAGAATCTTAAGAAACGTATTACTTGCATCATAAATTATGTCGTGATATTGTTTTTTCGCCGTAAGTAATTTTAACATTTACAGGTAGAGGTGGGATTCTGAGGAACTGATGTGGGAAGAGAAAGTTAAATAGCAAATTGACAATTCTGTGATATAACCAAACATGTTGTGTGACACGCTTGTCGTCTGTGGTCTAAGAATCTTCAGTAAACTTTTCGAGGCTATCTTGGTCTCTTGATTTTCAAGACCTTCCCTTCTTTGTGGACATTGCCTAATGAAAAAAACTTATGAAGCATTTTAGGTTGATTTGTTTCGACGGGTCATGTTTAAAGAGAGGAGGAACTAATTCCGAGATAAATTCAGATATTGTTAGACTTAATCATTCATACACAAATATATGATATAATATAAAAGCGCACACGAAAATACGCAAAAACCCTTCTTCCAATTAGAAAATGAATAACGATGTCGACCAATCATGGTATATTGCAACAAACGCGAATATGTTATATAGGAATCTGTTAGTTTCACGTACGGTTTAAGCTTTCATGACATGTCGATATTTCCCCCACTTAATACTCATATTCATTATATCAATACAGCTAATGGATATTTCGAAGTTGGCGGAACCGTGTGAAATCTTCGAGTTTTCCAAGTATTCGATTAAGTTGAGATCGAATGTTTGGTGAAAATTTAGCCTAGATAGACGAAATACTTCGAATTAAACGGAGTCTTCCAGTTAAACGAGTTTGTGATAATAAGGTTCGACTATAATATATATTTGGGACATAATTTATACGTTATATTTTTAAATGTTTGAAAATCTCCGTTGACAATGATCGTAATGTCAATATTCTTAGGACACTACTGAAATTATAGCCCTTTCACGAGGATTCCATGGAACATACGGACTTCGATTTTTATTTTCCATCCTTTTGTCTATTGTCAAAGCAAACCTGAAATTAACAGAACTGTCAGAGAACTTGAAAACTTGTGAAAGGGTCATTTCCGTTTAATTTGTTTTAATATCTCAATTTTTTTTTGTATTTATTTCGGATTTTCAAGATTTTTCTTATGTCCCTTTCTTTATCTTAGATATATTTTGAGTTTGAATTTATAGTAAATCAATGTTTATATCTATGAATAACTACTCTGATATGTGTGTATTTATGTTTTAATCAAAATTTTAATCTAAACATTTCCTACTAAATCTACGTTGTAAAACTATCGTGTTCCCGTACATAAGTTACTCTAAGATTGGATACATAGAACAAGTCTGTTTTTTTTTTTTTTTTTTTGTTTTTTGTTTTTGTTTTTGTCTTTTTTTATTTTTTTTTAGTTTGTTTGTTGTTTTTTGTATTTTTTCAGGGGAGGGAGGGGGATAGGCTTTAATTTATATTACAAGAACTAATCACAGTGTACTGCGAGCAACACCGTCTATATTCACCAACAAACATTGTATTTAACGCCTCGGAGATCCCTTTTTAACCGACACTATTCATGAACCTACGTCATGAATCATTCATAACTCGACGTATCCTCATACGAATTGTAGGTGAAACATCGGTTACCACTCCCATTTTCAGCGACGAACTGTATGAACCGGGTACATCAAATGACACAAATGCTTCAATAACATTTTAACTGTTAAAGTCAGAATGTCGTTCCTTCTATATGGTATATATTCAAACATGTCGCTGTTCACATATTGTCGGATGTACATATATCTTCATGTTAACGTTATCTCATATTCATAAGTACGGCTGTAAAGTTCTATTTTGAAACATGAAATTAGTGAGAAAATTTACAATATTTTGAATTCATTCTCATGAGTAATTTTTTCTAAATAATATGCAACGATATTCGTATAGCGTCAATAAATAAAGAATCATGTTAAAGAATTCTTCATTACCAGCCGACTCGATGCCTTATTTAAAGAATTCCTGCTTTTAAGAAATCCATATTATTTAACTTGTATTGTCTGTTGTTAATCAGCATGTAAAAATTCGTTTACATCTTGTTGAAAATGATACACAAAACTAATTAAATCTGTTGATTTTATTTTCATTTTGTAATAAAACGGCGAAAAATTTCTCCTCTATCACATTCCAGCTGTGACTACTACCATAATGAAGTACATATATTTTGTTATATTTTTTTTTGCTTTGTAATCAGCAGGCTAGTAATCACAGAATTAAATAAACATACAAGTATTTGACTAGTTCAACATTCCACATATCACCCCAAAACTCTTAAACTCAAATTCATACATACAATTACATTACTGGTATACAAATATATATTAATAAAAATATGTTTCTTAAATCAATGTTTATAGATAGTGATCCATTTGCCCTCACAATATCTTTCAAGATAAATTTATGTAAACAATAAACAAATTTCTATGTAGCCTATGGCAATCTACAACTTACAATGTAGCTAAATTTGACATCATTGTGTTCTACTGCAAGTCAATTATTTGTAATAATCTTTATTCCACACATCACTGCCTATTTATATTCAATTGTTCAAAAATCGCTTCTCTAGCCTCGTATAATTAATCTACGAAGACAGATTTCAAATCAGATGAATTGGAATAGTATTTTCATGTAACAAAGCTCACAGAATTCTTAGCGTTTTGGTGAATTAAAAATATCATTATGTGATACCATAGTGACTTGCTTTTTACGTTAATAATTTTCATAAGATTTCGAGTTTTGGACAAAAGTTTGTAAATCGAAACGATATTCAGATAAACTTTTCAAACTATCTGAAATGAGTTTAATGAGAAAAATGATATAAATAATAATAAATAATATAATGTACAGTAGTCTTCAATCATCAGTCCATGTATAGAATACCGGGTCTTCAGCTATAAAGGCCTTGAGAATCATTTTTGGTCATCAGCCATAATGGCCTTGAGAAGAACTATGGGTCATAAACCGTAAAGTCATTGTGTAGAACAGCGTGGTCCTGATGTAGAACACTCAGCTGGCTCATCAACCTTTCAGTCCTTGATAAGAACACTGAGGGAACATCGCCATAGTACTTCTTGTGTATTTAGCCTTAGTAGTACCCAGCACGAATTATCCTGGTAGCCGGACGAGAGTACCCAACTGAAATGTCAGTTGGTGTAATAGCTTTTGAAGCGGGTTGTGGAAAATCGGGATAGTCACGTGGTCCGCTCATACGCGAGCTGCGGGAAACAAAATTATGTTACGAATTTTTTTAGCGTACAATGTACAATCAAAAACGAAATAAGGTCGCGTGATATTGAAAGGAAGCCATTGAATATCGAATCAACTGCGACATGCAAACGCTACCGGTCTATGTATGCATAACACCATAGCATCAAAACCCAGTAAAATAATTGACATATATTAAAGTAGGAAAAAAAAAGACATATGTTATATAGAGTTAATGCATTAGAAAGACATATATATTTATACACTATATAGCATCAATACCAAACGTTTATACATATTTAAAGATTATATTATATACTTAAGTTTATACAAACCTTCTAAATTGCTTAGTACCATCCCTGTTATTTGTGCCAAAGTCACTGTCTGTTCAAAATTATAAAATAATATGATTTTAACGGTCAAACAATGGTGAAAGTTGGAAATAAAAAGAGACTTAATACTGTCATCGATCAGGAGCATTCATTTTTATATTTTAATTATTTCATACATTCATGTTAACAATGATTACCGTTCTAAACTTGTAACAGTTGTTAATCTGAATAATTAAACAGAAACTTAACAACAGCTTCATAAAAAATCAAAAGGATAACACTTTCTTATGAATAGAGTTAATTTGAAATGACAGATTTAAAGAATTTTGGAACATACACCATTTAGCTTCTGTATATGTTTACTTCATGATCACCCGATATACTAGTTATTCATTGTCCCTAAATAACAAAAATCTATTTTGTCGATTCTTGATTTCTCCCTATATATATACAGCTACATCACTGATCATTATAAGATACAACACGGAGCTTTTTTTCATGTTTGACGTTTACAAGTTTCCGTCACGCATAATACTTTATATGGATTACTTACCAATATGTTTCAATGTAAACTTATTAATTGTGCGTTGCGATCTCAATCTCAATTAATTATATATATTTCGGCATTTATTTTATATAGTATTTCCTTATATCAATAATTCATGATGAAGAACCATGCCACTTAATTACACACATATATGTCTCATTTCAGTACAATAATTATACTGTTGGTTTATCCTTTTTCGAACGCAATTTATGATAAACAACCATGACACGACACTGAATTTCAAACGTACATTTCTCATTTCAGTGCAATAGTTAGACTGTTGTATCGTCATTTTTCTTTTCTGCATGAGCAGTTTCAGTGTCCACGACATTGATGCATTCTCAATACATTTTCATTGATGGATACTGAGTAAATATTAACATGTTCATGGTAAGGAGAAGTGATTAAATATGAAGCCCTCTTACTATTGAGTTGTTAATGTGATAACTAATGATCGAGGCATATCGATAACTTACAAGAGAAATACTATCAGTTTAAATGATACAGCAACATGTATATGTGTAAACAGCACATCATAATACAAATTTAAAATTGGTAACAGCATATAGCTTGACTTATACTTATTTTTTCCTCCTGTGATTCGTCAGTAATCAGTAAAGTGTCAAAACAAATGAAACCAAACATTGTCCGAAATAAATGGCAATAAATACAGATGAGGCGATTCAATAAATCAGCTAGGGATGAATTGGCAACTCCCAACTAGCACGACGCATTATATCTGCATACGTCAAATATAGCAACATCATTAACAGACAGTAATGACAAGCCAGCATAAAGTCAAAATTTCATTGTCTGCCAGTTGTCATGCTACAGAAGGAATGAGTGTTACTACTGAAAATTTATTGATATATTGAATAGTTCAATGATGGAAAAACCTGCTGAAATCCATTAATGTGATGATATGATAGAAACCTAGGATAGTGCTGGGTTTATTTAGAAAGCAATCTATACAGATAGTTACCTCCCTTTAAACATAATTAGTTTTGGATTTTCCTATAGACCAGCCATCTATAATATAGTAGGGAAGAGGAAGTATTCTTACATACATAAAGCAACGTATTCAACAAATTGATATATTTCTTTCTACTGAAACGTGTTATACAGTTTTATTCTTCATTTATGTGTATATCTCTGTAAATCCGAAATTATGTAGAATTTCCATACAAGTTTTTAAAAACTGACAGCAGTTTCAAGAAACGAATTTATGTCACCGAAAAAATACATTTTATGGTGTGATCGTAACAAAAACATAGACCTTGTCAAAATATCTTGAATACATAAAGATAGGTCTTCAAGATGAAAAATTTAGAAAAGAATATTAGAAATTGAGACGAATGAAACTATGATAGGTTGTATCAAAATTGATTTTCACGCAAATTCTGTATTACGTTATAGATAACACATTTTTAAGAAAAGTAATTTATGTCACCACATGAAAAAATGATAGATAATATAAACTTCTGAAAAGTCTTGCATACAAAACCTACCTTCTTTCCAATACTCGAAATCATCTTTGGTCCTTCTTCTAGGCCGTTCTCTAAATGAAATAACAGATAATGCCAAATATAATGGATGAAATTGAATTACTTAGAGCAGTAAACTTTATTTTTGTAATCAGCGTCTGTACTTAATCAAGGATCATTACAGCAGCCTTGAGTGATATAGTCCAATATTTTAAAAACGTGAAGATAAATATAAACGCATTCTTTTTACTTCCATGGATATCTATGTCATAATTGTATTAATGGACGTAATAACGCTGCTTTAACATTCACTTTTCAACATACGAGTCATTTTAGACCAATGAACGGCGATTGGTTGACCTTTAACCTGTTGTTGTCACACTATTGATAAATTGCTGATTATTAATTATTTATAAATGCTTAGTATATTATTTCTTTGCTTTGGCATATTCGTCATGTCATATATTGTCCTTTTGTACTCACGGGGTTTCTGGAGTAACAACTCTCTTCTTTGGTCGCCGTCTAAAATACAAGTAAAATGTAAAACAAAAGGTTAGAAATGTCAATGAAATACGTACGAATGTGTTATTGTTAAAATCTTCAAGACTGAAAAGCTTTATCGTATAAGATTCTAGCAGGATATCTCTATTAATGTTTTATTTTTCTTTGCTGACGCGATATAGGTATTAAAATGGTTTGTTACAAAATTCACCGTTTATATCGACAGCAGTTGTTGTCACGTCCATCACTTCGACACCAGTTACAGAAGTCAAACGGGTCTGGACCGCAGCACGCGCCCGTTACCCACCAACGTAAACACATGTACATCAATAGCCCCAGGAGAATCGCACCAAACAGTATTGCGAGAATAAAAGCAGCAAGACTTCCTGGGTCGTCAAAAAAGTTAGAAGCTGTTGTTGTGGCAACCGTCGTTGTCGTCGTTGTTGTAGCCGTTTCCTTGAAGATGATGTTCAGTGAAGTTGTCCCACTGAGTGGAGTCGAACCTTTGTCTGTAGCTGTTATAGAGTACTGTACTATTGTGCCATACGATAAATTTCCGACCGGAGAAGCACTCAGATATACACTACAATCTGATCCGATGTTATAGAACGAAGATCCAGTAGCTGACGTGGTAACGGCACTACAGGAAATACAACAAAAAAGACCATATAAAAGTCTTTCCTTCTCTTAAGGCAAATAAATTATATTGTTATATTCTTGAACACTATTTTCCGAAGCATTTTACATGTGCAAAGTTGTTAAAAGGTGATTCATTGTTTCTTTCTCATAAAGGGGCCAGCTTTGTTTGGTGACATCGGAAGTGATATTATTTCCAAGCTCGACTTCACAGAGTATTTGTGTCTATGCAAAGGAAATGACAGATATTAAACTTATTGTGAAGTAATATTTGTTAGATGAACTGATTTATCAGTCGTGAGAGAAGTGTGGTTCAGACTTTTAACATACTGCTCTTCTAACAATCAATGCAACCTTCCTAGATGATGAAACATGTCGTTACAATTCAGGATTTTTTAAATTTCCTGCTCAGTTTGTAGAGCACTGAACTGAAACAACGTTAAGTGAAGATCCTAGGTATGCAATTCGATTCGCGACGTGTGTTTTCAAAGTACCGCTCTGTGCTCTGTGAATGTGTCTTTGGGCAATTTTGCTCACGGCAGTTTCAGCCCACTTTGAAAAATCTCCTCCTCAAAGCATTTCCAATACACTTGATTATAGAACGAAATAAATTTACACTGCTATTATATATTGGTACCGTACTATTGCATCCATACAAATGCACCTTACCTGAAATTGTAATGCTATCTTATCTCAATTTAAAGAGATCTTTTTAAATAATAATGATAATTAAAAAAAATCATTTTCCAACATGCCAGGGAATCTTACAATCATAACGGAATTTCTCAGTGTTACGACATGTACAGTGGGGTAGATATGTACTTTAATTAATGTTACCAACACATTGTAGTGAAGATTCAAAGAGAGTTTGTTTTTTTTTTGAGAGAGATTTTATTTCGCTCAGTCACACTGACATGTGAAACAAGAGGTCACAATTCGTTACATTTATATGTTACATGGCAGGGGTACAACGGTGAAGCTAGTTATAAGCTTACAGACAGTATACTACAGACTCAGCTGATAGGCTGTTCTCGGCTAATCAAGGGGAGATCATCCAAGCCGGTACAACAACATAATTATATAGCATTCAAGATCCCTTTAAGAGTAAGAAAAAAAAAAAAAAAAAAAAAACAATCTTCTGAGCCTGTTTACATTACATATTGTCAGTAACCCTTTGAACTTTGTCATATTAGGGTGACTAATATAATAATTAGGTATGAACTTTCTCCTATTAGTTTGTATTGCTGGATTTTCACACAAAAATAAATAATGATATTTGTCACCTACGCCGTTGTTACAAAGGGGACATAACCTGGTCCTCTCTTCTAATACCTGTGCGCCTACCAGTTTCTACTGGCAAGGACATGTTGGAAGTTCTCAATTTACAAAGTAATTTCCTATTGTTAGGACTCATTTTCAACAAATATGTTCCACAACCGAAATTCATTTTGTATAAGGCATACAAATTTCCCCTTGAAGCATTATTTATATCACTCTACCACTTTTGAATGAATTGATCATGTAAATTCTGTTTCAGAATAATTTTCAGTTCTGGAAAACCAGGTAGATACACTCTTTGTAAGGTCCATGCATAACTTAAGCCTAATTCATTTAGTAAAATTCTGTACAAAAGAAATCCATTTAATTTTAACAACATTATTTCAGAAATGTTTTTACCTGCAGGTGTATTCAGCATTTACACCGGAGTCGGCGTCAGTAGGTGATATCGAACCAATGAGTGCTCCTGGGCTTGTGAACTGGTCAACGTTTAAGGTGTAGCTAGCACTGGCAAAAGTCGGTGCATTATCGTTCACGTCCTGTAAAGAACATTAAACTGAGTTTAATCATGGATTATTTATTGTTTTTCTAGTAACCGTGTATACTTTAGCAGACAGGCAAATTTACACGGACACCAATACTACGACTAATTGTTAAGGATGACCATCCTTGTCAAAAAAAACATTTTTACCATGTACTATATATTAAGGAACTATGAAAAAATTAATAATCATTAAGTATTCAGCTTTGCTTGACATTTGGATTTATCGATGCAGAAAAGTTCATATGGAACTTTGATTAGGTCCACGCTTAATAGGATCTATTATGTTGATAAATCGTGATATCGACCTCAGTGAAAATCCGTTAGTGTTTAATAAATAAAAGCAGGAACTGACCGCTATAGTGATCTCAACGTTTGTTGTGCCAGTCTGTCCAGTTGCATCCGTGCACTTGGCAGTGAGAATGACAGTAGATGGCATGGCATTGTTGTCTATGTCATAATCTACAGCAAATCCTATCACACCTGTTGAAGCGTCAATTGTGAATCTGTTCAGCAAAAGCCAGCAGAATTTACATTAATGTCAAACCATGTAATGTGACAATAGACAAAACTCAGACCAATGTCCTTCAAGGATATGCATATCATTTTGATAACATAAATGTTTATTCTTCTCATCTGCTGTATTGTAAAATTCATTATATTATGACTTCTTCAAAACATTTTTTGTCACAACATTTTCACAATTCACAATGTATGCCTTGGTCTTACTTTAGTATTCATTGTCAAGGACATATTTACGATAGAATTTCCTAGTAAATATCACCTATAAATTAAATGTAGTAAGAATAGGCTTCAGTATAATTTAGTTATTGTGTCCTTCTCAGAATGGCAATGAAGGCTACAAGGATGGGGAGAGCTAAAGTTCGGAATTCTCGAAGGTGATGGAGAAAAATAAAAAAAACTAACTGAAGCAAACTTGAAAGCATGCTTACCAATCAATTCGATAAATGTCAGAACAATCCATGTTCTTTACTAATTGTAATGGGGTAAGAACAATGCAGATATACATACCAAGGATGAAACTACGAGAACAGTTTTCATGACGCATTCGTCTTTTTGTTGCATGTATGTTAAAAATCACAAGATATGGAATGTTTCATTTAATATTATTGCAGATTTTACAAAACAATATTTTCAAATAAGAAGTCGTTCTTCGATTACTGTTATCTTTAATCAAACCGTTAGATAAATGTTGCGATTTCTGATGACAAATTTTGACCTATAAAGCTGGGATATTTTTTTCATTTACAGCTCTTACAAATGTAAGGCTTACCTTTCGCTGTTGTTCGCCGTGGTGAAGGAGAGAGAGTAGGCAGTGATTCCATCATAGTCACTCACTACGAAGTTCGGATTCAGACTAATGCTTCCAGTCTAGTCACGACAAATATCATTACTTATAATTAAATTAACTCATCATATTGAAAATAAGCATTTAAAGGCAAATCGTGAAGCTTGTACGAAATGACTATATCAAAAATAATTCAGTCGTTTGTATCAGTCAGTGAGATTAAGGTTAGTAGGAAATATGATTTTAAATAGAATTAACTTCCGCTTGTATATCACAGTTCTGCTTCAGTTAATAAATGTGAATCTTCTGCTTCATTGACGACACCCAGCATGTACACCAACAGACAGGCTAACGAGCATCAAACACGCCCATCTTCATGTCACACAAAGAAATAGAATATTTATCAATGAGATCACTATGACGACCATTCATCTTCCCCATATCTTTATCAACCTGCACCTTTTGAACCCGTGTATTACGAGTTTGTCTGTCAGTTGACGACATCTTGTACGAAAATTGTGATAATGGAAACATGCCCTTGTGTATTGAAACAACTGTAAGATGTAAGTACCATAGGTTGGGGATGCATGGATATTGCTATCCAGAAATGGTTTAAGTACTTAAAAAGCCTCAGAGAATGTTAATGTTGATATTCCCAACAGCTGCTTAAGATTACCGAAATTTATTTTCATGAAGAATTTAAAATTAGAATTATGATGTTAAGCTGAATGTTATTTGATATTGTCGAGAAAAAAAAAGATTTGTGAATCTGTAGCGGTAACGAAGTAATAAAGCGGAAATTTTCTAATCATTTAAAGGGTCATTAAGACTTTTTTGTGACTTACTGCCCCCTCACTCGTGCTAAGTGAGTAGTAGGTCTTATCGAAGTAGCAGGCCTCATTGTCGTTTTTGATGTTTACGTCCAACACAAACGGACCTCCAGTAGCGTACTGGTCGAACACTGTAAACGTTACATTGAAGTATATAGTAGACTCGTAGTCAAAGTTTCTACCAGAAGCCAAAGACACCTGCTGGTCTGAAAGTAAAATGAAAAAGTAATAGAATCACCAAACTGTAAGACATAACTCGAATGGGAAATTTCAAAATATCCTTTTTTGGAGTGACTTTGTATTATTTTCATGATAGTATTTGCAATTCATCCATGTTTTCAAAGCAGCAAATAAGCTGATGATTTATTTTTGTCGTAATTAAGAAAGTTTGTATTTTCAGTATTCCCGAATGAGTAAATTAGTAAAAATGGTACAAATCTTTGAGTACCAATACACTACAAATTATTGTCCAAAGTTCTTATCATTTATATCCACAAAAGTAAATCAGTATGTAATTTGAACATCTCTAATAAAATTTTGTATGTGTAAGCTTTTTTCATTCATATTCCATGGTATATGGTAATTTTTTTATAAAATTTTCGCACTGTTTGTATTGTAGGAGAACAGGTCGGCCGACGCTACTGGATCCACAGACATAGTATATGTAAGAGACGCGCCGGCGTCAGCGTCGTTGGGGGTCAACGTTATGAGAACGGTTCCAGCGGCTACTGACTCTACTACATCTATGGATGTAGGCAGGTTGAGGAACTCGGGAACATTATTGACGTCTGCAGCAAAAACAAATGGTTTATGAAGCTGTGCTGATTCTTAAGAGACTAAAGATATAGACTTACATGCAGTTTGCATAACAATATTCATAAGGTCATATCCGATGTATTTCAGGAAACGTCCTAAACTTGCCTTTGAGATTGTTAAATAGACCAAGAGTAGTTGTAGATATCAATGGTAGTTAAAGGTTAACTATTAATAACGGAGAATGGTGGGAGGCGTAATTGAAAACAAAAATTAGTTCCAAATTAAAGAAACGATAGATTATTGAGAGAACATGCATATGTTCTTGACATTGTTCTCAAATTGTACAAAAGCCACACAAGTGAATAGCACCTTTTGTTACAAGTTTAGTGTTAGCTACAATAGAACCAAAGTCAGAAACTAATTAAACTATATTCTACCGCAGATTCGTCACTTTAGAACTCCGTAATTTTAAAACCTAGGAGGCGACTTAAGAAAACCATAACTGATCGGAAGAAATGTCTAACCTAAATCTAGATTGGAGTGCATTTGTGTCATATTTCAATACATTTCGTAATTTGCATATATCGGATTCGCTTCCTGCACAGCACTGACAAAAAAAAAATTCATGAAATTTTGCACATCCCCATTTAAAATTTACCATTTGTTTTGGCATAACTAATTGTTCTCACTTGCTTTCTGGATTTCATCTCTTTTTGTCCATAACATAACCGACGAATCTTCGAAAAATGAAATGACTGTATGAAGGCGTATGATCAATTCTATTGCTTCTAATACGAGATGTATAGATAAATTTGTATTTTAAATACTAATTTAGAGCGAGATTAAGTAGAATCAGAAAATGAATTAAACTGCACCATACAGCTATTTTGTCAAGAAATCAAAACATTTGAGAGACACGTCATGACGAAAAAAATTGCTGGACTCCTTTATTCAGAAAATGAAAATTCAAAATATAACATAATCTTTATTCATATCAACTTGTTTGTTTTCTCACTTAACGTTTAAGTTTTTTCATACTTTCATATGAATAAACAAAATTCACTGTTTTCTTGTTGATATCTACAGGAATCTTAAACCATTGTATGTACACTTTGACGTGGTATTACATAATTATATTTCCAAAATTGTCATTAATGTCATGTACAGAATACACGTGAAGTTTAAGTAAATTCCGAGACTTTTCTTAAAGGTAAAAGAGTATAACGACTATTGAATGACTTACTTGTGAGGAGAACGGTAAGGATCTGTCTAGTCTCAATATTACCATCCGATACCGTGATGAATAGTTTGATACTAGTGTAAATCTCAAACCTCAGATCTCGGTTAGCCGTCACAACACCACTTCCTATAATAAAAATTGTGTTTCTTATTCATCGACATGTAGTGTGTAGACAGTCATGGCAATGCTAGATTCCCCAAAAAACTTCAATAATATTTCAGTGGAATTGTTATGTTGCATTAGAGAGCTTCTCAATGTGCTAATACTAAACATGAAAATAAGATTCCAGTTTAGAAAAACAAAACTGCTGCCAATTTCTGGACGATGGTTTATCAAACTTTAAGACAAAATTAAAAAGGAGGAATTATGAAAGGTCTTAAAGTCATTCTTAAAACAACAAAGTTGCTAATTTCGATGTAATGACATCATTTGCTTAAAATGCCGTCTTTAGAGATTGATGAAAATAAAAGTATCATTATTTGTAACACAGTTGTAAGACGTTGTGTTCGTCTTCTAAATGATATGATATAGCAGAAAACATATTTTAAAAGCATTTTACTATGATTTATGAGTTTCTGACACTTTAAGAGATTTTTTGTGATATAAAAATAAAGATATCGTAATATGGCATTTAATTGGTGAGAAGATATCGTTGTGTCGGTTAACTAACATATCAATAGTGTACCTGCATCAATAATGAAATTAGTTGTAGACGGAGATGACGTCATGGTGTAAGTTTTGGTGTGTCCCTTGGTGTCTGTAGCCGATACGGAGAAGATTGTATCACCATTCAGCGTAGTGGAAGCATCATGCGTGGTTGAAGCTGTACACGAGTAAACAAACGTACATTGTTATTGTTGGTAATTTCTATAAACGCTGAAAGAGTTGGTCTTGGCCCCTGAGCTACGCAACAACGCCATTCTTAATACCTGAGAACAAACCTGGGCCCCTCTCTCGCAAAACGTTTTTATTGTTTTTATTATTTAACGTATATATCATCAAGACAAGTACCAAATTCTTTAGTTTTATATTGTTGGTGTCACTAAATCTATCGGCCATGTCCATCGTAAATACCTACTAAAATTGGGAAATCAAGGATATGACAGACCCTTGTGCATCAGTCGCTGAGCTTGATCTTGTACTACAACGAAACCACAGGGATTGTTTTCCAACATTCTGTACGATAAACGTAAGTATTATAATCTGATTGTCCTTTTGTGAATATTCCATTCCCGGATGGCAATATCCTATATTCTACGACCCTCAGTGCTTGAATGCCGTCGTTGATTTGTTATCCGGGGACAGACTCTCAATACTAAGGTTCATGTGATTTCGAAGTAAATAAGGACATTTAAGGTCGTCATAAGGATCTACCTGGAAACGATTTATTTCCTCGTGCAATAGTCCTAAACAAAATTTTTAATGCGAGAGGAAATTCGAGTACCCGCGAAAAAAAAAGATGTCAAGACCCATTCATTGAAATGTCCATCAATATTATTCAACCATGCATTCATGTGCCAAAATATCTTTCATATAAGTCACGTAATAACTTTACAATAAATAATTTGATTTATCACATAAACCCGTAGGATAGGGTCTTATTTCAATTAAACGTTAAATACAGACTCACCTGGTAAATTATTAAAAGTTATCGCATCAGCTTCTATGACATCAACACTTAGAGTTCCCGATCCTACCTGCCCTCCCGTATCGGTGCAGGCAATATTCACCGTATGGACTGTTGTTGTGGCATAACTGAATGTTGGGTTATCTGTGTAAACGCCGAACACTGGAATAAAGGATTTTAGAAATTACCTAAATTTCTAATGATAATATCAATAAACTGAAATAGAGGTAGCAAAAGGTATTAGGATATCTGTGTATAAACCGCACACTGGAATAGAGGTATCAGAAAGTTAAATATTAGGATATCTGTGTATAAACCGCACACTGGAATAGAGGTATCAGAAAGTTAAATATTAGGATATCTGTGTATAAACCGCACACTGGAATAGAGGTATCAGAAATAGTTAAATATCAGGGTATCTGTGTGTAAAACGTACGCTGGAATAAATGTATCAGAAATAGTTAAATATCAGGATATCTGTGTATACACCGCACACTGGAATAGAGATATCAGAAATAGTTAAATATCAGGATATCTGTATATACACCGCACACTGGAATAGAGGTATCAGAAATAGTTAAATATGAGGATATCTGTGTATACACCGCACACTGGAATAGAGGTATCAGAAATAGTTAAATATCAGGATATCTGTGTATACACCGCACACTAGAATAGAGGTATCAGAAATAGTTAAATATCAGGATATCTGTGTATACACCGCACACTGGAATAGAGGTATCAGAAATAGTTAAATATCAGGGTATCTGTGTATACACCGCACACTGGAATAGAGGTATCAGAAATAGTTAAATATCAGGATATCTTTGTATACACCGCACACTGCAATAGAGGTATCAGAAATAGTTATATATCAGGATATCTTTGTATACACCGCACACTGGAATAGAGGTATCAGAAATAGTTAAATATCAGGATATCTTTGTATACACCGTACACTGGAATGGAGGTATCAGAAATAGTTATATATCAGGATATCTTTGTATACACCGTACACTGGAATAGAGGTATCAGAAATAGTTAAATATCAGGATATCTTTGTATACACCGTACACTGGAATAGAGGTATCAGAAATAGTTAAATATCAGGATATCTTTGTATACACCGTACACTGGAATAGAGGTACCAGAAATAGTTAAATACCAGGATATCTTTGTATACACCGTACACTGAAATAGATGTATTTCTGAGTTTCTGAAGGTTTCAATGTTTTATTCAATCACTCTGACACACTTATGTGTGTAACAAAAGGTCACATACATATAGTTAACATGATACATGGCGTGTGATATTAAGTACAAAATTATAACATTTTCTGAAAATAATGATAATTCACATTTGCATAATTACATAGTTTTTCTATAAATCTACACTTTTTGTGCAGAATTTTACAATGAATATATCCAGCAAACCTTGCATTTTAATTTGACTTGGATAAGTGAAATAATATTTTTGTATTTATTTCTCTGTCATACATTTTACTGATTCATTTTGGCAATTATTTATATAGTAAAATTCATCTCCTAAGTCGAAATTACATAAAATACAAAAAAATACAACTTCTCTCTTGACAAGGAATACCTAACCATCTTCCTGTTTCCACAGGTAAATGCATTATTGAAGAACTAAACTCATGAAGCTAAGAAACGCACCACTCTGTATAGTCGAAGTTGTGTCCTGGGAAAAGTACCCTATTTGAATGACATGCCAAATCCGATATCTTTAGTGAGGTAGCAATCAGTTACCACATTAAAATCTCAATTTCATCTCGGACGTTCACGGGACAAGAAACATCGCAAGGGACAAGAAATACCGCAAGGGACAAACAATGGGGTCGTTACGCTATTAATGTAAATACCAGTACTCACGGTTTGTGTCCGTGTCCCTTATGCCGACAAATGGTCCACTTGCCGGAACGGTACTACTGACGTCACAAACAAATGCATCATTATCAGCATCAGTAGCAGTTATTGTGTATATCAGTCTGTTATCCGTCTCCAACTCCCCGACGCTGATGGAGGTTGGCAGACCAGAGAGTACGGGCGCCTTCAGTTTGAAAGGAAACAAATGTTAAGTGTAGATATAAAAGTTTAAAATAATTATGAACATTGCGCGTTATTTTATTTACAATAAATAAAAACTCTATATGAAATGATCTGAATATCCCGATTCAGGATATGATTTACCGCAAATTGTTTTTTTCTTTGCCTACAATCAGCGTATTTTATGTCTTTTAAAGTCGACACTATCATTCAGGAAATCAAATTCCCAGTTGAAGACAAATCGGATATTTAGGTTGGGTTGTTTTTCTTACGCTTACTCTTCCGGAATATCAGGTCTTATTTCCGTTGTACGTTTTCAGGAATTTCCGTGTCAACTTGTCTTTTGTTCATATTTTGCCCTAGTTTTATTGAATTTGAGTTTGGAGTTAAATACGTTGACAAGATCTTTGGTTGTTTCTGTTATGTTCTGTTCTCTACATTAATCGCGTCTGCATTGAATCTTTATCCGCAGAAGGGAAATCTTCAAGTTATGGTTTGTTTCATAAAAGTTGTCTATATACCAAAATTAATTTCTGTCATAATTTGGGATATAATCGCTCACTGAAGCTAAATGTTACATTCTGTGTGATTATTTGACAATTTTCAATGCTTCAATAAATTGAAAACCTAATTTCAATATTATGTTAATCCTGTTTCACAATATATTTCGCTACCGCAAATTATACACGGGTAGACATTGAGATTCGGAACAACAGATACAAACATTGTCGAAGTTTATTATCATTTTCAAAAAATCATTTTAAAAAAACAAACAAAAAACAGAATATTATCACATTTTTACCCAAAAAGTGTTATAAGAGAGATTACTCAAATATGTTTAACTATTCAAATGTTTAATGGTCTCTCAAGAGATAACGGGCAACCATGCATACGAAATGTATCATATTGAGAAATATCATTCGTCACATCAAAAAGAAGTAAAGATATTCACGAATGAATTTCAGAAATACAGTCATTCTGAATGTGAATGCTGAGTATAACGATAACATAATGATATCACGATTTTCGATTGATATGGATTTTTTATCAGAAATTATATAATAATTCATTTTTTATGTTAATGACCATAGCCATTATAAAACGACTGAACAACTGATCTGGGTGTGTATATTTTGATTAAATTAGTCGATCTGACCATATGAGTACATTGTGTGAGGTATATCTGCCAAAATTTACATGATCTAAACAATAAATTTATTTCAAGGTCTTTAGAGTTACCTCCCTCTAACAAATGCTAGCTATATGTTTCGTTTATATAGACTACTATTAATTAATTAATGATGACGAGTTGTGTTTGATAAAAATCGGTATTACCAAAATATGATATCAAAAACGATAAATAGATATTTACAATATTTACACGAATAAAGATAGTTATTTCTTGGACATTGATTAAGTAAGGAGGTAAACATGCAAATAAACTGGTACCCTCAGTTCTAAAAAAAGTAAGTCTTCGTGACTGATTTACGTTGATTTTAAAATGAGCGTGGTAGAACAGATATCATGATGACTGTGAGCACTTCCAATAACAATGATAATAATAAATAATAATAGTAATAATAACAGTAATAATAATAATAATAATAATAATAATAATAATGATAATAATAAGTATTATCTTTTCAAAATTATTAATGGACATAAGAGATAAACACGACAGCATTTTAAATACGGAAACAATGGTATACATATATATACTTATTACTGGCTGGCTTGTGATGACATTTCTCAAAACAAATAAAATTCAAATATTTGATAACGTAATTATATAATTAAAACTAAAAAAATCATCAAGAGGTTAAGCGATATAAAAACGAAATGTTCCAAATTTATTTTCACTGAGTGTCTATAGTGTCGAAAAGTTACGGATTTTATAGCCATAGTAAAGTTATGACGTCATCATTGTGATGATCTTTGTAGGCTGTTTTTTTAATATCTATGATACAATCAGCCTCGTATAACAACAAACATAAGTCAGCAAAGTGACGGACACAGTTTATTCTCACGGGAAGAAGACTAGTAGTCACTAGGAAGATGGTACCAACAAACTCGAGGAAGACAATGTCAACCAGAAATTCAGTTATCAAAAACAGGGCATCTGTCAACGGAATCTTTAATATGATGATGTTCAAATTATAATTGTATATAACATTGATAATATTGATCGTTTTCATGTTATCTCTCAGGATAATTTGTGATTTCATTTAGCAGGGATAATAATAATTATTATAGATAATATATTCTTACAGTATACGTTCTAATGACACGAGAAGAAATATTAAAACACTATTTTAAAAACTAGTATGGAAGGATAAAATACACCAACATGTCTGCTATGGACAAAACCCATATGATTATTCAACAGCGTCTGGCGACGATAGAAGTGTCAAAGACATCAAATATTTGTTGAAAGAGGAAATTTGATTTTTGAAAATATCAATATGTTTGACTAAGAAGTTGTCTCAGAAGTGCTTTATTACACTTTAGTTAGGAACTTGCTAAACTTAAGTCAACAGATCTAAAACACACGTGTTCAAATATATTTCAATATGAAATCTACTTTTTTTCAACCTTACGTTTTTCTTAATTACATATCTGTTTCCATATGCAAATATGTCATAAATAACTTGTAAACGACGTTATTGAAAAAGAGAAGCAGCGGTGGGCTTCGTGACCACATTCATTACAGTCTCTTTATTAAAAACGTCCTGATGAAACCTACGTCAACTTTGAAATAGCCGAGCATAAAAGGTAGATCGAGGTCAGATTTTCTGAATGCTCCTACAGTAATTGATTATTTCTTGTGATCGAACTTGAAAATCTAATTCAAATTGAATCCTACGATTTCGTTTAAACGTTTCTGAAATGATTCGACCGAAACATATTAAATCAAATATATTAATTTAAAACTTTGGAATAGAATAACCTTAATAAAAGAACGCTATTACGACTATATCATATTGAGGCCAAAAACCAAAAGGTTTTCTCTGATGTATGTGCAACGTATTTCTCATACGAATAGTGACATGGCTCAGAATATGTACTCGACATTATTTATTAATTATTTTAAAGGGAAATTACAAAATGTATTTAATTTTAGGAGATATCAAATTCAATTTTGACAAATTTTGATATTCCGCCGTCGCCACCTAGTTTTGAACACTTCAGGTCATTAACATCACTTACGAGTTCTTGACGCATGAAACAACTGTGTGATATAGCATCACTTACGAGTTCTCGACTGATGAAACAGCTGTATGATGTGTCATCACTGACAAGTCCTAAAAGGACGAAACAGCTGTATGATGTAGCATCACTGACAAGTCATAAAAGGACGAAACAGCTGTATGATGTGTCATCACTGACAAGTCATAAAAGGACGAAACAGCTGTATGATGTAGCATCTCTGACAAGTCATAAAAGGACGAAACAGCTGTATGATGTAGCATCACTGACAAGTCCTAAAAGGACGAAACAGCTGTATGATGTTGCATCACTGACAAGTCCTAAAAGGACAAAACAGCTGTATGATGTAACATCACTTACGAGTTCTCGACGGATGAAACAGCTGTATGATGTAGCATCACTGACAAGTCCTAAAAGGACGAAACAGCTGTATGATGTAGCATCTCTGACAAGTCCTAAAAGGACGAAACAGCTGTATGATGTAGCATCACTTACAAGTTCTCGATGGATGAAACAGCTGTATGATGTAGCATCTCTGACAAGTCCTAAAAGGACGAAACAGCTGTATGATGTAGCATCACTGACGAGTCCTAGATGGACGAAACAGCTGTATGATGTAGCATCACTGACAAGTCCTAAAAGTACGAAACAGCTGTATGATGTAGCATCACTGACAAGTCCTAAAAGTACGAAACAGCTGTATGATGTAGTATCACTGTATGATTTAGTTTTCTTTATTATTATGATACGTTGTATCTCATTCTTTTTTTATTTTTTTTTATTTTTATATTCATTTATCTGTCTTACATAGTTTTGTGAGAATGCATGATTGCATGCTGAGTGACGTCAGGAATTTTACCAGTATATCATATTTTTAGTTTTCTTTCTTCTTTTCATTTTGAAATACCTACTTGATTGGTTAAGTTGTTCATTTCTTTTAATTTTTTCGACCGTGATGTGTAAATGACAGAACGTATTTATTATGAGTTATGAAGTATGTCTTTTTCAATGCATTTACATCATACGTTTTCATCGCCCATTAATCACGAAATATAACCACGTTTTAAAGTAATAGAAATTTCTATCAACATTCTCACTGTAACTCTGGTTTAGCATTCATTACATTTCAATATCGGTATACGCGTGTGAAATTTTGCATTGATATGTCGGAAAGGCTATCGTATAACACATCTTTGCCCTTTAAAATGTTTAAGGAGACGTGAATAACTGAGCATCGACATAACGTAAGAAGATCAGCCACGTCACACTATAGAACAAGAAATACGCTATTAAATGCCAGCCAAGGTTAAATGTCTTTCTCTAGGATGGTTCATTTATGTGTAGGTGCTTCGTGTTGATACAGGTAATATTGGCATTAGCAAGATAAAACCTATAGAATACTATAAAAATAATTCGCGAGTATTAACAAACATCTAGGTTGTTTACTAATACTCATAAAAGGTTGAGGTGGTAGATACATGATAACGTGACACAATTATGACGTCATCCTAATTATCTGACACCCTACAACAACATGTTTTCTATTTTCTACAAAAAAAAAAAAAGTTAATGACGCATTAATATGTAAAGAAAATATCATTGAAAATAGAGCAATTATACATAACGATACAAGGACTTTTCAGAATGAATTGGAACAGACATTTGACTACAATGAAATAGGAGAACACAATATCCTTAGATCCATGCTAAACCCAAAACAGGGTAAGGTAGTTCCAATTCGGCTATTTCCATTGGTGTTACAGTTTATGTGTATGCTTGTTAGAGATTTTAGATCAAGGTGTTTGTGATTTGAAAGGAAAATTTTAATTTAAACGTTAAAACATCACTTCCTCATCTTATACGCAAACAACTATCACACGCAGACTATGATCGATTTTGACCAAAACATGATGATTTGGAATAACTGCCAAATAATTACTGTCACGTTCTCGAATGATAACAAGGTATACAATAACGGAAACAACACGCAAAGTAACGAGCATCAAACCGCTTCATATCACACAAAGAAATGTAATATTTCTCAGTGAAATCACTTTGACGATCGTAAAACCTCCCCATAATTTCTACCAATTGCATCTTTTGAAACCATATGTTACGACTGTGTCGGTAAGTTGACAAATTAATTAGAACAGGCGGTCTTAGGATAGCGTGTCAGCTCATGTGAACGCCATAGGGGAGGTTGCAATCCAGAAATCACAAAATTTTCAATAGAGAAGTTAAAATCATCACACGCTTATCATACAGTTTGTTGGAGAGCTGACCATGTATTATTAGTCGTGGAAAAGATCGGGATAAACGGTTATTATAGAAGAGTCTGTCATGTCTCTGATTTCCAATTCTGGTGAGTATACATGATGGACGTCGTCAATAAATTATTTGTTATTTAAAGATAAGCATCATCAATATATCTGAAAGTGAAGTTAAATGACTTTGCAAAGTCTTTGCAACCTGTTTTGAAAAACCCTTTAGTAAATTCAGCCTTGTATGGAAACGAAAAGAAACCAGTCAGTAGATCGGTTCATACAGAGTAGAGGACATTTAAATAAAAAGTAATATGTCACGAACCTCGAACAGGACCTTTAACATAGGATATCTGTTAAGTTACTTATCATATCTTGAATATTAATGATGATTAAACTGTAGACTCCTGCGAGTTAAAACATGAATGATTCATTTGCATATTCAGTCAAAACTTTCATGGTGATAGAAAATTTCATGTGAAAGACGATTATACAGAACAATTGTTAAGAGTGCGTGGTAGGGGAGAAAAATCCGAATAGCACAATTGAAACTGTCAAGTTATGTTGAAAGGAACGTTGATTAGTCCCGATTGCATGTCATTGTTAAAACATTCATTCATCGTTATTAATTTACAGCATATTGGTTAAGCTAAGTAATGTATTATATGTACTTGTATTAAGAGAACATTGCTATTCAGGTTTTTTATGTGGACATCTGTACACTAAATAGCTAAGTTGTTTCTAAGGGATCGTTTAAACTGAATTAGATGGTGGAAAACAAAATTACATGCAAATTTGCCTGCTGAAAACGATCTTATGCAATATTATTGCGATACTACACCCTGATATATCAAGTGGTATAGATTTAAAAATGTTACACTGTATATATGAGAGTTTCTTTCCTTCAAGATGTCAGAAAATTGGACCTGGTTTCAATGCCGGCTCTTTATTATCACCGAATGCAGTATACAGATTAAAAAAAAAAAAAAACAACTAACAGTATTGATCACCCCCTTCCCCAAAAAAGATATTTTCTTTTTTAATTCCATAAACATTGTAATTAAATTAAATGAGTTGATTTTAAACGCATTGTCACGAAATATGATTTAGTAAAGTTCACAATCACATATCTGCACCGCCTTTCAGTTGTCTTCTTATTAATAATTCATTTTGGCTTAATGCATACACTCTTTTATCGCTTTTGGCAGATATGTGCTAGTAAAAATTAAAAGAAACATTTCAATGACGTAGTCAATGACACTTTAAAAAATGATATGCAAATTAAAAAAAAAAATGACGAAATAATTCTTATTTTATGTAGTATAACAGATTATTTACATTTTAACATATAAACACGGTGTCTGGCAACAAAGTTTATATCATTGCAAACGTCCATGTTGTTGTGTGATAATACAAACCTGACCGTTACTTTCTTTAAGTGACTCTCCTTTACCATCAGATTGCTATTTAAGATTTTCATTAATTATATAGATCTTTTTAAACAGATGGGTTAGATGTCTGATTAAATGATAAGTTAAAATTTGTACTTACAACAGCAGAACACGGAGTTGTATCAATGATAAGGATAAATATAACGTACATCCCAAACCCGGTCATTTTCCAGTAACAATGTTTCTTCTGTACACTTCTATACACCAGAGGTCAGTTTAGTTCAACATTTGATCTTACATTTTAAAAGAAATATTGTTTGAGATTTTGTGGTGTACTTTGATATTTCACGAACACCAGCCTTCCAAACAAGTTTCCATTTCGGAAAAACTGATGAACTATTTCGATTAAGTTGAATATGTACAGTATAGAAAATGATCGCTTCCTAAACGGTCGTCGTTTACGTCCATAAAGAGTGCCTTTATTCCTATTAACAAAATGGCCCCTTCTTAAGCGGAGAATAGCTTTCTGAGGTTTTGTGCGGATGAAAAGAATTGATGAATTAAAGCCCGATTTGTGCTTAGCAAGTTCAATTGAATTGTGTTATCACACCCAATCGCTTTACAAGTCAATAGCAAAAGAATAAAAAACCAATTAGATAAATTTAATTAATCATGTTTTTATAAGCTCTTATATATACCACTTGTGAATAAATATTCATAACAAAATAATTGAAATTCTGTAGACTTTCTAGAAACATTTCTAATTACAATCTAACAATGCTTTAATATATAAGGATCGACCTTGTGGCATGAAAAAGCACAAATGGTTTGGTCTTTTTTTGGTTGGGTTAATATAGCTAGATCAATGATCTTTATGTAATTACATGCATTTCTATTGGGAACTTAAACGGTATAATTAAACTGTTTAATAACTTAATTTACAACATTGCATTATCAAGGTCTTCCGTTTAATATAAAAAGGGTACATTTTTTACTTATATGTTCAAGTTTGCATTACATACATAATAAACGTTTTGTAAAGAGCATAAACTGTCAAAGATAAGTGCAAAAAGAGGATAAAAAAACTCAGTTTTGTACACTACTTACCGAGTATCCGTAATTTTGATCTTAATCGTAATCACATACACTATTTTTGCACTTACCAAAATTCAAAGACAATCATTACTGATAAAGAAATCTACTTATGTGATAACCAAGTCATCATCGGTGTGTTATGTAAGATTCTGAAGTATGATGCACGTATATATGCTGTCACACATGTTATGCACCACCTCAAATTTTTTTTCAAACGTAATTAACGGGGGCGGTTTCCTTCACACTATATGCCTATCGTTATTATCACCTATTTAGATAGTAACCGTTCCGCTTCCTAAATGAATGATGTCGACATATGGAAGATGACTAGACAGTCTGGGAATTGTTGATCAAATTGCAATAGATGTTGACCGCGTACAGATGAACGTGAGGTTAGATATACAGTTTAATGAAGGCTGTAACAAAACATCATGGACTCTCTATGTGAGCTATTTACAAACTCGTAATACAGGTTGCAAAAGATACAGGATGATAAAAATTAGGGGAAAGTTGTACGGTCGTCGTATTGATATTATTGGGAAATGTTCTATTTCCTAATGTAATAAGAAGCTGGACGTGCTTATGACGACTTACAGTAACATCACCCGAATTAAATTATGAGCTATTTTCAATTAATACTTACACATAAATACATGTACATTATACACATTCAAAGCGCTTTAGACTTCCAGGAACTCTTATCTATTCTAACACATATTAACATTGAACATATCATCGTGATTAGTCTTTGTGTAAGGATTTACTGCTACACAGGGTTAAAATATATGTTTATATAATACATGTTTGTAATGCCGTTGATAATCCTAATTTCATGTAAATTCATATTAAACAAATTGTGTGTATTTGTTGAGTATAATATTATTTGTGAAGAGTTAAGGTTCTTTAGATATTGTGAATTGGTAGGTGGTGCAGGAGATCTGCTCCTGATACATTAGTGCAGATATGTAAATGCTATACTACATTAAATCGGTGACCAGGACATCAAACAAATTGTGCAAAACGAGCCGAATAGGTCAACAAACACTGAAATTCAAAGGATCCTGCCAAATAAAAAGGCACATCTATTCAGAACTCAACATGTTTTTCAAAACATGAAGACATAGGTCGACAGTTATAAAGAAAAAGGGTATGCATTCAACAAAATCTTTTGAAACTCAATTTTGAAATACATGGTATTTATTAAGTTTGGCAGACAAACACGATAAATAATTCCAAGGAAAAATCACCTTGCTGTCTGTGTTTACTATTCAATTATGTGATAAACTAAGGAAACATCAACAATATTAGATAAATAGATGTAATTCTATAATTGATACTTCATGTGCACAACTGACATCAAAAGTGACCTATTTTTCCACCATGGCGCTTCTTCATATGCACAACAATGTGTAATAGTCAAACTCGTCAGTTTTTATTAGGATCGCTTCTGTATATCATTTGTGATGGACGTTAAAAACCTTAAATATAAATCAATTAGACGCGATCATTACACCTTTAAAAACGATAGTGACGTAAATACAATTATATATATATCTTTTATATAGTTGAAAGATTAAATAAGAAAATAACGACAGAGTAATTAAGATTTCTTGTTCCACGAAGTCTGGTTACTACGATTTTTTAGTGTTCAATGTTTACGTAACGGCCTTCAGAGTAAGTATAAAAAACAGTCTTGTAGATATATTAGCACACCTACTAAACAGGCAAGGATGTACCAGTGCTTGTGACAGATACATAGTCAAAGTACTTGTTCAAGTAAATGTGTATATAAGTACTTCAATCACAAAGGAACGTTTTGTGTCAACAATAAGTGTGTGGTTTCAGTACTAATATTTTATAAATCATTGAGAACATACATTTTTTTGGTCAAAACTGCTAACTACCATTCTTAGTACTATCAAATTCGGTTTACAGTCTAACTTTAATTATGTTTACTCAAGATCTTGAACAAATAGTTATTGGATTTTAAAGAACTCCAAAGAGGTTTTTTATAAATCTTCAACACCCTCTTCTAGAAGGTATTTTTTCACCCTGTAAATCATCATCTCCCATTCCTTTTATTGATAGGAAAGTTTTTTTCTACAAGAAAGGTGAAATGTGGTATGACTATAACGTTGTGAACTATACTGAAGCGTATTTAGTGAAAATACGACAAAGACGAAATATATGGAAGACGAAAGCATAAAAACATGATCGAGATTCTGGTTGAAAAAATCGTCGTCGAGATCGATTCTTGGCATACCTATAATTTTCTGTGCCTCTCTGCTGGCCGACTTTTTTGTTTTTATACGAGACTGAATTTATTGAACAGCTTAACAAAAACTGGCAAATTTTGTTAATCGCACTTTCAGATATGTTAATTTCATATTTATAGAAATAAAAAATAACCTTGCCCATTATATATACCCACCAGAATTGGAAATCAAAGACACGACAAACTCAACCATGTATCTCGATATTTTCCTACAACGAAATCAACATGGACAGATTTCCACTAAGCTCAATGATAAACCTGATAATTTAAATTTCCCTATTGTAAATTTTCCATTGCTGGATAGCAACATCCATGCATCCACAACCTATGGTGTTTACATGTCGCAGTTGTTTGGATATTCACGATCTTCGTGCAAGAAGTCGTCAACTGACGGACAAACTCGTAACACTAGGTTTCAAAAGATGCAGGTTTATGATTACGGGGAAGTTTTACTGTCGTCATAGTAATCGCATTGAGAAATATTCTATTTCATGGCGCTATATGAAGAGAGGACGTGTTTGATGCTCTTTACTATGAATGTTGATTCCGTTGTTTTACATCTTGCTCTCATTTGAGAACGGGACATTCATTATTTGTTTTTTTCAGTACTGTCATGCTTTTAAATGAGGAGAAAGTATAAAACAACAGGCAAATTATTGAGCCCGGCTTTATATCGCACAGAAAAAGAATGTTAAAAATCTATATATTTAATCAAACATATTGAAATAAATTTGTTTTTTTGTTTTTTTTTGTTTTCGCTTTTACTTACAAACCTCAGTTTCTATGATGTCATTTGTCATTAATCAAACTGATTTATAAATTTTGTTTATCTAAGGTAATGGTACGTTCGGGATTTCCATCCTATTGATTCTTTTGCTATGATGATATATAAGTTATGTAGATATATAGACTGGAAAGTGGGCCACAGATATTGCATTTTTATCACTATAAGATTGCTTTATAAACATCTTTCTAGTAAATATCACCTTAACCATCAATACACGTAAACAAACATCAACACCTATTCATTAAAATGAAGGTGGTATAAAGCGCGTTGAACAGTACATAAGTTGTGACGCCGTCTCTCAGGCAGCAGTTGACACGATTTGAATGATCCTTGCAATAGGTCAGCGTGGTGATGTCAACGGTAAATATGAATTAGGTCCGGAAGAGTGCCTTAAACAAACAACCGTATTGCTATTGCACAATATTTGTTGTGTTCTTGTCCTTAAGCTCTGGAAGGACTCTTATACAACCATGATAAATATTTTGTTGGTGACCGATCAACAAAAACTCAATTCCAGAGCCTATCGAACCGTGATAAGCGGTTGCTATCGGTTTCTGTATAATGTGTCAAGAAGCATTCATGCCTTCCTACAGGTCACGTGATCTCAAATGGAGTAGCATTAACAACGCCCAGAAATTTTCACCCTCGCAACCTTTTCCTGTTTAAGCTTATTTGAATGTGCCTTTGTAGATGATAGAAATTCCTGCAAAGCCGAAAGCAGTTGTCATTAGCTGTAGATAAGTTATTTCCAAGTTACCCGGTTTCCTCTTAAGGCCCAAGGTCCAATTTAACAGACACCAGATTAACATACATCACTAATACTATATTGGATGCAGTATGTATTTAAGTGCAAGGCTTTGTAACACAGAAAAAAGTTCCACCGGTAGCATTGTCTCAGCAGCATCATTATAAATGCTTCTTCTTTATATTTTCAGTGTAATTCATGTATTTCATTTCAGCGGTGATGTTATAAAACACGTCGGAAAATCGCCCACCGTGATATATATGTTGATATTACAGAATTGACACCTCATAAAATACAGAAAAAGAAAACATTGTAAAACATAAAAACAAACTGACATATCAGTTACTGCAAACTACCAACGACGTAGTTCCAATATTGACATTTATGCTTTGTTTTCAATACATCAGATTCCAAAATATGCGACAGTGCACAAATACAGATATTATGTTATATGCGTCATTGCAGGTATTCAGAGTTAATTAAATATTTTGGTTAATTCAAGGACAGTTTTGAGGTTTAATGACGTCATTAACACTACTCTGACTAAGAAAAATAGTACCACGCATATAGTATGATATATACCTAATCACGGTTACATGAAGTTTTTGAAGAGCTGTATTATAATAATTTTTAACAAGTAAAATCTTAACAAATGTCGGTGAGAAACCACGTGTCGTTGCCATTAGCGCTATTTGTCAACATAATGGTAATCGCCATTTTGTTTTGCCCAGTTCAGCTTTAGTGCATTAAGGTAGAATTTTAATTGTTAACTTGTTATTGTCGAGAGGTGCGAGTCACCCTTTCTGATTTAATCAGCAATATTTGGCTGTTATAACGACCATGACACATGTTTTTAATTCAGGCTTATGTTCATTGTATAACTGAATAATACGATAGTTGTATAATACGCTATACAGTCAGTGATATTAGTAATAGAAAACATGAATACTATGCATTATTCGAGATAAAAGCATATACACTTGACCGTGATATATGATCGAGAAATAATTTTATTTCGAATTCATCACATAACGACTTACTCACGAGACTTACTCATAGACCTGTGTTTTATCATGAATAAGGGTAATTCTCCACTTTTCTCTGTCTGTCTGTCTGTCTGTCAGGTCAGACAGTCAGACTGTCAGACTGTCTGTCTGTCTCTCATTGTATATATGACTCTCTCTCTCTCTCTCTCTCTCTCTCTCTCTCTCTCTCTCTCTCTCTCTCTCTCTCTCTCTCTCTCTCTCTCTCTCTCTCTCTCTCTCTCTCTCTCTCTCTCTCTCTCTCTCTCTCTCTCTCTCTCTCTCTCTCTCTCTCTCTCTCAATGGCCAATTCACTGAGAATGTGAGAATGATCAATATCGCATAAACCACTGTTTTTCGGCAATTTGTAAACAGTTAAATAACTTAACTTAGATAAAACTTTTCACGAACTAAAATAACTTCCGGAAGAATCAGCGTCTTCTGCTTCATCGACGACACCCGTTTTGTAAACCTTAGTCAATCCAACTGAATAATGTCAAACACGCCCAGTTTTAATTCCACAATGAAATATTTATCAATGAGATCAGTGTAGCGACCATACAACTTCCCCATAAGTTTCTTTAACCTGCATCTTTGGAAACCCTATGTTACGAGTATGTGTCTATTAGCGACTTCTTGTTGAAGGTAATATCGAGATAAGCGGCTTTGTTCTAAAGACGATTAGTCCGAAAATATCAAAGGATGTTAATCAAGATCAGAATTAAATGAAATGAGAAATAATGAACGTTTCGTAACATATTATGGCGCCTGAAGCGAAACAAAGTAGTGAAGCAATACATTATTTCAATTCATAAAATATGTCCTTTAAAACAGTCATCACCAGAGCAAAGGTTGAATTGCCATTAAGTTGTAACTTAATCTTCGTAAGTCCTTGCGATTTTAACCTTAGAGTACTTCCTTGTTGACTGATTGGTCTCTAACGAGCGCTCTTTGAACGATATTTCAAATTCATCGTCATTTAAACAACTGTATTGTTGTCTGTGCTACAATATCATTACACGTAATTAATAATGATATACGTGACACATTCGACAAAAAAAATCTAGAACGGATATTCCCACTTTTCACGAACAATTAGATGGTTACATGATACAGGCTTAAGGATAAAACCAGTACACTATTCTATATGATCGACCTGGACCGGGTTGTGCTTCAATCGTCATTATCATCTATTGACAAGCAAAGTAAAATATTGTTTTTAACCTAAACAAAAGAACATGTTGAAACTCTTTATTTTCTTTTTCGGTTCGGTTTACTCTCAGTATATTGAACGATTCGACGTAAAAGATGCTTTAATAGAACAAAAAGTACTACAAAACATCAGACCAATTCTAGATACTTATGTAACTGACAGTCTGGATCGTTATAGAACGGATCTAATTGGAATATGTAAGGATGCGATCAAGCATTCTGAAACGCAGATGGAAACAAGAGTGGATGTTCTATCAAAAGGTAATATTGTATTCTTACTTGACATTTTCGTTCATAAAGACAAAAGTGTGATAATTTTGTCTACACGGTTTATATTTGATATATGTATAAAGTTTATTGTTAAATCTCAATGTGTGTCAGGTAGCGCCATCTATAAGTTTAGATTATTATTTTGTATGTCATGATATATAATGTTATATAATCACTCAAAGTCTCATCATATATAAGTTTAGATCCCTTTGTGTGACATAATATATAATTTGATATGATCGCTCCATGTCTCATCATATATAAATTTAGATCACTGTGTACGTCAGATTGACTTATCAATTTTTGTTTCAGAAATGATAATAAATGATGCTGTATATAGAAGATTTTCCCTAGCGCATATCATTTTAGATTACTACTCCCCTCTCAGACTTTTTACCAGACATTTAAATGTTTATCTATTTTTTCCCCAGAAGATTGTCACTAGCAGTGAACACGATATGATATTTAGTGACTGGCGGAGTATATAACAGCGTTCAAATTCAATCCCCGATTATTTGCACCCTGGTCCTAATTTTCGGTGCTGACTTTAAGCACTATTATGAGACATTATTTGCAATCCACAGATAACAAAGGAGCCGTATTTACAAGATGGGGAAGAACTGACTGCCCAGTAAACCAAACGTCTATTGTCTATACAGGTACGAAAACTTATAGATACTGTTACGGGTTTTATTTTGTATGATTTCGCGGGAATCAATTTTCGTGGTTTTCAAAAATCACCACTCATTTAGTTGACACTCAATTCTGTACATAGATATAGCTTAACACTACTTTTAATTATTCTTATCAATTCGTGGACAAATTAAACCATTGATTAAAAAGTCCTCAAAATCAACTAAAATGAAATTACTTCGAAAGTTAAGAATTTTATTCCATCCTCTAAAATAGTAATAAAAATATCACATAGAAAATAGCAACCTTTACTGTAAATAACACATATGATCTCATTTTTTAAAAATCCTCTTCTGAATATGAATAAAAGTACTATGCATAACATATCATTAAATATTATCCAAAATGTACTCATATCAGTATAATTTACTATAAAAGAGATTATTATGAAAATGGTGGTTCTAGGCATCTTGAATTTGGAATAGTTGGATGAAAGGATGAGATGGATTATTGAAAATCTTGATAAATAGTATACAAAAAGACGGTCAAGTGCATGTCACCTTTTAATTCAAATTTAGATGAATAAACTATATCATACAAGTGTTTTGTCCTTCGTCAGTTTCGTCAGTGAAGCTATTGACCTAAATGTTGAAACCTATTAAGCATTTATGAGTATGTAAATCTAGAATGGACGATGCACTAACCCCATAACCACTTAAATCAATACATTCCTTAAACAATAAATCAAATGATCTCTATTTGAATGAATTAAAACGTGGCATACAGCTTAAAGTAAACCTCGCTGATTAATGCAATTTGGAAAAGGACTTTGATATCAGTTTATGAAATAATTTGTGGTTTGTAGAATCGTTTGATAATATAACTTTAACTCGCAAACAAAAAGTGATATGTATATGCCAGACAAGTGATTTGATACAATCATCCTCTTGTCAGGTCGCCATGGTGATATCCGTTCAGATCACGTGCACTCGAGGTACTTTTTAAGTCACACATTAACAAAAGCCACAAAAATTGTTTGAGTTTAATGCGGTTTCCTGCTATCTCTGTCTGAACTTCTTTTTGTTTTGTTATTCAAAAACAATAGCAACAAAGAAAATACAAACATATCAAACAAATTAAGACATAAATTCGATGAAACTAGGACAAAATACAGACATATCATATGAGTCTCAATTAAGACTGAAATTCTTTGAAACTAGGACAAAATACAAGCATATCAAATGAGTCTTAATCAAGACATAAATTCGATGAAACTAAGACAAAATACAGACATATCAAATGAGTCTTAATCAAGATTTAAATTCGATGAAACTAAAACAGAATATGAACAAGCATATGAAAAAATTCTCTTGAAGACGCTTGAAGAGGTGTAAAGGAAACTGGACGAGGTGTTCTAGTTAAACGATTTTATTTGTCGATCGCTCTATCGGTGTATATATTTCCCAATCAGATCATTAACACAGCCGTAAAGTTTCCCCAATTTTTTCATCAACCTGCACGTTCAAGAATAGATTACCACGAATGCATGCCGCAATTAAATTTTCTTTGGTAGTACTTTATATATGATTATTTGTTTATTGAATTATTAATTGTTGATATCTTCTGTGTGGAAGGTAAAATTCTATAATCTGTTGTTATAGGGTATGCCGGTGGCTCGTTCTATGGACACACAGGAGCAGCCTCGGACTACGTCTGCATGCCAAATGAGCCTGTATGGGGACCCCATAAGGATTTTTCTTACACAACTTCTGCCATTGGCTATATGTTTGGGGCTGAATATCAGTCGCCAGGTCGTCTCTTTGGAACATCTGTTTTGAGTGATGATGTACCGTGCGTCGTTTGTATTGGAAATCAGTACACCGCCTCGCTCATGATACCAGGTCGGATCGAGTGCTATCCGGGATGGACTAAGGCATTCCATGGCAATCTGGCCGCTGGAGCTCATATCCACAAGGCGTCGTCACAGTATGTATGTGTTGATCAGGATCCTCAAATATCTAAAGGCGGGGTCGACGAAAATGGTAAACTGTTTTATGGTGTCAAAGCAAGATGCGGGTCATTGCCTTGTCCTCCGTACGAGGAAGGAAAATTTCTTCCTTGTGTCGTATGCTTGAAATGAAGAGCCATCATGTCGTGTCAAGGCATGGATAAAATGTAATCATCAGATTACCGTTGTAAAATATTTCTGTTTGCAAATGAAATAAAGATTGAAGATTGAAGACAGAAATATTTCAGACGGATCACATTAAGAGATTGAGCACATTTTCTCCGATGTTACAGTCATTGGGTAAGTGGGATAAGACACGGGATGTGATGAAATATATAATAGATCTAAGGCATTGAAAATTATACAGTGTAACTTATACTAGTGTTGTACAGTTAGGAGAGACTGATTTACACGAAATTACACACACACATGATTCTCTCTCTCTCTCTCTCTCTCTCTCTCTCTCTCTCTCTCTCCCTCTCTCTCTCTCTCTCTCTCTCTCTCTCTCTCTCTCTCTCTCTCTCTCTCTCTCTCTCTCTCTCTCTCTCTCTCTCTCTCTCTCTCTCTCTCTCTCTCTCTCTCTCTCTCAATACAAATGCAATTTACAGCAGTTAATAAAAAATAGACAAACGTATTTGAAGACGGGCACTGTTGGAATCGCTCATCTCATATAGTTTAACCTGATGCGTAGAATATAACGGAAATTCCTTAACAAAAACCAAAATATAAGGACACGGCCATCCCGCGTGCACAAGGATCTCCAATTGTGTATAAAAACTCCGTAACGCACACAGCACAGTCACATACATAAAAGAGATTAAGAAAAAGGGATTAACAGAACACTACTTCAGGTAGCTTTGTTCGTGTGACATCCCATGCGTGTCAGGAAAATCACACTTGTCTTCTATTAGAAGACGTGTATTGATCTCGCTTTTGTTTTCTATATATATAACAGGAAAAATCTTATTCGCGGTGTTTCAAATTTGTTCATTTCAAAATACACCAATTTCAGAATATATAACGAAATCAGACAGCGGCCTAATGTTGGATATTACATTACGTAAATTGTGAAATTAAATATCGCTCTTTACCTCCGTTTAACTAATTGTGATTAATTGTTTTTACATGATATCATTGTGTATCACGGGATAGATAACGTATATTGAACGTATGTAAAACAGATCTGCAACACCAGAACCCAATATCTTCAAAATATCACCATGTTTAACTTATTTCGCGAAACTATTGCTACGTAATTTGTTGTTTTAAGCATGAATACCTCTCGATAGGTTGGTTTTATTCGTTGCATTGCATTTTAAGTGAAACTGTGTACTGTGTATGCAAATGAGCGTACACCCATACAGACGACTCTATGAGTCCTATATTAGAAGTACACCAAAGGGAGGATGGTGGGCGTGTCTTTCCGTCAAAAGGAGGCATTGAAGCGCCACTCAGTTCGAAAGAATTGTAAGGCGATGCTGCCTTTTGCCGGGCATTGTCCAATCGACTAAAGTCGATTCTCTGGCGACGTGAGGGCAGTTCTAGACTGATCTAGTGTTGCACTGTGTCTGCACTTCCGGAGAAGGTCCTTGTCTTCTATGTCCAGCCCAATCCCCAGACTGGCCTTCTATTATTTCTAACTTTCAGATAAGGAGAAATTTTGAAGTCCTTTCCTAATAGTATATGTAATTATATTTATGTTGGGCTCCTGGGCAGCGCTAAGGCTTACTATTATTATCGATAACAACAGGAGGTCACTGAATAGCTATTAAAAATACTAAAGGTTCAATAGCATGTTATGATTTTTTTAAGCAGAGAGGGAACCGTCAAATTTTAAGAGCAAAAAAAAAAAAAAAAAAAACCAAGAATGGAGAACCTTCTGATTTTAAAGATGAGAACTGGTTAAACCTTTGCAAATCCCTTAGAATGATACACATTACTTTAAGTACAATTGTTTTATTAAAGCTCTGTAACACTGGAAAGGAAACAATTGTATGTTGTTTTTAATGTGGTCAATTCCAAAATCTTATTCAAAGTCAAGAAACCGTGTCGAAGTATTCATATTCTTTTTTATCAAGTTGATGGTGAATAACCACGACTTAACGAGTCGGAAAGTGGATTTGACGGCGTAATATTGCTGCAGGTTTAATTATATTTGTGTTATTGTATTTATGATTTATTAGACTGTCTAAGTAATCATTAGCTGGCAGTAATGAAGTTTATTTATAGGAGATCATGAACAACATAAGAAAACGTCACGAAATTTGGCCTATCTTCCATGAAAATCACGTTACTTGGCAAGGACGATAACTCTCTATACCTTTCAAAGGACAAGTATTCTCCGCTCTGATTGATACATTTTTCTTTAAATAAACAAATTTGCATTTTTGATAAGATCAGTAATAACAACGTTTCAATATATAAAGTTGACTTTATTTATTCGTCAATGGCCTTTCAGCACACGAGATTAAGTTGACAATCAGGTCATTCCGTATATAAAAACATATTTGTACACAACTTACTTAAACTAAATGCTCAATCCTTGTTCAGCATAAAGCCCAAACTTGTAATAAAGGGGAAATGCTTTCTGTTAAATATGTGATCGAATGGAAATTATTGAAAAAGGTCAATAAAAATAACAGAATAATGTCTCTTATTTATGTAAATTGTAACATATATCGCCTGCAGTACACAATGATAAAATACAACAGAATTCATGAATTGGTATTTATCATTACATCAGTTTCCAGTCTCTTACATGATCGTCGTGCATAAGTTTCCAGTATCACAGCTACCAGCCAATACACCCTTCCATCCATCCTGTTCTTAAATATTTACCTCCCTATTACCACACCCCCACCCCTCAAAATCCCTTTTTAATTTTGTAGCCCATTGTTTTTGTATACTAGCTCCGCACCTCTCTCTCTCTCTCTCTCTCTCTCTCTCTCTCTCTCTCTCTCTCTCTCTCTCTCTCTCTCTCTCTCTCTCTCTCTCTCTCTATTACTGAGATAGGGTAGTGATTCTAGTTGCAATATTGAAGCTGTCAGCTGTTTCAAATATATTTGTTTTACTATGACAAATGACACGTTGTAATCCAATCTGTAATCTTAATGATGCGAGAAAGGATAGAAAAGGAAAAATAAACGTATTCCTCATTGAAATACTAAGTGACGTTTTGTTTCATGACGTAACAATAAGATGAAGACGTTGTAATATGATGTCATAATCATAAGTCCATCATGCATTTGCTTGCCTATTTATGTGGATTATGTTGTCGACAACAGATTCCATCTCCCGAACAAAAACAACAAAATACCAACATGTCAATATGAAAAAAGAAAGAAAAGATGCCCTAACAAATACAAGGAAATAAGACCAGGAAGAGTCCCGGAAGAGTAAGCGTCTTCAGCTTGATCGACAACACCCGCCACGTAAACCTTGATCAATCAAAGTAACTAATGTCACGGCCTCAAATGAGAACAAGGTATACAACAACGGAACCAACAGGCAAACGAACGGGCACCAAGTACATCCAGCTTCATTTTGCACACTAAATATTTCTCAATGAGGTCACTATAATAATTAACCTGTATCTTTTGAAACCATGCGTTTCGAGTTTGTCGGTCTGTTGACGACTTCTTGCACGAAAATCAACTGTGGTATGTAAACACCTTGTGTTGGGGATGTAGAATGTTACTATCCAAAAATGGAAAATTCACAATAGAGAAATTGAAATTATCAAGCTTATCATACAGCTTGGTGAAAAGATGTCCATGTTAGTAATGCTTTTAAAAAAAACCGATGTTAGCTGGTGACATATACGAGCCAGGTTAGGACGAACAGTATGTAAAAAGCCCTGATATCTGAGATTCATACTATAATAATAATATCTGTTATGATTACAAATTCATAGTGACATTTCTGAGGTTTTATCCTGACGTCATGTATGCTAAGACATTGGAATTACGAGGAAAAGATTCCTAATTTCAACATTTTAACTGTCCAGTATGTCTAAAAGAGATTTCCAACAGTTACTTTATGAGCCAAAATTAATGACTTTTTAATACATTTGATATTGAACCCGCAAGCAACTTATTTAATAGAGACATTCGTATAGACCTTGTTTTCCCTACGTAATCCTCCAATTAGGTATTTTATGTCGAGGATACTTTGTACATTGTATTTTTGTACTTTATTAATAATTGAATTAGACGTCTTTGAAATTTACTGTCATGCGCTGTGGTGGTAATGACGTTCGATTTTAATGATTATTTAATCAAATAATTATCTTTCGGCCTACCGTGTTTGTTACAGACATGTGTACACTGTATATTGGGGATACTCAAGGTGGAGTAATATTAACACAGCTCAGAAATTTATAATTTTTTGGCCGTACGTCACACAGCCTGATTCTGACTTACCTTCGTGCAGCAATGAAAACAATGCCCTACCATATGTGGGGACAGTTTTACCTCGCCATATGAGAATAATAACCCACATAAATAATCAGAAGGGTTTCCGGTTAGGATACCTTTTTGTACTGAATAACACAAATTTAGAAATTTACGCGGGAAATTCAATGCTGCTTCCATGTATCGATGTTTATCCTTTTGAATGCAATTTCCATTCAAGTGTTTATGTAAGCGCCGGCACAATTCTCTCAGCAGTATAATACTGCAGAAATTGGAGTTCTACTGTGTTTTCGATACTGATGTTTGATGTATTTTTCTTGTCAACAGTAATTTATGAACATGTTAAAAAGTTAGCATTGAATAAATGGTTGTTGATCTTTTGTGGAATTATTTTAGGTCGAAAAGTCATCGACATTGTATTAAACTACATCGGCCGCATGGAGCTGAATCATTGTAATTGTATCAAGGTGTGCACTGAAAACGCTCTGGTGTAATCTGAAATAATTGTGTTTTCTTTACCTGATCATTATCGAGGGAAAGATTTGAATTCTGGAAAGATGAATACAGATATTTACAAAAATGAATAACTGCTTAAAAACTAGTGTCTTTAATTCAACTTCTGTAAATCACAAATTACATTGTTATATATACATCTAGATAAAGTTCCATTATCCAAGACCTAGGCTTTGCTAGCAAAATACTAAACTAAATAAATAATATTGTTTCATGGAGACGTCCTATAAGACTTGTATCAATTAATTTAGAAATTGAAATGATAGTTCATTCCAATGCACAGAGCATTTCGTCACAAAATAAATTTGGTTTGGCACATGATAATAAATAAATATATACAAACGACATAAATAGTGAATATACTTGTATGTATTCTGAAGAAGAGTGAGTTTGATTGATTTGTCAGATCGTCCAGTTGCACTGATGGCGAATGTATTTGTCTTTAAAGAATTAAAATGGTCCATGTTTGAATGTAGTAAAAGTCGATCTGTCTCGCTGTTCGCCCTGTCTCTTTGGTCCGAGTTTTAAACATCCCTGTCTTCATTGCTTTCAGAGTGGATTGACTTTTCAGTTCATCGCAGATCTCCGTGATTTGTGTGACAGGCAATTTAGTTACATTTCGGAGAAATGAAACCTTGCTGTTCAGTGAGTGTGCATTTCATTTGACTGCACTCTAGACTATCCATGTTTCATCGTAGTGATATCATTTTTATCTGTCGAAATGGTATGCAATTCCATGGCTTGTGTTTTTGAACACCAGTATCACATTTTCAATTAATTAAGATCGGAATAGGTAACACACTTGGTATCTATTCTGGGCTTTCCGTTAAACATATATTCAGATGAGATAGTGGGTGTAAACAGGTATCCATGTTTTTGTCCTAGATTTAAAGCAGTTTCATCTACATTTTCATGGTTTGTGGTATAGCTGTCTCTGTAACGTTGGTAACAAATGGTTTCCGCTGTATATTTAGTTCATCTATAAAAAGAAAATTGTATTTATTTTTCCCATTCGTAACTAAATACAACGAAATAAACTATACACAAAAGTAAAAAGCAATACATTCTCTTTAGATATCAATGTGAATGATTTGTGTTGGTTTTCTGTCGTGGCTATTGAGAGGTTTTGTGTTGGTTTTCTGTTGTGGTTATTGTGAGGTTTTGTGTTGGTGTTCTGTCGTGGTTATTGTGAGGTTTTGTGTTGGTTTACTGTCGTGGTTATTGTGAGGTTTTGTGTTGGTTTACTGTCGTGGTTATTGTGAGGTTTTGTGTTTGATTTACAGTCGTGGTTATTGTGAGGTTTTGTGTTGGTTTTCTGTCGTGGTTATTGTGAGGTTTTGTGTTGGTTTACTGTCGTGGTTATTGTGAGGTTTTGTGTTGGTTTACTGTCGTGGTTATTGTGAGGTTTTGTGTTTGATTTACAGTCGTGGTTATTGTGAGGTTTTGTGTTGGTTTTCTGTCGTGGTTATTGTGAGGTTTTGTGTTGGTTTTCTGTCGTGGTGATTGTTAGGTTTTGTGTTGGTTTTCTGTCGTGGTTATTGTTAGGTTTTGTGTTGGTTTTCTGTCGTGGTTATTGTGAGGTTTTGTGTTGGTTTTCTGTCGTGGTGATTGTGGGTTTTGTGTTGGTTTTCTGTCGTGGTTATTGTGAGGTTTTGTGTTGGTTTTCTGTCGTGGTTATTGTGAGGTTTTGTGTTGGTTTTCTGTCGTGGTGATTGTGAGGTTTTGTGTTGGTTTTCTGTCGTGGTTATTGTGAGGTTTTGTGTTGGTATTCTGTCGTGGTTATTGTGAGGTTTTGTGTTGGTTTTCTGTCGTGGTGATTGTGAGGTTTTGTGTTGGTTTTCTGTCGTGGTGATTGTGAGGTTTTGTGTTGGTTTTCTTTCGAGGTTATTGAGATGTTTGTGTTGGTTTTCTGTCGTGGTGATTGTGAGGTTTTGTGTTGGTTTTCTTTCGAGGTTATTGAGATGCTTTGTGTTGGTTTTCTGTCGTGGTCATTGAGATGTTTGTGTTCGTTTTCTGTCACGGTTACCGTAGTGGCCAAATAATGTTTTTTCTCCTTTTAAATATGCACAATTTCTCAATGTATCTCAACAGTTCTTTTTCACATTAAACAGCTTTATCAAGATTTTGTGTAGTCTTATTTGTATATATGTTTTTAGAAAAACCACATCAATGCCAGATTAGAAATTTGAATCCAGTTTACAGACCAAGACCACTACAAAGATTTAAACAAAAAAGCTATATACCTGCCTCTTCGAAGTGCCAATATCGTTATTTTGAAACAATACTCTTATTTGGATAGTCATTACTTAAATCACATGACAGTCAGGGGTAAGAAAGGTACACAAAGAAAAAAAAATCCAAATTAGAGCTCTATTTTAATCAATCTATCATACGGTAACAGTGAACCAATGTTTGTAGTTGATATAATGATATTAAAGTTCAGATTTGAATACTTGAATAAATGTACTTAACACCTGTTATTACTTATCTTCAGAAGAACATATAACCATTATACATGTTCAGATATACAATAGGTCTGTATGCACTCTGCGTTATATAATTATAAGTATGCAAGCTGAAATAAGTATTAAGTTTTATACAAGAAAGTATTTCAAAGCAAAATGTTTAATCACGTACGCCTCGTTGTATGCAGTCTGATTTAATCAATGGTTTGTTTGGTGTGTAACGAGACCTAGAGGACTTTGTATTGCGAATTATCATTGAAAACTACACCTTTCATTCCGATAAATAGGTCAGTAGAGTTAAATACTATATTCTCCTTTTTGTTGTTTTTTTCGTGTAGCTTTGACACAATCAAATGCTATCAATATCTTAAGAATGAAATGATTTACTTACAATTATTAACTTTGCCTTCGTTTCATAAAAAGAACAGTACGAACTCTATAAAAGAGTTGTAGGCCCCAAGTTCCAAATTTGGCAGTATTCTATTGCTTTTTATGTGTTCATTTGAACAACTTTTTCTTGGCAACCGCTAACAGGTACGCTTATTTTCATATATCCCTAAGAAATGACATTTATTCTTACATTTTATGTTTCATTTTCATTTTTAATTAAAGGCTATGTTTCTGAAAATAAATTTAATTTGTAGATAATTCATGGACTGTCAGTGTCAGATAAAATCCCCATAGATCCCCATCCACGTGACATGAAAGGATGTCTAGACAGCGAATGACATGAAGGTTCAGATTTATCAAATATGTTTGAATTGTAGGACATGAACACAAAAGAAAATATAAAGTAAAGGGTGATTTTGATAGAGTAAACAACGTAATCATTACTATTGACATTTCCTGAGTTCAGTTGAACGCCAATACATTTTGTAGCTTACAAATATGATTATGCAAAATGTTGTATGGGGCGCTTTCCAGTCGATGTGGTATCAAAAAGACTAGAATTTCAATCACTTCAATCAAAAGTTCCAAAGACGAGATATTTTAAAAAGCGGTTCATTTATTTTCTAAATCGCTATCGTATGGGATAATGTGACGTGGGCTTAGTATCTCTAACGTTATTCCAGGATATGTGGCCCAGTACAAATAGCGGATAAGCATCCTGCAAACTTTACCTCCAATAAATGTCATAACACATTTACCAACACACTGAAATATTCTACCTTCTTCCCATTATAACATAACATTTTTTATGACGGGATGTGTTTCTTGACAAAATAAGTCTTATGTATACGGATAAAGGTACGATACGGTATAACAGATTTCGTATCATGAATAAAAACGAAAAATTGATATGAAAAACTAGAACGAATAAACTTACTGTTATCCCAAAGTTTCCATTCTGAAGATTTCGGATTTTTCGGTCTGAAAGTAAATATCATCATTTTTTATGCAACAAAGAAATGTTTTGATTAAACCGGAGGGAGCATTTTTCTTCAACGTTTGTGTCAATCCGTTTCACATACATACCAATATGATAGTCAACGGATAAAAAAATGCTATTGCAGAGAAAAAAAGATAAAGTTCTAACTTAACAGATTACACTGTTATATCGCAATAAGATTTCTTTCACTCTTACGTTGAACTAACGAAAGAAATATCAGAGCTGAAGAGCAAGAATGTTCGTTATCTGTTTTACTTTCTACGAATTTGTTTTTGCCATGCCATTAATACTACTTAGATAACCATTGTCTGGTTACAACGAAGTGAAATTTCGATCAAATCATTCATATGAATAGGCATAAACAAAATGATTTAATCATACACACTTTTTGTGTCTTACGGGAGCGAAATCTATTGATTACTTACGTCACAACAACTCTGTTAGGTGATTTTTTTGGACATTTACACATCTGTTTGCAGTTTCTGTAAATAAATTTTAAAAAATCCACTGTCAAAAACATCAAGAAAATACTAACATGGCATCATAATCATAATCCAAACTCAAATTCCATCAAACTATGTCAAGATATGAACAAAAGAAAGATTTACATGGAGACTTCAGAAAAAGTTAAAGAAGAATGATACCAGGTGTTCCGGAAAAGTAAATGTATTATGAGCTCATATATGTACAAATCAATAGTTTTCAACCACACATACTTCTGATTGAACACAGGACAGTTCCGAGGATACACAGCAGGTGAACTATGCAACAGAACTATCATGTCGGATACCAGAGAGTGCTAATACCTAATGGTTTATCCGTTAACAGTATCAAATTCAATGCTTAGGTTTAACAGTGTTTCTGTAAGTCACAGCAAATTAATCACCCGTTGTATTAAATGGAATGGCAAGGAATAAAGCACTTCTTTCACTTATTTTCACACAAGCTCAGGCTAAAGCAGTTTGATGAACAGACATGGTTCAATTTCAACTGTTGTATGGCAATCAATATAAACGTGAGTAAATTTCAGTAACACCGATATCAAATGACTGGATGTATAACATATGTGTGATGAAATTACAATGTTTGATCCCCTTACCTATCAGCGTTTTATGAAAATCTATAGCTGTGAAATTCTGTGATAAACCCCATTTCACAGTGACGTCTTACAAACATATTTTGCATAACAAAACTCTTTTATTCTACACTAATCCGTGTGCAACATAGCTTGCACTCAATTTAAAACGCTAACTATTACCAAAATCTTCCACAAATAAGAAATCCCATCATGGAACAGAAATGTTGTATATTATTTCTTAAGCAAATATCGGTTATCATAATTAGCTTTAACAACTGATTATTTTAATGTGACATATCAAAAAAAAAAAACCAAAAAAACAAAGAAAAAAAAACAAACTCACGTTGGACATTTCAATCCCGAACAGCATCCTGCATTTCTCAGTAACATAAACAGCAAAACAAGAAGTCCAAGCAGCGCCAGCGTTGCCAAGGACGCGATGAGTGCAATGTTTTCAGCCGTCCAAAAGTCAGTTGGCGCCAAAGTTGTGGTTGTAGTGGTTGGCGTAGTCGTTGTCACATATCTGTATACAATATCAACATACGTAGTTCCAGTTCGTTGTGGGCTTCCATGGTCAACGGCTGTCACGTAAAAGCGATGTGTGGTACCATAGTCGAATGTCAGATCTGTAAGTAGTAAGATCTGGCCGTTTTTGGCGATTCTGTAATAGGATTCGCCAGTGGAGGATGTCCCTGTGTATTCTATTTCAGCATTGTTGCCGGAGTCTAGATCAGTCGCGCTTATAGTTTGAATGAGATCCCCAGGCCTGTGGTTTTGGTTTGCCTCCACCACAAGCCCTCCATAGGCGAAATCAGGAGCATTATCATTGATGTCATTGACATATATAGATACAGTGGCTGAGCCTGAAATATATAGTTACAATATTGTTGATAATATTTATATAACACCATTTTTTTCTTTTGATGTTTGCTTTGAAACAAGTGTTACACTCCGCTTAAACCGATAAATTAATTCTTTTCAAAATCTATGTTCAATCATGTGCTGTTTTATTGGTGCTATTCGAATGCCCAGATGATTCCACATATTTATTTTCCGGTCTGAATTATTCATTTAAAAAACACCACTCATCGTTTTGTCTTTTCTAAATCACATGGTTACTTTTTAATATAAATATGATCATTCAAAGTACTTTATTTTTCAATTTCAGCTCGCAGTATTACAGATATAGAAAAAAAGACTATTCCATTTTTTCTATTTCATTCTTAACATTAATATTTCAAACAATTTTACCCATACTTCCATTAAACCAAATGCTGTTTTCGGAATTAATATGCAGAGTGACTAATCCCTTCAGATCAAATATATGATGTTTTGAAAACAACACATGTAACGAAAAAAATATACACTGGTGAAGGTATTCAGTTAAACCTTAAAATGACTTACCTGTCAGAGCGAATGTATCGACACATTCAATGACAATCGAAGCGTTCTGTGGATGACTACCGGTATCGTAATCATAATTTACGGCAAACGTTATGATACCTGTAGCGGAGCCAATGGCAAACAAGTGTGCGTCTGTTCCGCTTCTGATGCTGTAGGTATGCGAATCTGGATCATCCGGATCAGTAATTAGAAATCCAAGATCTATTGTGCCGGACCCTATCTGAAATTCATAAGGCGGACATTGATGCATTTAATCAGCGAGATTAACAATGAATTAAATCATGCATATATGTATATGCATATGCGTAGATTTCCACCTTACAGGCTACTAGCACGATAAATGAAAAGCAATATAATATGTCCTTCCTTATTTGGCAATGCTTTATTTTATTATCAATCAAATGGATAATATTGATGTTTGATTTCATCACTGACAATATTTCTAAATCAAATATTCTTACCCCTCCTTCGTAAACAGAGGCTTCATAAAGTGTCTTGTCGAAAGAACAGCGTTCGCCAACCTCCAGGATTGTTATCCGTAGATAATATGGACCCGTCGTATGTATACTGTCCGTTACATAGAAATCAAGAGTGTATTCGGTCTGATCTTCATAGTTAAATCGCTTGGATGTACTTAATGACACCACGTCTGAAGTAGATATCAGATGTATAGAATAACTCTATTTCAATATATTGTATTACTCCGCCATTTAAAATATATACATGTAGAACGTTTAAGCTTTTTAAAATCAGAAATATTAACAGACCTTTATTCCAATTTGGATACCATGGGAATATTAAAACACTAATTATATTCATAAACTCGTAGAATCAGAAATTATTCGCCTGAGATGACTTTTTGCTGTTTTTCTAATACCTTTAAAATCAACATTTTTGGAGGTCGTTTGTATATGTATAAATAGAAAGAGTAAATTCGTATTTTCTATATATATAATTACGTTCAGGTCCTTCAGTGGACTCACTAACTTGTCCTAGAAGAACGAAACACCTGTAGGATGCAGTATAATTCATTGTTTGGCTCTACTTTATCTAACTCTGAATTATTAAAAGGTGCTATTCTCTTGTGTGTCTTTTTGTACATTTTTGTTGACATAGTACCAAATATTGCTGATCATGAAATACACAAATATAGTAATATTGTTAATATTAGTAATACTTGTATAACTCATGCCTACGAACAATTTACTAAATATACTGTATTCAGTATATGAATCATTATAGACATAATACTGTTAAAATAGTGTTTACAGTTACTACATACAACATTTTAATACTACAATATCATAACGACGTCATTAAAACTGACTAGTGTCATTACACTTACTGTTTGTGAGGTTAAAAAAGCCAGCCGAGGCAGCTGGTGTAGTATCAAATGTCACATATTGTGTCTGTCCGCTGTCTGGGTCGTTTATATTAAGGGTGTAAATGACAGTGCGTGAGGAGGTGGTTTCCAAAAACGAAACAGACGTCACAGAGTTGAGGACCAGGTTTGTGATAGTTGGTGCCGTGTTGAGGTCTAGAAAAAAATACACACTTTTAACACATGACTAATTAGTAAGATATTTCAGAAATCTAATGTAAAAGATTGAAGCATCGTTTCCTAAGAATTGATGGTCGGATATCAACTTTTTCCTGTATAATTACTCCAACATTTGTTATACAACAACAACAAAAGCTAAATGTGTCGTAAAGCTGTAACATTATACTATAATTGATACTCTCTATATCATAATCATATTATCATGATTTTACCTACAATAAATTTTATTTATTTCCGGTAATTTTTCTTATTGCCAATCAAAACATTTACTTAGTTAAAACCGACAGTGTGTAAAACTGTCAATCGGGATTGGAAATATAACGAGAAGTTACAGTTTTATGAATGCTTAGTGGAATGAAATTATCATTTATTTTATGATTTTAATCCAATTTCACAGCTTTAAAGACAATACGAGAATCTTTGTATAAACAGGTTACAGACTTGTAAGAGTAAGACTGAGTAGGGCAGATGTAGACAGCTTGTTGTCGGTAGCGGTCACATTTAGAACGTATACACTGGTTAACTCGGAGCTCAGGTCTCTGGTTGTCGTAATTTCTCCAGTGGCTAAACCGAGAAAGAAACATATATATATATATATTGTGTCGATCAATAACTCTTTTATTTTAGCATAATGTCAAAGCATTGCATTGGAATGTTGGAGCTATCGAATACTAGGATGTGTCCTAGAAGGACGAAACAGCTGTGTGATGTAACACCATTGACGAGTCGTAAAAGGACGAAACAGCTTTATGTTGTAACATCCTTGAAGCTGTATGATGTAGTTAAGTTCATTATTTAGCTATAATGTATCTAATTATGAATTAGTAGTGAATGGTGATGATATTCAATTACTTGTCTTTTGTATAGCTTTCGATAGCCATCACAGTAAAGAACCATCATCTGACCATACGAAACGTTGATTCATCCGTTTATATGACACTTGATAACTGGTTACCAACACCTTACTGTCAACAAATTTAAAGTCGAACGACAAGCAAAGCATATCATATACAAATTTCATCGAATAGGGTTCCCCATCTTTGCCTTACACTGGAGCCTCAAGCGAAGAAATGGAGCTTTAGGTAACAGACGTTTATGTATAATAATTATTTTGACAATGGTTCTTCTTAAGTAATTTCAGACACTCGCATCCATTCTAAATATTCTAATATAAACAACTTAAACCACTGATCTAGAATTTGTGTGTACTACATCATCGTTACCTGTGTTAATAGAAAAACTGTCTGTGGTCGGATCGGCCTCCATGCTGAAGTAGACCTGATCTTGATCTGCGTCCGTGGCGGTAACGGTGAAAAGACTTGTTGATGCTGCTGTGTTCTGTGCATCCGGATCAGGTGAAACCGCCCCTGTATAAAGATGTTTTTTTTTTATGTCCGTTTTACTGTTTAAGGAATGTTACCCTCAGATGTTTAATGGTTTGGAATATTCCTTCTCTATTTGTCATAATGCACGCTTCAATTTACTAGTATACTTCTAGTACATGTATTCCACTCTTTCAAATATATTTCTACTTTTGTCCGTTACCTGGGATATTGGTAAACTGCGGTGGACGATTTTCTATGACATCAACAACAAGAACAGCTGATCCGGAGGCCCCTTGTGGGGAGTCGACACAGGTGAAAGTCACATTATACGACTGTACCGATTGATAGTTGAATCCGGGGTTGGAGAGGATGTAGAGATTGTATGCTGTAAAAACAAAGTGATTCATGATTTACATAGTGCAATACCTGTTGTGACTTTAAGACACTGTCTTGAAACTATCATTAAGGTTTCAATTTATATTGACAAAAATAGCTATCTCATACCTTGGTGTAAATACAATTATGTAAACAGACGAAACATGGAATGACCTTCAAATGCATTGTGACGTCACGATAAAGCGGAAAACATTGCGAATAAAGTCTATTTTTTTTTTAAAAGCCGCTTGGTACATTAAACAAATGTACACAAAAACACCTTATCGCATACAAATTTAGAACTCGATATAAAAGAGCCAACTAGTATATGAAACTGCATTACGTTGCTGTTTCCTCCTTCTGGGAATCTTCGGTGATACAAGAGACAGAAAGTGAGGGGAAGCTTTGGAAGTATTTTAGGAAAATCTAAACTAGAAATATGCCAAATTTAAAGATGGAGGGAGTGTTTTTTTGAGTATTTAATAATTTCAATATTGTATTCAAAATAGAGAAGAGACTACAAACACTGAAGGGAAAAGTGAAGGAAACGATGAGGATTTGATTTTGAAGCAATGGAAATTTTCTTTGCAATATGCGAAACCTTCAAAGGAAGTACATTTACAGTACACGTTACGTTAAACTTACCTCCTGTTGTGCTATTTTTCCTGATGTCGAATTGTGAACCACTGGGAGCAACAGATATACTACACACAAAAGTGTTCAACTCTGCGTCCGTTACAGCAAGGGCCCATATATTGATCTCAGTATTTTGATTCTCCGAGACGGAGTAAATATCTGGTAATCCGGTGATGGCTGGAGCTGTGTTTCCGGTTACGTCGGCATATACAGTTCCGGAAGTGGTGCCGCCACTACTGTCAGAACATGTTATAGTTAACACATGTTGCGTTGCTACTGCAGTGTTTAGCTGTTGGTCGGCATTGTCGTCTAACCGTAGTATATACTCTGCGAAATAATAATATATAGAGTGGTAACCATGATAAGATTTTTCGTCATTTTCACTAATTAACATGCAGGCGAATTACACTTACTTTTACAGAACCTTTTGATATCTGCCTAGGGCAAAATTAACATGAATTCGCGTATGGTGGTAAAACATAACATGGTGTGAAACTGTGTCGGTATACCGTATCCGATCTCTGTTTACTAGGTACAAATAAAACAAATAAGGATATAACGAATAACCAAAATATCGAGAACCCGACCCCTCCCCCCCCCCACACACACACCCCAGCACTCCTTCCATTAAAAAAAAAACATTGAAATTAATCAACATCGATAATAAAGTGAAAGTCGGTATGGATATTGTCAACATACCCGATATAGTTACATTCTGCAAAATTGAGAACGGACCGGATGGTGACGACGTCACACTGCACGTGATGGCGTCTCCTTCGGGGTCAGACACAACTAACGTATGCAAATCTCGACCAGTAGTCTCGGTCTCGTCAACAGTTACCGTGACCGGAAGTCCAGTGATAACAGGGTCGGCGTTAGGAGATACATTGACAGTGAGTGTTTCTGTAGAGGAGCCATAATTATCTGAACACACTATAGGGATGGTATATTGTGGTGTGGTAGCCTGGTCAAGTCCTGCATTGGCATCAAGGTATACTGTAAAAATGCAAGTTAAAAGTAACATCATCATCATCATAAACTCTTCAAGAAGATAAAAGTTTACATGTTTTCTTTACAAAGACCGACCTGTCAACGTTTGAAAACAGGATATTAATATCAAACAGAGCCAAGATCAGATCCTGTTTGAAGTTGACAACCCTGAAAACCACTAGTGTTGAACTAGTATTAAAATTCAGTATTTGGGAATGGGGTGGGTAGGTGTTCGTATCTGACTTGTTGCAATAAATGAAAATTAAACTGCCATTATGATATCGGGATGAATGCTTTTGACCAGTGATTCTACAATTCGTAAAACGTAAAACGTCAATTTTACCACTTGGATAAAGCATGTCTTCCTTGCACTAGAATAACAAACAACTGTTTGATCGACCACGGAAATCAATTGAATTGTCACCACCTGAGAATATTTGGGACATTCATATGTATTGCATGGGAGAATGCCATAAATCTAATCGCATAGTTTTGTATTTAACCATGACACTAGTTCTATTAGAGTATATCAATTAGTTCAGTTATATATACGTGACAAGGATTCATAAAACGAATGATCGATTAATTGCAACATAATGCTACCAATATGTTTTGGTTTGATATAATGTACTACAAATGATAAAGCAGTATCAGATAAGGCTCGAAACACATGTAGCTGCATTAATATACCTTAATAATAGAATAGAAAAAGTGTCATCAACATACAATAAAAATGATATACAGCTGCAACAACCTGTTGTGTACATTAAAAATACATAAATCGGTCAAAAAGAAATACAAAGAAATACAATACCCAATACAACGAAAGCTGTTTTTATTAAAATTGACATTGATAGACAAATTTCTTTTTTTGGAAATTTGTTTCATAATTCTTTACAGTCATTATTGTTATGGTATGAAAGCTATGCGATATTTACTGAACATTTTAATTTTCAGCCGATATACATAGTAATGTATAGTGGTTTAAAATGGTTCAGTAAACAGTAAACACGATGTGGATGAATCAATAGGGAGGCAAGCAAACATACAGGTAAATCGTTCATCATTATCAATATACAGAGTAGACCATTGTTGCTGTGTAGTGGCAACACACAGAATGATATATATACCATAAATAGAACATACAATAAAACTATATATATATATATACCATGCGAAAAATAAATAGTGTTAACATCCCAGACAAAAATATACCCTGATACAGACAAACAGCACAAATACACATTATATAATGTAGTGAATACCCAATGTAAAAGAAGTTAAAGTGACAGCAGACATGTTGTTAAATATTTACACGTCAAAGCAATTCATAGAATGTTCCGGTACATTTCTATACATTTCACATGGATATTATAAATGCTTTCCAGGATTTTGTTCCAATTGGATTTTATTGATTTTAAATTTTAAGAATTAAAAACTATACCGGAAGTGCCATGTCCTATGGGACCTCATACCGGACTCTGTCCTATGGGACCTCTCAAAATTCAATGATGAAACCAACTTGTTACATGACCTTATTCACTTGCATTATTATACTCAATTTACTTACCATAGGTACCATACAGAATGCTGAAAGGTGCAGATGCAGGTGTCGTAGTTCCGATGATGCACGTGAAGGGATCGGCATCAGTCACAGTTATATTGTGAGCCAAAGTAGTTGTAGTAGTACCTTCGTTGATGGTAATGGAAGTCGGTAGACCGGAAATAGTAGGGGGCGTGTTAGGTAATATATTCACAGTGATGCTGTCTGTTGCTGCGTTGCCATTCTGATCAGTGCATACTATAGTCAGGGTATACACAGAGACTGTATCATACTCGAAGCCTGGGTTTGTGGACAGGTAGACGTTGTATACTGGAAAATAAACATTTAAATCTAAGCATTAATATACTGCCAAATAACATTGATTTATGTTTTGGAATTTCTGGATTACAATACTATGTAATTTCGTTAAGATAAACATCACACAAAGTATGGATGACTATTGTAATATGTGAACAATTTTGAAGTTAATATATTATTAATTGTGAAGATATATGAAACTCACGTGGTCAGTCTAAGATATAACTTCTTCATGTGGCTTTATATTGAAGGTTAACAATTAAAAAGGCAATTTATTAGAAAAACAATTCTTTTCTGTCAGAGGAGTCAACATCTCATGTATGGAAAATAGCCATTTAAAGTTTTTATAAGTAACATGTATCATTTTTCGATGTAATATCTATTTTACAAAACAAGTTTTCATTATAAAGTTATGGAAGGTTGTTTGGATAATTAAAAAAAAAAGTTAATTTTTATTGGAATTTACAAGCTCAAGACTGCAAAGCAACTGCAATTGAAAATTTGGAGGAGAAACAAAATCTCCGATGAAGTATTTAACAATGTTTGAGATTTAACTCTTGTGAGACATTCAGCTTTGATAGAGAATATGTATATAAGTTCTGGCATTTTTACATAAGAGTAATTGATCTCGAAGAAACAAAAGCAGATTGATATTGTCGGGTTCTTAGCATAAAGGAATATAAAAAATCCAGTCCAAACTCACGTAATTAATTCAAATGTGTGATTTGCAGTGATAAAAAATCATACAAACTTTTGCTGAATTCTATATTATACACTTAAACTGCTTCGCAAGATATTTAACAAAGTATAGAGAAAATATTTGAATTGTCAATGCTATCAACCGACCGGCGGCGGGAACGTCCACGCCAAAAATTGTAGTTCATAAGCAAACGTTTTACAAAAGTGTCATATAAAGCGATTTAACTTCATGATAGAAATAAGGATAGAAAAACACAATGGTCACATACGTGATAAATTTTATCATATATCACGAGCTCAAAGACTGCGTAAGGCGGATCATTGACTATATGTTTAATAATCATAGTGTAAGTAACAAAGAAAAAAAAACCTGAAAAAAACCAAAAAAATATCATTCAATGAATATTCACTAGCGTGGTAAATCGTACCCGTAAGAGATTGTTTAAACTACAATAACTGATAATAACCACAGGTTTGTTAATCTATGCTTTAGCACATATAAACTTTTAAAATACGTCTATGATACAATGTTTATTCTCTTCCTAGGTTAAACAAGTAAGGCCCCAGAGTCATTTTGCCGAGACCTAGAGGGACGAAACAGTTGTATGAAGCAGTTTCCTTCATTATTTAGCTCTACTGTAAAGATTGTGTTAACTTGACAGTAGCCTTTCACAAAACAATCAGATGATATTGTCTATTTTTTCAACTTGATTATCTATTGTAAGTTTTGAAGTATCCTTTGTGTCATGGAATAGAAAGCATGTGCTTATAAGTTTTGTCTATGTATATAACAATGTTATATAAGAGATTATATTGAGATGATAATGTATGAATCATGTCTGCAAACGACCTCTTAGTGCTCGGTACAGCTTCAGTCACCAGTATACCATCATGCATACAAATATCTTCATTTCTATATTGCTAAGATATTAAACATTCTTTTTTTTGTATTTCTTTTATTTTTGAAAAGTTTCATAATTTTTACAGATACTGACATGTGCAACACACTTTCCCATGCATCATCATCATCATCATCATCATCATCATCATTAAACCACAACATCCTCACTATCATTAAGAAATTCCTTTTGTCTCTATGTCTCCTGTTTTAATATAATAGTTTTAAAAATAATTATTTACGATCGTCCCACGAGAAAATCAAACAATTTATACTGATCGATGTGGTAAAAAGATGACATCGTCATACCGATTTCTTCTTAATAAAACTGTTTGTCACCATAGTACATGAACTGTTTTCTTTCATTTCCAGTCGAAATTGTATTGAAAATGGTCATTGAAGTCACATGAAAGGAAATTAATTCATTGGGTAAATACCAACCTGTTTTCATCTGAATGCAATGCAAATTATATGATGTGTACGTTTACATATTTCATATAAATAAACTATAAGAAGCTATTTCTGGGTACGATAAGAAGAAAAAATAAGCCTTACATGAATCTGGAATCAGTCCAACGTTTGTTACATATTAATGATATACTGCGTTCGCTACCTATTAATGATATACTACCTTTGTTATATATTAATGATATACTACCTTTGTTATATATTAATGATATACTACCTTTGTTATATATTAATGATATACTACCTTCGTTATATATTAATGATATACTACCTTTGATATATATTAATGATATACTGCGTTCGCTACCTATTAATGATATACTACCTTTGTTATATATTAATGATATACTACCTTCGTTATATATTGATGATATGATACCTTCGTTACAAATTAATGATATAATATATTAATTATATACTACCTTCGTTATATACATGTACATGTATTTTTAAGGAGGCCTCTATGTATATCATTCTTTTGTTTATATTTTGCCATAATTTTATTGAATTTGAACACTGAAATTTGAAAATTAGATGTCTGTTGACATATTTCTCTGTTGTTTTTATGTACCTGTTATTGTGTTTATCAGCTTTATCATAATTAAACTCTTGCTAAGATTTTGTTTGTTTGTTGATTTGACCATATGTTTGTACATATGTGTAATTAAGATATATAATCACCATGTATTGACTGTGAAAGGTATATTCAACTATTCTATATAACATAGCTCATGCAGATGTTCCTTACTCCGATATGTACAGAGTTCAAAATATTAGGTCAGTGCCAATGTCTTTAAAGTTGTACTCTTAACTAACCGTTCACATAAAAGTACGTCATAGCGTCCTGAGTAGTATTGTACCGTTGGTTTGTTTGTGAAGTATTTAAATGTTACTTCGTGATAACAGTTAAGGTCAGACAGAAAAAATGAGAAATTGAAAACTATCGATCCCATGCTCATAAGATATAATAATCCTGTCTTATCATTAATAGTGCGTCACTTAATATTTGTATAACATAGCATTGGTTACTGTAACATGGGTAGTACTCAACAATTATAATCTGTCTAACAGGTCGATGGGACTGTAATAGTACATTGGTAGTACCCCACAATTAAAACGACCAACGGTATCACAAAACAGTGTTTAATTTTATAGTATCAAAGTAAAACTTCTATCTCAACTCTATACTTAATATCTATTTCTATTGTAATCAAAATATAATGAATAGGGACATTACTACGTCTAAGGACACTCGCACCCATGTGAAGTGTTAATATCTCTTGCTATTTCAATACTTTCATATCATCATGGTTTTATCTCAATAAGGTGATCAAATTTATTGACGTCATCAGTCATTGTCTTCACATTGATGGGATAATATATTAAATATATCTTAAATGCTTCGTGTTGTATCACTTAAACACTTTGATAATTATTTGATTTTGCGTTCAGATTACTACATAAGGTATTAACAACGATACTCTACACAATCCTTATGTAAGATACAGAAAACACCCAAAGACTAAAATTTCATCGAATTCATATTTTTCTTTGATCAAAACGAACGAGCTGTTTATTTATTTATTTCTTGTTAATTTTAATCTATCTTCTTTCTTGATAACAAATAACAACTCGAATAATAGCACTAATGACTAAAACGATACTTACTGTGAATTAAAAAGTAAAATAGGCTACAAATTTTGAAAACGTAAGTTATCATAGTACCACATGTTGAAGATTAAAGTGATTTTCCTACTTCAAACTATGGGGAAAGAGAGACACAAAACATGAAATGTAAAATGAAAAAAATCATAATCACTTTAATAGCAGAAGATATACCGCCGAATTACCAAACATAAATATTAAAAATACATAAATACATATATGAACATATGTAACAGGCGTTAGCAAACAGAGAAGTAAATTTTATTGATAAAATATTCTAAACTAAAAAAAGGACACAAAAAACTCACTTACCCCCAGAATTGTCGATAAGGGTGAATCCTGTGACAGCGGGCGTTAGTTGACAGGTGTAGCTTTCACCTTCCGGTTCTGTAACTGCTAAAGTAAGTAAACTGTCCGCTACCGCAGTTGATCCTACAGCGCTTTCCATCACACTTACAGAAGCAGGCAAATTATCCAGTGTTGGATAATTGTTGCTGATGACGTCGACCGTTAGAACTCCGGATGTCGAGTCAGTGGAATCTGAGCACGTGACTGTTACAGTAAAGGACGTGACACCTGCAGCCACGATAGCAACGTTGGAGTTAGCATCCAGATAAACCTTGTATTCTGAAAGATGGAAAAGCATTTCAGTAAATATTTTCTCCGTTTTTCACATTTTACAGTTAACTTGCAAAACTTGTCATTTGATCATATCTCTATACATTACAATGGCTGTTATATCAGCAACAGGCAACATACCCGGAATTAACACATCCTGGATCATTGAGAAAGGGCCGTTTGGTGTGGATGCCACACTACATGTAACAGTCTGTCCATCTGAATCCGCAACTATAACTGTTTTAAGTGATCTCGTTGCCGTTTCAATGTTGGTGACAGAAACTGTTGCAGGAAGTCCAGTTATTACAGGGGCATTATTAGGGGTGACGGTGACTTCTAACACGCCACTCGATTGGCCGAATGCGTCTGAACACGTGACTGTGATGCTATATGATGGTGTCGTCGCATGATTTAACGATGGATTATCGTTCAGATGAATAGAATAAACTGAAAGGTGAAAAAATGTACATGAAATTTCAACCTGGAAAACACATATTTACATTTTTATGGTCATTGAGTTTTGTTATGCAGATTGCTTTACATGTAACCAGTTAATGAGAATAAGTTACAAAATACACTGCTAAATTCTGAGTACCTTACTGAGACTATCAAATAAGATTTATCAACCCAATGCATCTTTAGTGGGCTTACCTGCTCCGCTTGACTGAAGATTGAACGGATCGCTGGTAGGTGAAATCGCACACGTGAACATATTCGTCTCAGCATCAGAAACAGATATTGTGTATACAAGTCTAGTGACAGTTTCTCCTTCTAACACATTCTCAAATGCCGGCATACCAGTGATAGTCGGAGGTGTGTTGGGTAGTATATTAACAGTGATGTCACCTGAGCCAGTTTCCGAGTTGGAGTCAGTACATGTTATTGTCACTGTATACAGATTCACAGTGTCGTGTTCAAAACCAGGGTTCGATGTCATGTAGAAATTATAATCTGAAAAAGGTTTGATGTTGAAGACGATTATCTACTTAATTCATTAAAGCAAGACCTTTGATCAATCGTGAATTAATGTCTTTCCTCTTGTTCTGGAATGGACTATTTTTAACATATTAAAGTGAATATCTTGTTAAGTAAAACTGTAGACAAATGTGTATTTTATAACAATGCTGATTTCAGAATAGCTTTATATATATATATAATGTAATAATTATATCTTATATCCTTTTCATCAACAGCAATTACACATCGATACCTGATGTAAGTAGGCTCCCACAATAAGGAAATACATTATGTATACCAAAGGAACCGCGCAATCTTCACCAATATCAATAATATAATTTTGAAAACAAGGGGAATTAGGCACAAATTCAATGAGCAGTAGAGCATATTCTATGTGATGGAAATTTCAAAGCTTCTGGTGTACTACGGAATAGAATATCGATTTGAAAGGAGGCAAAAACTAAGCACAACTATGAAATAGATTCAGTCATTACGGTTAAAAACCTGTTACCTAAGATTTCCGCACAACAACCGATAAGAGACTGATACTGAGGGCTACATCTGGTAAATGCAGAGAGGTAGAGGCAGGGAAAACAGACATTGAGTGGATCATTCAGCTTATATTTCAATGGAAAGGAAAAATCGGTCACTTAATTCTCGAGACTCCAGGGGTTACGATAATTGTTTAAGAACATTTTTGCTCTCTGCAGCCTTGGCACATGTCGTTGCAACATTGATGGTTCCATGTGCGACACCTCGTGGACAAGACGAAAAGACTAGTTTGATCCTTTGATGTACATCAAACGAATCTCGAGGTCGCATAAAGGTATGTTGTGCTGGCTTTGATGTTAGATGTCGCTCCTTTATAATCATTAAAAGGATCTATCAACCTGTGATTAGTCTTTTTTGTCCTGGAACCAATCAGATTACGTCGCTTGTACCTTCAATTTGGCAATGACATGTTCCAGGGGTGCAGCGAGCGAAAGTGATTGCAACCCGTAGAGAATCGAGGATGTAGTCACTGTGAAGACAAGGATTGAGAGAAACTATCTAGGGAACAGCAGGCGGTAGTGTCCAGCCGAATTATCACTGACGATACCAAGATAGAAAACAACACAGAGAATATTCAAAGGCAACGGATTCTAAATTCAAACTCAAATTCGATAAAACTGGAGAAAATGCACAGATCCCCTAACGATGTTTTGTGATAATTAGACTGATAATGTAGGTGATCCAAAAGGGTACGCGTCTCCCGCCTCATTGTCGACATCCGCAATGTTAATCAAAGTAGGTAATGTCATATTAAAAAATGATAACACTAGGCATACTAATGAGTATCTCATCCATTTTCACATCTCCCAAAGTAGAACTTTCCATAGGAGAAACGTTTCCTTCTTTATCAAAGACATCCCTCATGTAGATCAAAGTAAGTGATGCCACTTTTTCGAATGAGAAACAAAACCAAACCAACAGCATCGGAGCCACCAGGCATAACAAAGAGTATCATGTCAATTTAATATTTCACAACCTAGAGTATTTGTAAGTGAGGTTATTATGATGACCAAGATACTTCTCCATCATCATCATCATCATCATCATCATCATCATCTCAATAACCTTGTTTTATCCGTTAGTTGTCAACATATAACACGGAAATAATTAAAAAAAAAACAGGAACAAGCTTTCGTGTTAAATCAACTGGGATATACAAACATACATGTAATAAAGTGGGCATCAAAAGGGCCACAGCTTACCTGAACCATCATCAGTAAGGGCGAAACCAGTGACTGTCGGGGTTACAGTGGACACCTGACAACTAAATGTGTTTGTCTCGGGGTCGCTAATATTAAGGGGTGACACTGCAGATAACGCGACAGTCGTCGAGCCCACGTCACTTTCGACGATGGAGACGGAGTTGGGTAGGTTATGTATGACTGGAGGCTTAAAAATAAAGTTTAAATAGAGTGTCAGATTAGTGTTTAATAAATTTCTTAAACGAACTTCACTTCAGATTCAGAATTTTTTAATTAAAAGGAAAATAAATAATTGAGACATGTAAATCACAGGAATTCTCAAAGGGGCTATGATAGTTACTATTAAACGTAGGCTATGTCTCCATCACCCTGTAACTGCTAAAATTCGATGTTATTGAAATATAAATAATGCTTGTCAAATGATACATTACATTGAATACACATGTTTTAAAATTCATAAAAAATAACATAAGGACTTAACGATGAGCACACGTTTAGCATCTAACATTTAGTATTTTTGATACAATGCTTCGTATGACGTAAAGAATATCATGCTTTGCTTACAATATTTTCATAATAGTTTTACCAATCAATAAAAACTGTTACTATTTCCTCAACGCCAACTAAGAGTCACGAATAAACATTATTCAATACAAATTGTTGAAATAAGTTTGGAACAAAATGTATATAAAATAAATTCAGTTTCAAAGAATAGAAATTGCATATAAATATGTTTTCAATGTAAAACGAATTGTGTTCCCATGGTGTTCCCATCGTTTTCCTAACGAGGTCAATATTTCAGTTTCGATGCTGAATTATTGAGTTAAATTGTGTTCTTTTTCTGATTATTGTAGCAATAATTGCGCATCTGATACATCATTACTTAATTGTATCTACTAACAATGCGGTATGTCGATATTTTGATGACGTTTTACGGTATTTTGATGACGTTTTACGGTATTTTGATGACGTTTTACGTTCTGTTCGAGGTTATAAGTGACGTCCCTATATTCAACCTTCTGTACTCCGCTATATATCACGTTGTCATTTCACTTTAAATCATCGTTTTATCAGGTTCATATTGATGAATGCCTGTCATTCTAAAGAATCGTCGTTGCGTTATGAGAAGTCACGAACTAATACCAATAATTTGAAACAGCCTACATAATTACGATACTAATTTTCTACACGTTCAAACAGTCAATCAATTAGCTTCTTGTAAATTCTTTTCCAACCTAAAACCATAACAATTTCAAGAGTATGATTATCAAGAGGTCAAAGGTCACCGTCAAAGGATTACGTGATAATCCCATGCCTGGTAGATATTGTCTATTAACAGAACGCAATCTAATGGTAACCAGTCCTTATTATACTATATTTAAATAACACAAATTATTTCAAGTTTATAGACAACCAATGAGAAGTGAAACACATGTCCATGTGACCTTGTAATATAGCATTCTATTGCACGATGACGTATACGTGTCAGCAATTATGACATCAAAATGATATCACGTGACATCAGCAAGTCTTTGATTGAAGGCGTGCAATAATTATTGATGCATCGTTCGCCTAACATTTGACTGACAGGATTTGTTTTCAGATTCTCAAAAAGTAGAATATGATATGAAACCAAATCTCGGAACAAGTTTAATTAGGAGTTTCGTTCCATATGTCGACGAAACTTCGTCTGGAGTAAGAATATACTCCTTTTAGAAGGTTTGCAAGAAGTATTTTCATAATTTTATAATAAAAAAATCGTTTTTAATATCTTGGTATTGTTGGTAATTGCCCATCTGTTATATTACACTCGGCCTCCGGCATAACGCATGCTCTATCATGTACACATCGGGGTTGATAGTTTAAGTATTATACATGAAGCACAAGGAAGCATACAGTATATGTATAATACATTACATGCATAATTACCATTTTCATTTTTCAATAACTTTACATAATCAATTAAGACTTATTGCATATTGTAGAGAACTGTAATGCGTTTAGGTATACGACGACGATAGAAATATGAAACGTATGATAGAGGTATGCGCAAAGCCCAGTCATGAACGTAAACCCTATTTTAAAGTGTTGCTGTTAAAATATCTCAGGTTAAATAACACACAAGATTCAAGCTTTCTTTACTGGCCTACTTGGAAAGCAGAAAATACTTTTAAGTAACATGTACAACTTATTTAACTTTGATTTTTTTTCTTTATCATGATTATACTCATGTTACAAGCACGGATATCCCCGTAAAAATCCTCTGAAATATCAAATCTAAAAACTGTCACTAGTTTGCTGAGTAAAACTATATGAAACTATTAATATAAAATTAAAGCATAATAATCATTTTATATCAGTTTTATATCAAAATCTCAATCAGATGAATAAATATTTTTAATATAAACTGTTCAAAAAGAAAGACAAAAATTAAAACACATTTTAGAAATTAAACTTAAAATCATTTTTTTAAAATTAGAATAATACCTTTATAACAAAAATGTAATGTTACGGAAAACATGACCAAAAAAATAGATAAATAAAAAAATTAATTAAATACTTACCAAGCAGAGCACATTGCTGCCAAGAAATACAAATATTAGACATATTTCGATGTTCATACTGTTCCTGTTTCTGACGGTTAAGTCCGTTAAGTTACTCGTTTTGTAGTACACTGTATCAGGGTATTGGTCGGCTGTTATAATTTCAAATTATTCACATGTGAATTCCACCATTTTTCAAAATTTCAAAGCATGAAACCAGAATGTTAGCAAAATTATCAACCTTTTTGAGAGAACACTGAACGCAGTATTACCAGAAATCGTTTACGCAAGTAAAATTGCTCCACCAATATAATGAAAACAGACAGGGTCGTCACACTGTAGGTTCTGTCATCTTAATCAATATTGTGAAACAACGCATATCACACTACAGCTAGTCCCAACATACTTTAATTTCCTCTTTCAGTCATGAAGAATAACAAAAATGTATGATTGACCACGAACAATAAAAATCAATCATGCAGAACACAGTTGGTGTCTTGACAAATATTTTACTTGTAGAAAACAAGTCTTTCATCAGGTTGGTAATTCATGATGTCAATAGGGGAGAGAATTAATCATTTTCCCGTTAAAAGAGGCACCGTTTTGAAGGTATAAACGGTCTTTACAAATTTATCATAATAGACATTATCACACTATTAGCTCAAACTGATTCATTGTATTGTAAAGGTGTAAGTGAGCGTTCAGAGATGGGATCTTGCAGCACCTCTGTGTATTTTGTAATGGAGCAGACTCAACTCAACCTGTGTTTATACAGATTACAAAAGCAATGCATAATGAAGAGATAGGAACAGAAATGTGTTTATGTAATAGTATGTTTTAAATTAGCGCATTTTGTATATTATTTAGCAAATGTTTATAAAACGTAAGAAAGCGTGTACTTTGTAACCGACAATGAAGTTGACTATGCTTTAAATTGAATCATCATATTCACACTAATCGTCCACCGTAACATGACATGAGGGTTTATGTACAAAGGCTCAGTCATAGTCCTTCGAAAAAAATCACTTATTTACACAAATAATCTACTGTTTATTCGTTATTACTTTTATCTAAGTGAGAAGGGCCAAATTTGGCCATGAATATTTAGAAATTAAATGAGAGTAAAATGACATTAAAAAAAGATTCAACAGGTGAGTTCGTAAGTTTAATCGGCAAAAAAAACCCAAATACATAACTAGGGGCAATACATTAAGTTGAAAAATACATCGTTAATATTCCATCGTCAACGACAAATGTTCTGTCGGAATTTTGAGAAATTGGTCACTCGTCGTACATTCCTGATATTGCGAAACCTAACTTTTTGCTATGTAGATCAACTCGACAGCATCTTGATATTATAATGTTTCAGGATTACCGTCATGGAAATTGGATATAAATAGATTTACTAATCAATTGCACGCCTGATAATATGTCGTTCTATTGTTACTGATCAATTGCACGCCTGATAATATGTCGTTCTATTGTTACTGATCAATTGTCCTACACTCCTGATAATATGTAGTTCTATTGTTACTGATCAATTGTCCTATTGTTACTGATCAATTGTCCTACACTCCTGATAATATGTCGTTCTATTGTTACTGATCAATTGTCCTACACTCCTGATAATATGTCGTTCTATTGTTACTATCAATTGTTACTCCTGATAATATGTGTTCTATTGTTACTGATCAATTGCACGCCTGATCCTGATAATATGTAATATGTTCTATTGTTACTGATCAATTGTCCTACACTCCTGATAATATGTAGTTCTATTGTTACTGATCAATTGTCCTACACTCCTGATAATATGTCGTTCTATTGTTACTGATCAATTGTCATACACTCCTGATAATATGTAGTTCTATTGTTACTGATCAATTGCACGCCTGATAATATGTCGTTCTATTGTTACTGATCAATTGTCATACACTCCTGATAATATGTCGTTCTATTGTTACTGATCAATTGTCATACACTCCTGATAATATGTAGTTCTATTGTTACTGATCAATTGTCATACACTCCTGATAATATGTAGTTCTATTGTTACTGATCAATTGTCATACACTCCTGATAATATGTAGTTCTATTGTTACTGATCAATTGTCATACACTCCTGATAATATGTAGTTCTATTGTTACTGATCAATTGTCCTACACTCCTGATAATATGTAGTTCTATTGTTACTGATCAATTGTCCTACACTCCTGATAATATGTAGTTCTATTGTTACTGATCAATTGTCCTACACTCCTGATAATATGTAGTTCTATTGTTACTGATCAATTGCACTCCTGATAATATGTCGTTCTATTGTTACTTATCAATTGTCATACACTCCTGATAATATGTCGTTCTATTGTTACTTATCAATTGTCATACACTCCTGATAATATGTCGTTCTATTGTTACTGATCAATTGTCATACACTCCTGATTATATGTCGTTCTATTGTTACTGATGTCATACACTCCTGATAATATGTCGTTCTATTGTTACTTATCAATTGTCATACACTCCTGATTATATGTCGTTCTATATTACTGATCAATTGCACGCCTGATAATATGTCGTTCTATTGTTACTTATCAATTGTCATACACTCCTGATAATATGTCGTTCTATTGTTACTTATCAATTGTCATACACTCCTGATAATATGTAGTTCTATTGTTACTTATCAATTGTCATACACTCCTGATAATATGTAGCTCTATTGTTACTGATCAATTGTCCTACACTCCTGATAATATGTCGTTCTATTGTTACTGATCAATTGTCCTACACTCCTGATAATATGTCGTTCTATTGTTACTGATCAATTGTCCTACACTCCTGATAATATGTCGTTCTATTGTTACTGATCAATTGTCCTACACTCCTGATAATATGTAGTTCTATTGTTACTGATCAATTGTCATACACTCCTGATAATATGTAGTTCTATTGTTACTGATCAATTGTCATACACTCCTGATAATATGTAGTTCTATTGTTACTGATCAATTGTCCTACACTCCTGATAATATGTAGTTCTATTGTTACTGATCAATTGTCCTACACTCCTGATAATATGTAGTTCTATTGTTACTGATCAATTGTCCTACACTCCTGATAATATGTAGTTCTATTGTTACTGATCAATTGCACTCCTGATAATATGTCGTTCTATTGTTACTTATCAATTGTCATACACTCCTGATAATATGTCGTTCTATTGTTACTTATCAATTGTCATACACTCCTGATAATATGTCGTTCTATTGTTACTGATCAATTGTCATACACTCCTGATTATATGTCGTTCTATTGTTACTGATGTCATACACTGATAATATGTCGTTCTATTGTTACTGATCAATTGTCATACACTCCTGATTATATGTCGTTCTATATTACTGATCAATTGCACGCCTGATAATATGTCGTTCTATTGTTACTTATCAATTGTCATACACTCCTGATAATATGTCGTTCTATTGTTACTTATCAATTGTCATACACTCCTGATAATATGTAGTTCTATTGTTACTTATCAATTGTCATACACTCCTGATAATATGTAGCTCTATTGTTACTGATCAATTGTCCTACACTCCTGATAATATGTCGTTCTATTGTTACTGATCAATTGCACGCCTGATAATATGTCGTTCTATTGTTACTGATCAATTGTCCTACACTCCTGATAATATGTCGTTCTATTGTTACTGATCAATTGTCATACACTCCTGATAATATGTAGTTCTATTGTTACTTATCAATTGTCATACACTCCTGATAATATGTAGCTCTATTGTTACTTATCAATTGTCATACACTCCTGATAATATGTCGTTCTATTGTTACTTATCAATTGTCATACACTCCTGATAATATGTAGTTCTATTGTTACCTATCAATTGTCATACACTCCTGATAATATGTAGTTCTATTGTTACTTATCAATTGTCATACACTCCTGATAATATGTAGTTCTATTGTTACTTATCAATTGTCATACACTCCTGATAATATGTAGTTCTATTGTTACTTATCAATTGTCATACACTCCTGATAATATGTAGTTCTATTGTTACTTATCAATTGTCCTACACTCCTGATAATATGTAGTTCTATTGTTATTGATCAATTGTCCTACACTCCTGATAATATGTCGTTCTATATTACTGATCAATTGTCATACACTCCTGATCATGCGTCGTTCTATATTACTAATATATATATTAATATGTCGTTTCGAGGAAAATATGAACTGATTTATTGACTTCCAACGCAGGGCAGTTGATCGGCAGTATGTTGAACAAACAAACAAACAAACTGGCATTTACACCGACAATTCAAATTGACGTAAAACTGAGATTACAATTGAAACATTCTGCCCGCGATATACGTAAAAAATAGTATCAAGGATAAAACCAGGGATAATTTCAAAGGAAAGTTCGAAATATACCCATTTGAATAACATCCTTCTATTGATCAGTTGATAATTGAACATAACTTAGCCATTTCGTGAACTTAACTGCTCCTTAGAGATACCACGTCACTAATACATATAGTGCAATCGGAAGCAGCATCTTTTATAATGCCCAGTAAACCATATCAAAGAAATGAAAGTGATATGTAAGGTGTTGTATTTTCCAATTTCTTCAAACATATTTTTATAGCAAGAACGACTTTGTAAGGTGGGTTTCAATAATTGTTGAAAAGATTTATCTAGATTTATCACATATAACGCATTTCTAAAAATAAAAACAATGAGGGGTCTCGACAAGATCCTCCTCTCTCTACTGCCATACTAGGGTATGGCATTTTGACACTTCGTCTATACTCTTCGGACAATACACCATTACTGACATCACGAATCAGCACAATGAGGCTGGGTTTATATATACCATTAATTAGTCTCGCCTTATTGTTGTCAATGAATAGGTTGTGAATACTTTAGATATAATGATCAATATTTCTCCCACAACCTTTACAAATATTCCAATATTTTCCAGTCCTAGTTCATAATTCGATTTATCATTATGTCAATGTGAAGTTTGAAATTTGGTTAAATCTAATCAAATTTTTATCGAACTAGAATTAGAACCGAGTTCACCACTATGAATCCGCCAGGAATATTAATAAGCGACGATAGTATCTAAATGTATATTGCACAAAGAAACATAATTATTATTTTCTGAAGAGATATTGAGGTTTTCTTGTGATGATAATGACAAAAGTTGATAGGCAACAAAGACGTAAAGCCTCTCAATCAATAGTGATTTTGATATCCGGTACCGCAATGATTTTTATAAAGAAAGTGATTGCCATCAATGTATTTCTTTCGTACATGTATATAAACTTCACAATTGGATCTCTATATTGATGCAACAAAAATTATAAGAAATTTTCTTCACTGCATTCACAAATTACAAAGCAGGACCGATCAGAGTGCGCGTATATTATTTGTATATCCCAATAGATCCCTGTGATTGACCGAAATACATGACGCCGATCGATGTTAATACAAGCCGCCAGTCCGAATATTCTGACAAGACAGTGAACACAGCAGTGCAGTAAGTTCAAGTTCCGTTCGGTATCTGTGTTTTTTTCTTTTACAGGCGTTTACGCATTTGTCTAAATTATCAAAGCAAGTTATCATTGATCTGCACCTACATGAAATAAACACTAGTCAAAGAAAAGCGCTTTGATTTATTGTTCCGGTCGTTTATTAGTAAAAAAACGAATATGATCCACCATTTATGTTTTGACACTTAAATTAAATAGTACATTTAAACCTTATTACGTTTCTGTGTAAGGCATTCATTAGTGCCAAACCACTTCTCTCAGTGAATAGTACCCCGTTCTTTGGTCGAGAGTTATAAAACAAATCCAACCGAATGTTTACAGTGATGACGCAGTTTTCATAGAACAGGATTCTATGGATCTATATCAAAAGATACGTTGTTTTGATGAATATAGTTTGATGTCTCCATGACTACGATAGCCAGGAAGTTATCTCGCTATCAGCTAGATTTTAGACTGAACAGAAACCACATAAAAACATGCTCCATAGCCTTTTCCAGTTACCGCAAAAAGGTGGGTGGCACAGCAGAGACCCTACTCGGACATTCCGATAGTGAAAGGGGTTTACAAGGAGTTATCGCTATTGGAAGGCGTTGTTATCCTACTTTATTGTATTTTTCAACTTCTACAGGTATTCTCATAATGAAAAAACGGAACCCATTCAAAAATAAAAAACGGATAGTCCTTCATATCGTTGTTTTCCTTAATTATTTAATAAAATAAGAATCACCTGAACAATTCTCCATTTACAGATATATTTGTTCTGTGAAATATTATATGTTTGAAGAAAATCATGTTTGTTGAGATCGTTCAACTGTCATCTTGTACTTATATAAATGCCGACATGTTGATTGTTTACATAGTTCCCGCAATGTCATATTTAAAATCGCCTCCATTTCAAAAGAGTTCTGATCAAGTTATTTAATTGTTGCTTGATTGAATGTGGAACAAATTCGGTCACGTGGCTACCTAACCGTGTTTATTTACTTTCTTAAACTATGTGTTATGTTTCTGATGAAAGAATTACGAAAGATATACAAGTAAATAACACCTTTAATAAGAAATTAGTGTCAGATACAATAGAGCTACATAATGCATTACTACGCCATAGATCTGTCTCGTCCTTCTAGAGGTCGTCAGTGATACAAAGAACATTAAATTTGAAGCCTAGGAGGCGACTACGGAAAACCTAAAAGTGATCGGAAGAAAAGTCAAGATATATATGAATGTGTATATAGCACACTATATGTGTGTATTGTACACTATATGTGTGTATAGTACACCGTATGGGTGTAAAGTAAACTGTATGTGTATATAGTACATTGTATGTGTGTATTGTACACTATATGTGTGTATAGTACATTATATATATGTGTGTATAGTACACTGTATATGTGTGTAGCACACTGTATGTGTGCATAGTACACTTTATATGTGTATAATACACTATACGTGTGTATAGTACACACTGTATGTGTGTATAGTACCATGTATGTGTGTAAAGTACACTATATATGTGTATAGCACACTGTATGTGTATGTAGTACACTATATGTGTATACAGTACACTATATGTGTATATAGTACAAGTTGTGTATCGTACACTGTATGTGTGTATAGTACACCGTATGTGTGTAAAGTACACTATATGTGTGTATAGTACACCGTATGTGTGTATAGTACACTGAATGTGTGTATAGTACACCGTATGTGTGTAAAGTACACTATATGTGTGTATAGTACACTGTATGTGTGTATAGTACACGGTATGTGTATAGTACACTGTATGTGTGTATAGTACACCATATGTGTGTAAAGTACACTGTATGTGTGTAAAGTACATTGTATCTGTGTATAGTACACTGCATGTGTGTATAGTACACCGTATGTGTGTAAAGTACACTGTATGTGTGTATAGTACACCGTATGTGTGTAAAGTACACTGTATGTGTGTATAGTACATTGTCACTGTGTATAGTACACTGTATGTGTGTATAGTACACCGTATGTGTGTAAAGTACACTGTATGTGTGTATAGTACACAGTATGTGTATAGTACATTGTATAAGTGTATAGTACACCGTATGTGTGTAAAGTAAACTATATGTCTGTATAGTACACTGTATGTGTGTATAGTACACTGCATGTGTGTATAGTACACCGTATGTGTGTAAAGTACACTGTATGTGTGTATAGTACATTGTAACTGTGTATAGTACACTGTGTGTGTGTATAGTACACCGTATGTGTGTAAAGTACACTGTATGTGTGTATAGTACACAGTATGTGTATATAGTACACTGTATAAGTGTATAGTACACTGTATGTGTGTAAAGTACACTATATGTGTGTATAGTACACCGTATGTGTGTAAAGTAAACTATATGTGTGTATAGTACACTGTATGTGTGTATAGTACACTGCATGTGTGTATAGTACACCGTATGTGTGTAAAGTACACTGTATGTGTGTATAGTACATTGTAACTGTGTATAGTACACTGTATGTGTGTATAGTACACCGTATGTGTGTAAAGTACACTGTATGTGTGTATAGTACACAGTATGTGTATATAGGACACTGTATAAGTGTATAGTACACTGTATGTGTGTAAAGTACACTATATGTGTGTATAGTACACCGTATGGGTGTAAAGTAAACTGTATGTGGGTATAGTACACGGTATGTGTGTATAGTACACTGTATGTGTGTATAGTACACAGTATGTGTGTATAGTAAACTGTATGTGTGTATAGTGCACCGTATGTGTGTATAGTACGCTATACGTGTGGTACACGATATGTGTGATTTTCTACTTTCCATACGATATTGAGGAATTAATACAGTTATAGCTAAATCTATAACTTAATTTGTTTTATTGATAATAAAATGATAATATATATGTAGAACTTAATATGAAGTAAGTCATAAATTTTATATTTGTTAATTTTCCTTGCTATATAGTGTAGTTATATACCTCCAAACCAGATTATATACACCAATCGTTTAATACTGTTACTTTTTATTGATAATACTTCTGTTTATATAACAATTGATCACATTATCACCTTTGTTGGTTTCCTTTATCTATTGTTGAAAACTTCGCCATCAAAACGTTTAATGTACTTGTAAAAGAAATACAGGGCAAGACATTGGAAACGAAATCACTGAACCGTAAACCGTTACAAGAACATCCGTCTAAAAGGACGTCTGTTCATTTTCACTAAGACGGTTGTTCTATTAGAATAGTTTTCTAATCAGTACTTAGGCACTCAGCACATTCTCTTTGGCGTCACAGTATAACTATTAAAGGCACTACCACGTTAAACGTGTATAAACGACAGCCAAGTATATAGATTAAAGGTAATTTTAAAATGGCTTATTTTTTTTTCTTTCTTCGACACCAGTTTTATTCTGTCACATACATTTTTTATCTCCAATACTCTGTCAGTATATATATATACTTTATTATTATGGACCTAGTTTCCGTTTTTCCTATATCGGAATCATTGCTATGATTGTATTGTGTTTCTCAGCACTTCCATCCTTTTACCTTCTAATATCATTAAGCTATCTCAGAAAGGCAAACAATCGTACGGTGTCGTTTTATTTATCGTCCGCATCTTTTGTGTATTTTATCGCTTAATGACAGCGATGGTTAATTTAACATTGATCGTAATACGGGAGGTCCGTAACGTGACATCCATATAGATTTGAGTAAAATTGACCAAGGACACAAAATAGCATTGGAAGAGATTGCAGTATTCTGAGAAATACGATTTTCCCTGAAAATTATCTAGTATTATTCTACATGTGCCTCTTTTTGGTTTTGCTTGTGTTAACTAAGGTAATTGGTAAAACAGAATCTATCTTGACTTTTGTCATGAATTCGCTTAGCAGTGTTTTGGTATGACGTTTTATTCTGACTGAAACAGAGATATGTAAATGAAATGCTAAACAATCTTGCTGAGCACATAAGACAAAAAGTTGATGGAGTTTGTTACCGAACAACAAGGTTTCCGTACATAGAAAAGATTATCTTAATATTTTCCTAATGAACGTTGTTTTGTTAATAGCTTCTGTATAAATATATTTCCAGTGTGTATAGGTATGATAAAACAGTGTGATCTAAGGGACATTTTACATATGCAACTTTCTTGTTTCCAGAGGCAAATTCCATCTCTCTCCTGTCTGGTTTGACGGAAACACCCGAGTCCAGCCTAAATGACTCACGCAATTAAATTAGCGAAAAGGACAGCTTTGAGTTTTTAGCAAAGAAAAAAATTGTTCAAAATAAATAGAAATATCTAACTTTTGGAAATATTTAGTAATTTTTCCGGGTGATGTTAACATTTCTTATGTACATGTACCAGTATGACTTTACTGTCTAGAGACAGGAAACGTTACTCGGGGAGTGTGGATGTGGTTTCTGTTGATTTAGCTGGAGTCGATATGTCGGCCTCCACAAGTAGCTTGAGTCATATTCCGCTTTAAATGTTGGTCATAAAGGCGTTTGTTTGGCATCATTATTTAGGATTCTTTGCCAGTCTTTGAGGTCAGGGATTTTATCATTTAGAACACTTATATATTGATTTAATCTACGTGTCAACATCCTAGAATTAAGAATGTGTATGACTCATCATTATGATCCTGGGTAGACGACATGGTTAAAGTTATCATATCTAATTATTCTATGGGGTAGTGTTTTTGTTATAGTTGTTTTAAGTTCTATCATTGTGTATATAAAAATTAACAATTAAATACCAAGATGTCAACATTAACTTAATCCAAACTCAAATTCAGCAAAATATGAACAAAAGAAAGATTTACACGGAGTCTCCTGAAAAAGTACCAGGCGAACAAGACCAGGTGTTCCGGATGAGTGAGCGTCTTCTGCTTCATCGACGATACCCGCCATTTAAATCTTCGTCAGTCAATTTAAGTAATGTCACATTATCAAAAGAAAACAAAGTACACAACAACGCAACCAACAGGCAAACTAACGAGCATCAAATACGCCCAGCTTTGCGAGATGCAGGTTGATGAAGACTGTTTTTTTATTACTGTATTTTATTATCTATCATGCTATCCTAGTTTCCTTTAAAATTAACTCGTTTCCCATTTTGAAAGCGTGACGGTAATTTAATTGATTAGGCGGATGTTGTCTGCTTTGTTCTTGTATTTTCAGGACAAACGAGGAACGGCGAGCTTGTTTTGAACTCTATGTTATTTGTGCGTATGCATACATGTGTGTACCCATAACAAAACTAGAAGAACAAGGAAAGATAACTCGTACGAACTTAGATTAAAAATTACTATCAGATCATTGCATTGTCGTTGAAGCAGATGCATACATATCCGGAATACTCTTTCTGTGATTAGTTAAACATCTCCGTTCAAATCTTGCTACTGCTCAAAATTTATAGTCGTTTTAATAAGTTTCATTTACAGATATAGTTTTTTTTCAAACTCGTTAGCACTATCTTATTCGTTTAACGCTCTACAAATGTGGGTACATCTGTGCAATAGGATAGGCAAAATTTTCTACTCGAAGCTTAACGTGTCGTATACAAAATGTTTGAGAACACTGTCAGTATGGCATCTTTGCTAGAAAAGGCTTCGTCTCTATACAATATGTAATTTTCCAACCTTTAAATTCTTTACACATTCTTAGAGGAGGTAAAAAACTACAAACAATCAATTATCTTTGAGTGAAATGGACAAGTGTGTTTGATATCATTATGTAGCACATCCTTGATATCTTACAAGATGTACTATTTAATATTTGTTACATATTAAATCATCTGTGACTATTTGTCACAAAGCAACATTCAATAAATATTTATTATTTAAACAACAGATCTATGTAATTGTCTACAAACTGAACTGTAGTTCGTCGGCTTAAAAATTACGAAATGTCAAGTTCTAATATTGGGGCGAAATGACCATGAGAATTTTCATTATTATCAAATTGACAACAAAATAGGCTTTAACTTGATCGATTGAACACAATTATGATACCACATAACCTTAAACATATTAAGGGCAAATACACAAAGGGTTATGGAAATTACTTACTCTTTGTGGTAGGGCGGGGGAGGCTAAACGTATTATGATAGTGACGGCGCACACAGCGTAAACGTGATATGTTGAAAGGATATAGATGTTGTTGACTTACTTCCGGTTACAGTAATAGCTGAAACCGACTTAATTGGTTTTTCGTCTCAGCGACTCCTCCCGTGTACCGGGTATTGTCTCATCGATGTACGTCACTGTTCTGGCAACTGCCGGGTTACTTATAGATGCAAAAGTGATGAAGGGGAGGTAACTGCATGAAATTATTAAATGAGTTTATACGAGATGAACCCATGGTTAATGCGAATCTGACAGTATGATAGTTTGAATTAACAGTTTCTGTTACGGTCATGCATAAAATGCAAACCACGCTGTACAATTAACGCTGGAAGTTTACATACCGACTACAGCAATCCTCTTTACAAGATGTAATTCCATCAATATTCACTTATCGATGCACGCTATGAGGACCGATGAATGTGTCGTAAGCGACAAATTGAAGCGGCTGATTAACACAAATACGCAAGTTTAATAGGTCTCGCGATGGATCTATCACTTCCACGTGCAATCAGACTGTCGACTATGCTGGAGACATAATTGGTACACCGTTAGTTCATTAGCTTTACAGTTCGTTTCCGTCATGTCTCGCTGTTTGAATTCCAAGGAGCATGAAGAAGGACTTTTATGTCCATGCTTTCACTTAAATTCTCTCGGAAAAATATTCCAAGGAACTACGCCATCTTACGCCGCCTCAAAACAAATATCTGCTTCAGTAACCTTACACTAGGTGGACAACACAGCCAGCTAACAGTATCCACAACCTTTTATTGCACTCCCCAGGTTTAAAAGCGTGTACAATGAATCATAACCAAACTGACTAAGAACCCTGTATAATGCAAATGTTATTACTTTTTGGTTTTCATGTTCCCGGATCGAAAGATCGGGGGCATATTGTTTTATATGCTGTTTGTCTGACTGTTTGTCCGTCTGTCTGTTTATATGTCTGTCTGTTTGTCTACTGTCAATTTAAGCCTTGCCATTAACTATTGAACTGTAACAGGTAAGGGTTTCATATTTGGCAGGCGTACTCCTTGGGACAAGACCTTTCCGGTGGTATCGGTAATTTTTTACCTTATGACCTTGATCGTAACCTTTGACCGACCATAATTATTTAACTTAAACTGTCACATCATTACCAGAATGAAAACATAAGTCTTTCACAAAGTATGCTTGTTATTAACACATCCCTTACACAGTAGAGCTTACATGCCCAACTTCAGAATTTTTTAACAACCGGTGTTTCATGAACACATCTTGTTTGTTTTGTTTTTTGTTATTTTGTTGTTTTTTGGTTTGCTTTGTTTTATTTTTTGTTTTTTCTTTAATTTTCTTTTAAAGTTTTTTTTCTAAATTTGTTCAACTTTCATCTTTTTAATTACATATTCTTATTTAGCTTACGATCCAATGAATGATTTACGGATTATGCACTGTGTACGGGATAACTTCGCTATAGTTTAACTTTTGTCCATTTTAACTTTTTGTAAATAAGGCAGAAATAAAACTGCGATCAACGTGCCATGAGAGGACTACAGATAAAATGTAAAGTTATTTGAATGATGTTGTCCAGTCTTGACCATACGATCTTTGACTGATAAACTGAAAATAGGTACATCATGAAGTTAATACGCTGAAATAAATTCTGGGACGCTGAAACTTATGTGGAATGTTGATTTTGTTGTGAGAATCATGACGGGTGTCCACCGATAAAACAAATTTAACCTGAATATCAACAAGATATTCAGGACGTTTCGAATAATACGTCTATTCCGATATTTTGATGATTAGTAGCAGAACAGTTAACTTGTATTTTCCCTGAAATTATAGGACATGTTTGAGATATATAGGTATAGCAGTTTGGTAATGAAAAATACGGCCTTAAATATATATATATATATAAACTACATAACAGTTAACATTAGAGAGATAAAAATTATGTAAACAAAAAAGAAATCCACTGATTTCTGACATGAGATTACCATGGTTATCAACTTGAAAAATGCTAAAAATGCAAAAATATCACTAACTTCAACCTAACACTGCAACTTCTGAGGAGGACCTTATTTCTGGACACCTGTCTACAAATTAATGACACTCTCATTGTACAAATAACTCACGTGTCAGCAATGTCCAAGCCGGAATGGCTTCACTACATGCAACGTGTAGACACCAAGGAAATTTCACTTCCGTAGAAAGCTAGAATTTGGTGTGTACTCACAGGTTCGAGACTGCACAAATAGTAATCTCCGACACTAATATCATTCTGGAAAAATAGAAAGCCCCACGTTGTCCACTTCATCATGACAGGGTCTATGAGATTTATTTTTAAGATTTCAATTAAAACCTTTATAATGGGGTAAATTAATGAACAAAATTATTACCCATCGCCTCACCGAGAAACTGCGAGTTGCTATCTCAGTCCTGGTCAGGTTCAGAAAAATGCTTTGAAACGATTGTTGACAGATTCCTGCCAGGCTGTGTTTCAATGATAAGCTTGAGCGTCATTCTCTTATTCATAAGACAGATGGCTACGGAAGCGTATTCCGGCCACGTTGTGTTTTATTTTATCTCGAAATTTCGAGATAGCAACTCGAAATTTGAGTTAGTAATCCAAAATTTTGAGATATTAACCCGAAATCTCGAGATAGCAACTCGAAATTTCGAGTTAATAATCCGAAATTTTGAGTTAGTAAGTCGAAATTTCGAGTTATTGAGATTTTGAGATATTAACCCGAAATTTCGAGAAAACAACTCGAAATTTTCGACTTACTAACTCAAAATTTCGGATTACTAACTCAAAAATTCGAGTTATTCTCTCTCGAAATTTCGAGTTAAAATAAAACACAACGTGGCCGGAATACGCTTCCGTAGAGGGCGCTAACCTGTTTGAATCAAACAAGCGAACGGTTCACATTGGACCTTTGGAAATTAATATCCACGTAGACAGAATATGGTGTGATTAGTAAACCGTGTGAAGGGTAATTATTGATATTGTCCACGGCTTTTGGGATTACTGTTCTGTATCTTTTGATAGTTGAGATGTCTTTCCTGTAGAAAGTAGTAAATTCTATAACTGTGCTGTGATATGTAAAGCTTTCATTCCTGGGTGAAGCGGACAAAGTCAGTTTCCTTCTGGGCAAGCCAAGGTTATACTAAACGACAATGGGTGGAATGTTAGAATATCTCATGAGAGAGGAGATAAGTATATCTGTCTATCTGTCTGAAAATGATTTTGCTGGTTTGTTTCAGGTGCCATAGGTCAGGGCACTAGTATGTTAATTATATATTTTTTTTCCCGGAAAATAGAGAAATTAGAACTTACATGTGTAATTTAGGCTGTATAAGCAGCAAAGAACGCTCTTAAATAACTAAATACAGTACATTTCAAAAAGCTCTTTACAGTATAACGTCACAATCGGATTATCAACTCAAATTACACAGGTATAAGAGGAATAGAAATGAACTGTCGGAAATCGATGGATGAACATCAATCAATATTTCAAAGGATGAAGTGAAAAATCAGGCAAAGATGTTGAGGTTGTCACAGTAGTAGGTGATGTAGCAGGGTTTGACAGCCTAATCCGATTATGCTGGGGAAAGGTTGATATTATCATTCTGGTCGATGCATTTTATAACTGTTATCAAAGAAACATGCATTTCCATGAAATAAAGATATTGTTTTAAATGAAATATCATTCCCGGTTTCATTTTAATGTTTAACCTATAGCACTATACTACAGAAAACATAAGTATGCACGGCGGTTCTTTTATATTCAATGTCAGAAGTATATGAAGAGGATGGCATAAAAATACTTGTATAGAGAAGCCAGGTATTCTCTTCATCCTGCGACATTGATTGAAAATTTTACTTTTGAAACGGAAAATATTTTGTTCAATCTGTGTGCCAGGTGGCGGATGCTAAAAGAATTGCTCCGCGAGGAAATATAGTTCCAAACTTCATCGGATATAACAGCGATTTTATGAATTTTCATAAATCAACTTGTTCATTACAACATGTAAAATAGTTTATTTCAACAACTATTTATATTTCTAAGTGTAATAATATATATGTAAATTCTGTCGAATTAAAGCACATGCTAAATTATTGTTTTCCGTCACTTGCGAATACAGCAAAAAATATGTGTGGCAGACGTATTCCGATAATGACAGTGCCAGAAGTAGGATAAATGTATAAACCTTGTTTCTCTCATAATTTTTCCGTCATGCAAATGTTATTAGAAAAGTGTAGCTAAATATTAAATTACTTAAAGTTTTCCCCCTAGTATATATATTACAAGGGAGTCAGGTGATTGTATAACTCATGAATGACACCTATAACGGATTGAATGTTAGGAAGCCCTGTATATCATATCGTAAATGTATTGGCATTTCTCAAATACTTCGTCAGCGAATTAATTGACAAAATTATAAAAGTTTGCATATCAGAGAATATCATGCTTTCTGTTGACTAATGACGTTTTGTAGAATGATTTTAACTAATGATTTATGTGCAGAAGACAATTTCAGGGGCAATAAACAGTGAAAACACCATAATACACCACAATAAATACGAATTTTATCTCGTTTCTTCCGTTAAACCAACTAGATATCCGTTAACATGCGGTGTTCAGCTTCCTAAGATGATTTACAGGTTAGTTATATTCGCTTTATTTCGTTTCAAAACTTAAAATATTTGTTGATAACATTTTAATCAGGTCAAAAATTTGTGGTCAGTAACAATTTGAGAGTGGACGAGATCATACGGCATAATTCAATGTGAAACCCCAGCTTTCGTTTTTTGTCAAACGTGACGGGGGAAAAAAGAAATATTGAGCAATATTGGTCAATGTTGCTTTCCATCGGATCACAGGACGCGAGAAAAAGGAATACATTAAATTTTAAAATATTTCATTTTTGGTACGAAACATTTCTTGAAAATAACACTAAATTTGTAGTATCAAAATGTTAAACATTAGTCACGTTTCTACCTTCATGTTGTGCACGGAGGATGGTACTGTATTCACTCTATTAAAGGAATGTGTATTATTTTAGCCTTTTATTTAACAGTTTGCTCACGTGCAATCAAAATTATACATTTTATTCATTAAATCTCAAACAGCTTAGATGATGCTGCCAAAGAATGCATTAACCCGTCCGGGTAGATAACATGACGATTACACATTTTTTGTTTACTTCCAGACAAGTCACAAAATTAAAACTTAGCAGCTGTGATAAAACCAGGCTGCGGTGTAGATTATCATAACTGTTTCATCATCCTGAAGGATCATCTAGGCTTCTGCAGAATTCAGGCCGTCATTGACGAGTCCTATAAGGACGAAACAACTGTATAAGGTAGTTTAATGCATTGTTTGGCTCTAATGTATCTAACGCTGAACTTGTATTAGAAAGTATTGTTCACTATTGTATCTCTTGTTCAATCTTTAAGATAACAGGTGGTAGATACTGCTGGTGGACTTTCAGTCCCCGAGGTTTGCCGCCACGTACATAATCATTCGGATGGATCAGAAAAATAAATAATGATCTAGGTACTGTTTATATCCCATTTACATTTTGCAAATATGGAGGTAACGACTGGCATTCGGAACAAAATAACACCATAATTATAGCAAGGAAAAGCCAGATATCAATGATAAAAAGTGTCGTTTGAGATACATATGTCGTACAAAGCTATCATATGTTATGTCTCATACTTTAAGACGTTTTAATCAAAGATTGAATAAAAATGACAAAATTATTTTCTTAATGTAGATGCATAGGACATTTTAAATGGCTCAATATGAAAATGGTCTTTGATATGTTTTGTTGTAAAGTTTTTCTCTTGTAGAGATACAACTTTAGTCATTCTCCATCACAAGACCTTTTTGCTGACCATGGCTCCATAACGCACTTCAGTGTTAAGTTAAGCGATTTCCCGTCGGCGTTGATGAAATTCAGTCATCAGTTGAAATAGAAACAGCGCTGGGCGCAAATGTGCATGTATAAAAATAGCAAAGGTAAGCATAGCTGAAATCTAAACAAGTCATAAATCAGTGTTAATACAACCAAATATTCTGTGAGTTTCGTGTGTCATTCCTTGTGCATAACGGGAAATGAATAAAACTCTCGGACATAAATAGGCACGTTGATCGTCGTCAAATGTCTCCGACACATTGTGTATGACTAACACGTCGTTATGCTGTATAATAGGCTCCATCATGAGGAGTTACGCTACACCATGGTAAACACAGACCTTCATTTGCCTCTTATCAATTTCCAGTAACGTCAATACAATCCGGAAAGCTTATACGGGCTTGAGTGATTCGTTGTCAGACTAACGTCAACAAACATTTCGTTTCAACTGGATAATGTAGCATTAGTCAGGGTATACCTCTCTTGGCCTTCCTGTCTGTACATTTCTGAAAAAAACGAAAGTGACAAGGGATAATTTCAGTTTATTCCCGGTCAATAAAACAAACATACTGTAAAACACTTAGATTTCGCGGATACTTCATTTCGGGAACAAAACTTTTTTGACATATTCGCAAATTAATGATTTCGCGAACGGTGATTTAAAAATTACTTGAAATTTGCGATATTTATCGGTTACTGGCCAATCAGTGGTGGCCAATTCTTTTCTGGGGCCATTTCAAAAGTCTGTTTTTCGATTGGTTGGTTGTACCCTATTATAGCAACATCCTTGATACTCCAGGGATTACAATCACATTCGCTCTCTGCAACCCTGGAGCATGTCATGGCAAAATAGAAAGTTCCATTTGCAACACATTGTGGACAAGACAAAAAAAAACTAGTTTGATCATTTTAATGTACATCAAACGAGTCTCGAGCTCGCATAGCGTTATATAATGTAATTGCTTTGAAACTGGATGTCTCTACTTTGTAATCTTCAAATAGAATATATACGGCTGGCCTGGTATGTCCCTCGGTACCCAATTCTGTTTCATTCTTAGGTGACTATTTATGTACAGTGCCATCTTCCAGTGCATATACCTGCATGGTTCTTATTCTTATTATTGTCCTTAATAACCTTTTCCAGGCTCTCCACCACAGTGTTTGTCCTGGTTGGAGGAACCCAATTTCTGTCTATATTTACTGTTTCAGGAATATACTACTTGTCTGTTTAATTTAATTTTTGTGTATTAATTATCATTCGGATCTTATATATGTATATGAATGAGTTCTTACAGAAAAATGATAACAAATAATAATTATAAAAAGAAAAGAAATGCAGAGTAATGTTGCATAAATATAAATCAGAAGTATGTCACATAATCGATACGTTTTATAAGCTACATATATTTTCAATAGCAAAACAAAATGGCGTCGCAGTAGTTTTAGCATTGTACAAGCATAGGAACATACTTGCATCTTCTTGTAGTTATTGGCAGATATATACCAAAAGTGTTAAGATATTAATTTCGGAAATAATTTGTGTGATAAGAAATTGGACGTGTTTGATGCTCCTTAGTTTGTCTGTTGGCTCCGTTGTTGCATACCTTATTCCCATATAAGAACGTAACATTACATACTCGGATTGACCAAAGTTTACAAAGCGGGTGACATCGATGAAGCAGAAGACGCTTACTCTTCCGGAACAACATGTTTTATTCTCTTTCATTCTTTAATACATTTTCAAGGATATCAATGTTAGTTTTTTTGACATAGTTTCATCGAATGTGAGTTCGGAAGCAAATTTTACTGACATATAGGTATAATCTTTATTACCAGGTATTTCGGCGCTCCCTTTCGACATCGAATACATTTCTTAAAGGTAATGTTATTAAGAAAGCATTCATTATCACATAGAATATCTCCCAGTTGAATGAATGGAATAAAGAATTTCCTTTTCTAAAAAGTACATATGAGCATATGTGTTATGATTTGGAGACAATGTATAGTGTATATTTGTAATGACTGCTAGTAATGGAGACAGCAATCTTAAAACATGTGTTCAAGAAAACCACACTGGATTAAAATTGCCATATTTATACCTAAATGTTAATAATAATTTGGAAAAAAAATATCGGAGGCAAGCGTCATTTCCCACGAGTTTACTGACGAAAATTCATTGACCTCATTAGCAGTCCTTAGATACTCTCTTTCATTAGCCGATGGAAGATTCAGTGGCCCATTAGTAGCTAATCACAGGTTACTTCAGGCTTCGACAGTGAAAATTGTTTGATGTTTCATATGTGTTTTTCTGTTCGACATCACACCTTATATTCTTATGTGATATCAGGTAGACTATATATGTTTGTCTCATTTACGTTGTACTGGCTCAAATTCATTTGCGACAATAGCTCACTGCATTATACTGACAGTTAAAACAGTATCAATGTTTTTCAATAACATGCATTTCTGATTTTCGTGAGCACTGTCTTTTAACTATAAACTGCCACGCAATTCCGTCAGATCAATACAGAGGCAAACTATTTACATATCATCGTCATTAAAGACAAAAACAAGAATCATGTAGGTTCATGTCTTTGATAAAACAGTTCATGTGACATAGTTCGTCATGTAGAAAATGACGATGATGCTTTAGTCTTCTCTTCTAATTTAAAGTATACATGTACGATGTACTATTAAAGGGAGATCGTGACTGAATTGATATTTTGTTAAAGGTGGTATAAAGTCGATGCAATACAAAAATACTTGATATAAACCATCGCAACATGGTTAATTTATAGAATACCAACTTAATCATTTATCATGTCTTGTTTTTCTCGTTAGATCTATAGTTTTAAAACAATTTCAGTGTGAATATAGAGGTAAATAGGAAATCGTGGTACATTGAACGAATTAGTGGTGTTGTATTAGTTATTAATCTATATATAACGATCGTATGGACATCCGTTATGCATAAATCATTCTAATGACGAAATCATTTTAATGGCATGGGAAAAAATACAGCATTTTTTTTATTTACAATTTTTATCTATTTATTTTATGAAATTTTAAAATCCATATCATCATCATCATCGTCGTCGTCGTCGTCGTCGTCATCATCATCATCGTCGTCGTCGTCGTCGTCGTCGTCGTTATCATCATCAACAACAACAATAAAGCATTATAAAGACGACCAAGGCAGGTTTATCTTTTATCTTGTGAATGGAAGAATATTTGCCGTCTAACAAAAAAGTCCCAATGATTTGTCTTGGTTCTGAATGTTAGGTGGCATGGTATAGTATGTCCACTACATTTGATTGAATAATGAGGATACTGTATATTCCCCAGTCTATCTTTATCTACCGTTCAGCCGATAACACGATCCCAAACTAACTTTCTAGACTTCTACACTCTTAGAAGAACGATACAGCTGTTATCTGAATCTGTTACTTGTGCACCTACCTGCCATGAGAATGATAGCACCAGCCAAGCCAACCAGCATTATGATAAAGATTAGCCAGAAGACCACCCTTTCCGTGTTTTGTATCACTGTTGGTGTGTTGTCCAGAAACACGGACGAGTACATGTTACTCTGACCAAAAGGATGAACATAACGGTTTTCGTCTGTCTGTTGTTTCATTACAAGTTCAACTATATCAGAGAGCTTTGAATCAGTCGGAATATTTTCATCCAGTTCGAATGCTGGGTTCACAAACTCCTGGGTTGTCTGAAAGATAAATTTGTATATTTTAAAAGGAATTAGAGATATTTAAGGTATTATGTATATATCTGTACCATACACTATGAAGTACGGTCGTCGAATTTATATATTCAAAAAGGAATTAGCTGCATTTTAGACTGGCAATAATCACATTCATGGCAAATCGAGTAAATGACTCTCTTCCCAAGGTATTATGCATATATCTGTACCATTCACTACACAGTGTTAAAGAGCTCACATGTATTAATTAACTATCGCTTACAGCCTCATCACAACATTTTTTAGCAATTTAAAGCAAGATTTGCTGAGATTTGGTACAAAAGACTGATTATATCCTCCATTTATATATTTTCCAATCCAATTGCTTGATCTGATATTAACATGACTTTTATGTGTTGCGTTTGCTGACAATAAGTTAGAATTACATGGTATTACATTGTATCTGATTTGTCAAATTTGGACTTCTGTGGTCCCTCCTTCTATTTGAAGCACAGTCGATATTACAATCTGCCTATCTTATAATGTATTCCTGTTCATACAGAATTAGAAGAAACTTAAACTGAATTTAATTTTAATCAGATAACGTATTGAAAGTAAAACAAATTTTGGCAGAAATTGATGATCAATATTACAGAGATTTAAACCTGGTCACTTTCGAAAATTAACCTTACTGTTTGGCACGTGACCACCAATATTTGGTCACGTGTATGATCATTAGCGTGACTAACGATTCCCAGAAAGACGAACCAAACAACACTAGTACATTATTTGACTATAGTGTATCTTATTGTATTGAAATGGGTCATTAGCTTATCGTGTATTGTTTAAATATCTGTTCAACTTGATTGTCTCCCTTTATTACTTTCGTGTGAGAATGTGTAATATCAGAATGACAATTTGATCATTAAATAAACAAATATATTTAAACCATTATGATGGTAATCGATTGTTGATAACTTGTGTAAATTTTTCACCACGAAGGTGTGAAATCAGATTCTCCTTACTTCAATTGTCCATCGTTTGTCGGGCACGGTCTTGACACTTTGTTGCACGTATGATAAGATGACGAGTGACGTATCAAATTATGGTTCTACACAAAACGTATTTAGTTGTGTTAATTATATATAACAGATTGAATTTTACATAGGATTAATAAGATCAACAGCGATATCCTTTCATCATTCAATCGTCTGATTTTGTGTCAGAAAACACGTGCTATTTCCATGTTGATTTGGTATGATAATTACAAGCCAAGTACAGATAATCACAACCTAACCTAGATAGGATACAAAAAACCCCAGGTATATTGTAAAATTCAGATCATTGATCAAATGAATAAGGAAAGAAATACAGCAATATGTATTGTCATTGGCTATAATGAGAGATATCAATGTCAACACACGGTATAGAACACACGCTATAGAACACACGGTATAGAACACACGATATAGAACACACGGTATCAAACAAACAGAATCGAACAAATGTACAGAACATACGGTATAGAACACATTGTGTAGAACACACGGTATAGAACATATTGTTTAGAACACACGGTATAGAACACATGGTATAGAACACACGGTATGGAACACACGGTATCAAACAAACATAATCGAACAAATGTACAGAACATATGGTATAGAACACACGATATAGAACACACGGTATCAAACAAACAGAATCGAACAAATGTACAGAACATACGGTATAGAACACATTGTGTATATAGGAACACACGATATATAACACACGGTATAGAATACATGGTATCAACACACGGTATAGAACATACGATATAGAACACATGGTATAGAACACACGGTATAGAACACATTGTGTAGAACACACGGTATAGAACACATGGTATAGAACACATGGTATAGAACACACGGTATGGAACACACGGTATAGAACATACGGTATAGAACACACGGTATAGAACACACGGTATAGAACACACGGTATAGAACACACGGTATAGAACACACGGTATAGAACACACGGTATAGAACACACGGTATAGAACATACGGTATAGAACACACGGTATAGAACATACTGTATAGAGCACACGGTATAGAACCTACGGTATAGAACACACGATATAGAACACACGATATAGAACACACGGTATAGAACACACGGTATAGAAAACACGGTATCGAACACACGGTATTGAACACATTGTATAGAACACACGGTATAGAACACACGGTCTAGAACACACGATATAGAACACACGGTACACGGTATAAAACACACGGTATAGAACACATGGTATAGAACACACGATATAGAACACATGGTATAGAACACATGGTATAGAACATACGGTATAGAACACTTCATCAAACACATGATGTCAAACACACGGAATAATTAGTGGAGAAGTAACAAGAAAGCTGACTCAAGATTCACAACAACACAAATCGAACGAAAAATAAACTGACTGCGACAATAATGGAACCATCATTATTACAGTGTAACATCAACAATAACAAGGTGTACCTACCAGAACTATACGATGTGGAGACATGTTTAGAACCCGTCTAATATCATCATCCTTTGTTATCATATGTAAGGCCATATGAGGTAAAACTGACTACATCTCTCCGCACATTTTATGTTAAAGCAATGATTCGTTTATACAAACGGTGTAATGTAACATCTTGTCCCTATACCTTAGTCAGGGCTTTCACTGTCATGTGAAAAAAGCTAATTTCTTTGTTCAATTCAATTTTATTTGTAAACAATGAAATCGCCATAATGCATCCACGTGACGGTTTATGAGTAGTTATAGTAACCTGTTCAGGTGTACTTTCCCTGGGCGCAGGATTAACCTTTGAATATTACCGTGAACTTCCTATTGGAATCAAGCTATGTATTTCATAGGGAATATATTCACAATTTAAACAGATGGCGGTGTCGTTAATGATAAAAGGCTATAAGCCGACAATGCTTTCTGATTTGAATCTATACAGATATAACACTAGCGATCGATAAATGCACGGTCCAACAAACAGGACCCCAGCATTTAGGACAGAAATGCTAAAGTGACGTACTTTTAAAATATAACATTGATGATGTTTTCAAGCGTAAAATCATGGGATTTTTTTTGTGTGTCGCTTGTTAAATTTATCGATTGATATGGAAACTACCTAGTTTTAGAATAAGAACCCAGAGAAAACTGTTATGTGAATTAGCCACTTTAAAAGCACACTTTTGATATATAGCTAAATACCGTTTGTTTGTTACAAAATGGCTGTTTGTGCAAAGTTGACAAGTACATGTATGGAGGGAGATAGGAAAACGAGTGGTATACACAAGGTCTACCATCATAGTATTATCATGATATTGGTAATCAATTGTAAAATGCGATAAAGAACAAATCATTTATCGATGTAAACATGGTGAAGATAAAGACCTTATCAGACCACGTGCTGTTTGGTACATGTATGACAATGTCTGATCGATATACACGAATGTACTTTTACTTTTGGACATCCCATAATACAACGTAAATGTGTAGATGTACATTAAACCTGATGAATGACGTCAAAATTCAACCGGTCGTATTTTGTTTATAAAATGAAAAGTTGATATAATAAAAACATTTTAGAATTTATTGGAATAACGAGTTTACCCTTATTTGATATGAAAAATACGTTTGAGTACATAGAGAAATCAATGAAATCATATAGCATGTTATATTCTTAGGAATAATGTTATTTCGCTAATTATTAATACATCAACGTGATCGCAAAATTTCAACCCTTTAAAATAATGAGTGTATATATCAAAGGATATCCGGCATAACAGAAACCCTAATAGATGTTTGATTCTTTCGAATATAATCATTTCCCTTTGTTAGACATTGATTTTATATCCAGGAAGATCTCATTTAACAGGTGTGTTCCGCAGAATTCATATAAGGACATATCAGACATGTATATATATAGCTTTTGCTATATCGATTTTTTTCGAGTCTATTATACAGGTGTCTAAAAAGTTTCCGACAACAATGTTTGTACTTGTGTTATCTCTAATATTGATTAATTGATACTGCGAGACAGTAACAGGACACCTGGGAATCTGTGTCCGAGAGCCCAGGGCCTCACACAGACTACGCTGTGTTTAATTTCAACGGTTGAACCTCATTATCTCTAGCTCTTATAACTCGAAGACCCTGTATAACTCGGTGTTTTGTCGGTCTCGGCCACACTTCACACTAAACATTCGAACCTGACTCCAAATCAAATACTTGGATAACTCGAAGTCTTCCCCATGTTCCCAGCGATTTCGAGATAACGAGGTTCGACTGTAGTTCATAGCAATTGCAAGTTTTTTTCCTGAATTATCACGGCTCATAGAGCTATCATACTGTTCAATAAATCAAAAGGAGGTCCGAGGGGTAGAATTAAAGTACTCCCTAAGTAAATATACACATTTTAGGTTCATCTTCATATATGTAGTTTGGAGTAATCCTGAGTTATGGGAACAGAAAGCTATTAAATAGGATTTATTACTGGTAAATGGAAAATAACGTTGGTCAATGGGATTCTAGGCTGGTTAACGGCAATTTTCACTTGTTAGCTGGATATCTTGTTGTTTACTGGGATTTCGTGCTGGTTAATGTGAAATCATGCTAATTGGTTTACAATTTGTTCAAACTGATACGTAAAACTGGAGCAGACACAAAAGCTGTGGGATCAATACCGCTGATGAATTATTCGTGCAGTCATGCCAGTTGTTATTAATCCATGTTGTACAAAGTTATAATTTCCCTGGCTGTGATTGATATCGTCCTTTGAAAGTGAAAGTGTTGTCAAACCTTATGAATAAAATAGTGGTATTGAAGATAATTGGTTAAAATCTTAGGAGTTCTATTAAAAAAAAAAAAATTGTCACTGACTCCGGTCTCGAGTTTACAATCAACCGCGAAATAGTAGCTGTTGGCTTATTTATAAAATTTTCATTTGAAGCTAAAACGGTAGCAGGCACAATGAACAAGCACTAGTGATGATGATACTACAGATTAAAGAGAATCCCATTCACAGTTATTCACATAAAATATTCTCTTGAATTTCAAATTCAGCCATTTTGAAATATCTCATCTTTAAAATATCCAATTATGCTCAAAATGTTGCCAGCACAATCAGGACTCGTTCGTGACGTAAAGATCAGAAATAGGGATTACAAAATGGTCACAAGTGACAATTCTAAATATCAAGATTCCATAAAGTTTCAGAAAGACCGTTTTCGCAGATTTCAGGGCCAAAGAGATCAGTACAAACGCGGTAAAAGGAAATAGTTTACCGAACAGAGGTACGAATCGTGATTTGAGAACTCTCGGGGACTGATGAACTCATCTTCTAACACTTAAGACAATTAATCTATAATCTACAATACCTGTGTATATTGCTAAGTTGAAATGTCAGGTGGTAGAGAATCGCACGTCTTGTAAGGTAAATATATCTACTGAAATAGGGACATATATTGAATTACTGAAAATATAAGTGTTGCTAGATCGCATATTCTAATTGTTTGATGTAAGCACAAGGCATTGCTAAGGTTCAATAATGAACTATATTTGGAAAAATCAAACATAGACATATCAAGAAATGTGTAGACTTCGATCTCAATAACTTTATTACAAAGCTAAAATCGGTAAGGGCTAAATCGTGACTGGAACAATAGATCCCCTTATTCTATACAGAGACCAATGTCACAAGTAAGCCAAACGCCCAATTCAAACTCAAAGTCAGTCAGTGTTAAGGTTTATGGTCAATTATTTTCGTCATACAACTCATCAACACGGGAGTAACTTTTCCTTTAAAAGTAAATGTAAAAATTGCTGAATACTTACTCTGAAGTAACTTGCACTTGTACTAACGTTAAAGAACTTTCTCTTTCCGTATTTAGGCCACGTGGGTCGCGATGTCTCTATCAGACCCGTAGAATCCGAATTTTTGAGTCTCTCGTTCGGTCCACTTATAACAATAAGGGGTTCCGATTTCGTGTTTTTTAAAATCCCTCGCGGAAGCGATTTGTTCTTTTGAGGTGTACTCTCAGACACTGTTAATCCATTCGGTTGGTGTTGGGATTTAGCAATATCGCTAGACGATTCCTGTTCGGAACTGTCCGGTTTTTCATTTGTTTTATCGACTGTTTCTTTGGAGTTATTCTCAGCAAAGGTTTCTTTTTCTTTTTCTTTGAGTGACGATTGTACCTCCAGAACAATGTTAGATATCGATGTTTTCTTTGGAGATCCGAAATACGTACTTTCAATCTGGCTTTCCTTTTCGTTCTGTGTGTTGGTTTCCTTCAGGTTTGGGCCCTTTTCACATTGGTCAATATTATCTTTTTGTGAGTCAGCATTTTCAGAAGTATCCTGTATATCTGTTGTATCCCTTTTGTTAACTGTATATGTCGTTTGCAGCTGTGTCTTACTTTTTTCCGTACAAACGTCGATATTTTCTTTTCCTGGTTCGTTCGGAACCTCTCGGAGTGATTCTGCCACTCCATCTTTACTAACAGTGGTCGTCTTCTCCTGATCCTTTGTGTTACAATCTTCCGAATCATTTCCTCCTACGGGGCCGCTATTATCTTCTGATGTAGAACTCATAATCAACGCTCCACATGCGTTAATTGACTTATGTCATTAATTAGTCCTAGCATCGCCTTACAATAGCGATTATGAATAGTCGCCATATGTGTACAGGGCGTAGATCGATGAGCCACTTTGTCCCTACAAAATATGACAGAATAGAAATCAGTTAAGAAACGAGGTAGCTCTATTGTATAATAAGGTAACATCTGATGTGAATCACATTACGTTCTCTCGTTTTATTATGTTATGTACAGAAGACATACGTGATTAGCACATTTTAATGAAAATTTAGAATCGGATACATTTGAATCAAACAGTTGTTTCATCAGCAATGTTAAGGGCCTTTATTCGTTGTACAAGATAGTACTATTTCATAGTAACGCATTATATGGTACCTCCTTGACACAAAACCATGAACATATGGGTATGTATTTTCTTTTATACATAAACATGTTCATCGGTTAAAGATGAAAATACATGCTAAGTTATATCATTGCTTTAAGTTACAACGGCAATGTCCAAACATCTTTCTGGTTTACGAACGTATATTCAAAATTTCAACATCAAAAGACAATTCAGTACAATATCAGATTTTACATAGCTGTGTATACATGTATGTTAGTCGAGAATTACGGAAAAAGGAACGGGGAGACAAAACAGTCATTTGCAAGGATCTTCTACATGTTTCAGCATAACATCAACGAAGAATACAGTTATTTAAATGTCTCAACAAGGCTTTCGGATTCGGAACACTAGAAGTAAAAGCAAACGAATAAAAGATTGGGAACAAAAGAAGTCGTTGCCATGACAAAATTATTTTTCTATCGTTATATTGACTTACTGGGTAGATCAGGCTATGATGTATGCCGATGTTTTGAGTAGATCAGTCTGTAATTGATGGGGATGTTGGGTAGATCAGTCTGTAATTGATGGGAATGTTGGGTAGATCAGTCTGTAATTGATGGGGATGTTGGGTAGATCAGTCTGTAATTGATGGGGATGTTGGGTAGATCAGTCTGTAATTGATGGGGATGTTGGGTAGATCAGTCTGTAATTGATGGGGATGTTTTGGGTAGATCAGTCTGTAATTGATGGGGATGTTATTTTTGGGTAGATCAGTCTGTAATTGATGGGGATGTTGGGTAGATCAGTCTGTAATTGATGGGGATGTTTTGGGTAGATCAGTCTGTAATTGATGGGGATGTTTTGGGTAGATCAGTCTGTAATTGATGGGGATGTTGGGTAGATCAGTCTGTAATTGATGGGGATGTTTTGGGTAGATCAGTCTGTAATTGATGGGGATGTTTTGGGTAGATCAGTCTGTAATTGATGGGGATGTTTTGGGTAGATCAGTCTGTAATTGATGGGGATGTTTTGGGGGATGTTTTGGGTAGATCAGTCTGTAATTGATGGGGATGTTTTGGGTAGATCAGTCTGTAATTGATGGGGATGTTTTGGGTAGATCAGTCTGTAATTGATGGGGATGTTTTGGGTAGATCAGTCTGTAATTGATGGCGATGTTTTGGGTAGATCAGTCTGTAATTGATGGGGATGTTTTGGGTAGATCAGTCTGTAATTGATGGGGATGTTTTGGTAGATCAGTCTGTAATTGATGGGGATGTTTTGGTAGATCAGTCTGTAATTGATGGGAATATTTTTGGTAGATCAGTCTGTAATTGATGGGTATGTTTTGGGTAGATCAGTCTGTAATTGATAATTGATGGCGATGTTGGGTAGATCAGTCTGTAATTGATGGGGATGTTTTGGTAGATCTGTCTGTAATTGATGGGGATGTTTTGGGTAGATCAGTCTGTAATTGATGGGGATGTTTTGGTAGATCAGTCTGTAATTGATGGGGATGTTTTGGTAGATCAGTCTGTAATTGATGGGGATGTTTTGGTAGATCAGTCTGTAATTGATGGGGATGTTTTGGTAGATCAGTCTGTAATTGATGGGGATGTTTTGGTAGATCAGTCTGTAATTGATGGGGATGTTTTGGTAGATCAGTCTGTAATTGATGGGGATGTTTTGGTAGATCAGTCTGTAATTGATGGGGATGTTTTGGGTAGATCAGTCTGTAATTGATGGGGATGTTTTGGTAGATCAGTCTGTAATTGATGGGGATGTTTTGGTAGATCAGTCTGTAATTGATGGGGATGTTTTGGTAGATCAGTCTGTAATTGATGGGGATGTTTTGGTAGATCAGTCTGTAATTGATGGGGATGTTTTGGTAGATCAGTCTGTAATTGATGGGGATGTTTTGGTAGATCAGTCTGTAATTGATGGGGATGTTTTGGGTAGATCAGTCTGTAATTGATGGGGATGTTTTGGGTAGATCAGTCTGTAATTGATGGGGATGTTTTGGTAGATCAGTCTGTAATTGATGGGGATGTTTTGGTAGATCAGTCTGTAATTGATGGGGATGTTTTGGGTAGATCTGTCTGTAATTGATGGGGATGTTTTGGTAGATCTGTCTGTAATTGATGGGGATGTTTTGGTAGATCTGTCTGTAATTGATGGGGATGTTTTGGTAGATCAGTCTGTAATTGATGGGGATGTTTTGGGTAGATCTGTCTGTAATTGATGGAGATGTTTTGGTAGATCTGGAAATGAAGGGAATAGATTGGGAATATCAGTCAGTCTGTAATTGATGGGGATGTTTTGGGTAGATCAGTCTGTAATTGATGGGGATGTTGGGTAGATCAGTCTGTAATTGATGGGGATGTTTTGGTAGATCAGTCTGTAATTGATGGGGATGTTTTGGGTAGATCAGTCTGTAATTGATGGGGATGTTTTGGGTAGATCAGTCTGTAATTGATGGGGATGTTTTGGGTAGATCTCTGTAATTGATGGGGATGTCTGTAATTGATGGGGATGTTTTGGAAGATCAGTCTGTAATTGATGGGGATGTTTTGGTAGATCAGTCTGTAACTGATGGGGATGTTTTGGGTAGATCAGTCTGTAATTGATGGGGATGCTTTGGTAGATCAGTCTGTAACTGATGGCGATGTTTTGGGTAGATCAGTCTGTAATTGATGGGGATGTTTTGGTAGATCAGTCTGTAATTGATGGGGATGTTTTGGTAGATCAGTCTGTAATTGATGGGGATGTTTTGGTAGATCAGTCTGTAATTGATGGGGATGTTTTGGGTAGATCAGTCTGTAATTGATGGGGATGTTTTGGGTAGATCAGTCTGTAATTGATGGGGATGTTTTGGGTAGATCAGTCTGTAATTGATGGGGATGTTTTGGGTAGATCAGTCTGTAATTGATGGAGATGTTTTGGGTAGATCAGTCTGTAATTGATGGGGATGTTTTGGGTAGATCAGTCTGTAATTGATGGGGATGTTTTGGGTAGATCAGTCTGTAATTGATGGGGATGTTTTGGTAGATCAGTCTGTAATTGATGGGGATGTTTTGGTAGATCAGTCTGTAATTGATGGGGATGTTTTGGGTAGATCAGTCTGTAATTGATGGGGATGTTTTGGTAGATCAGTCTGTAATTGATGGGGATGTTTTGGGTAGATCAGTCTGTAATTGATGGGGATGTTTTGGTAGATCAGTCTGTAATTGATGGGGATGTTGGGTAGATCAGTCTGTAATTGATGGGGATGTTTTGGTAGATCAGTCTGTAATTGATGAGGATGTTTTTGGTAGATCAGTCTGTAATTGATGGGGATGTTTTGGGTAGATCAGTCTGTAATTGATGGGGATGTTTTGGGTAGATCAGTCTGTAATTGATGGGGATGTTTTGGTAGATCAGTCTGTAATTGATGGGGATGTTTTGGTAGATCAGTCTGTAATTGATGGGGATGTTTTGGGTAGATCAGTCTGTAATTGATGGGGATGTTTTGGTAGATCAGTCTGTAATTGATGGGGATGTTTTGGTAGATCAGTCTGTAATTGATGGGGATGTTTTGGTAGATCAGTCTGTAATTGATGGGGATGTTTTGGGTAGATCAGTCTGTAATTGATGGGGATGTTTTGGTAGATCAGTCTGTAATTGATGGGGATGTTTTGGGTAGATCTGTCTGTAATTGATGGGGATGTTTTGGTAGATCAGTCTGTAATTGATGGGGATGTTTTGGTAGATCAGTCTGTAATTGATGGGGATGTTTTGGTAGATCAGTCTGTAACTGATGGGGATGTTTTGGTAGATCAGTCTGTAATTGATGGGGATGTTTTGGTAGATCAGTCTGTAATTGATGGGGATGTTTTGGTAGATCAGTCTGTAATTGATGGGGATGTTTTGGTAGATCAGTCTGTAATTGATGGGGATGTTTTGGTAGATCAGTCTGTAATTGATGGGGATGTTTTGGTAGATCAGTCTGTAATTGATGGGGATGTTTTGGTAGATCAGTCTGTAATTGATGGGGATGTTTTGGTAGATCAGTCTGTAATTGATGGGGATGTTGGGTAGATCTGTCTGTAATTGATGGGGATGTTGGGTAGATCAGTCTGTAATTGATGGGGATGTTTTGGTAGATCAGTCTGTAATTGATGGGGATGTTTTGGTAGATCAGTCTGTAATTGATGGGGATGTTTTGGTAGATCAGTCTGTAATTGATGGGGATGTTTTGGTAGATCAGTCTGTAATTGATGGGGATGTTTTGGTAGATCAGTCTGTAATTGATGGGGATGTTTTGGTAGATCAGTCTGTAATTGATGGGGATGTTTTGGTAGATCAGTCTGTAATTGATGGGGATGTTTTGGGTAGATCAGTCTGTAATTGATGGGGATGTTTTGGTAGATCAGTCTGTAATTGATGGGGATGTTTTGGGTAGATCAGTCTGTAATTGATGGGGATGTTTTGGGTAGATCAGTCTGTAATTGATGGGGATGTTTTGGTAGATCAGTCTGTAATTGATGGGGATGTTTTGGTAGATCAGTCTGTAATTGATGGGGATGTTTTGGGTAGATCAGTCTGTAATTGATGGGGATGTTTTGGTAGATCAGTCTGTAATTGATGGGGATGTTGGGTAGATCAGTCTGTAATTGATGGGGATGTTTTGGTAGATCAGTCTGTAATTGATGGGGATGTTTTGGTAGATCAGTCTGTAATTGATGGGGATGTTTTGGTAGATCAGTCTGTAATTGATGGGGATGTTTTGGTAGATCAGTCTGTAATTGATGGGGATGTTTTGGGTAGATCAGTCTGTAATTGATGGGGATGTTTTGGTAGATCAGTCTGTAATTGATGGGGATGTTTTGGTAGATCAGTCTGTAATTGATGGGGATGTTTTGGGTAGATCAGTCTGTAATTGATGGGGATGTTTTGGGTAGATCAGTCTGTAATTGATGGGGATGTTTTGGGTAGATCAGTCTGTAATTGATGGGGATGTTTTGGGTAGATCAGTCTGTAATTGATGGGGATGTTTTGGGTAGATCAGTCTGTAATTGATGGGGATGTTTTGGATCAGTCTGTAATTGATCAGTCTGTAATTGATGGGGATGTTTTGGGTAGATCAGTCTGTAATTGATGGGGATGTTTTGGGTAGATCAGTCTGTAATTGATGGGGATGTTTTGGGTAGATCAGTCTGTAATTGATGGGGATGTTGGGTAGATCAGTCTGTAATTGATGGGGATGTTTTGGTAGATCAGTCTGTAATTGATGGGGATGTTTTGGGTAGTAATCAGTCTGTAATTGATGGGGATGTTTTGGTAGATCAGTCTGTAATTGATGGGGATGTTTTGGGTAGATCAGTCTGTAATTGATGGGGATGTTTTGGGTAGATCAGTCTGTAATTGATGGGGATGTTTTGGTAGATCAGTCTGTAATTGATGGGGATGTTTTGGGTAGATCAGTCTGTAATTGATGGGAATGTTGGGTAGATCAGTCTGTAATTGATGGGAATGTTTTGGTAGATCTGTCTGTAATTGATGGGGATGTTTTGGGTAGATCAGTCTGTAATTGATGGGTATGTTTTGGTAGATCTGTCTGTAATTGATGGGGATGTTTTGGTAGATCTGTCTGTAATTGATGGGTATGTTTTGGTAGATCTGTCTGTAATTGATGGGGATGTTTTGGTAGATCAGTCTGTAATTGATGGGGATGTTTTGGTAGATCAGTCTGTAATTGATGGGGATGTTTTGGTAGATCAGTCTGTAATTGATGGGGATGTTTTGGTAGATCAGTCTGTAATTGATGGGAATGTTTTGGTAGATCAGTCTGTAACTGATGGCGATGTTGGGTAGATCAGTCTGTAATTGATGGGGATGTTTTGGGTAGATCAGTCTGTAATTGATGGGGATGTTTTGGGTAGATCAGTCTGTAATTGATGGGGATGTTTTTGGTAGATCAGTCTGTAATTGATGGGAATATTTTTGGTAGATCAGTCTGTAATTGATGGGGATGTTTTGGGTAGATCAGTCTGTAATTGATGGGGATGTTTTGGGTAGATCAGTCTGTAATTGAAGAGGATGTTTTTGGCAGATCAGTCTGTAATTGATGGCAATGTTTTGGGTAGATCAGTCTGTAATTGATGGCGATGTTTTGGGTAGATCAGTCTGTAATTGATGGGGATGTTTTGGGTAGATCAGTCTGTAATTGATGGGGATGTTTTGGGTAGATCAGTCTGTAATTGATGGCGATGTTTTGGGTAGATCAGTCTGTATTTGATGAGGATGTTTTGGGTAGATCAGTCTGTAATTGATGGCGATGTTTTGGTAGATCAGTCTGTAATTGAGGTGGATATTTTAGGTAGATTTGTCTCTAACTATTTGATCTTACTGGCGTCTCCCAAGCTGCGATGTGCGCATAGCATTAATGTTTATAGTTTGTAATGGTGCATTTTGCACTTTCCACGTGTTCATTTGTTGGTAATGACAATCACGTTATATCTATCTATATCCAGAATCAGGTGTGAAACGGTAAGTAACAGTGATTATTTACTTATTCAGGTGTTAAACTGTCAGTAATAGTGACTATTCCCCTAATCAGGTGTGAAACGGTAAGTAACAGTGATTACTTATATATTCAGGTGTTAAACTGTTAGTAATAATGTTTATTTACTTATTCAGGTGTTAAACTGTCAGTAATAGTGACTATTCCCCTAATCAGGTGTGAAACTGTAGGTAATAGTGATTATTTACATATTCAGGTGTTAAACTGTAAGTGATAATGTTTATTTACATATTCAGGTGTTAATGTTTATTTACATATTCAGGTGTTTAACTGTAAGTGATAATGTTTATTTACATATTCAGGTGTTAATGTTTATTTACATATTCAGGTGTTTAACTGTAAGTGATAATGTTTATTTACATATTCAGGTGATAATGTTTATTTACATATTCAGGTGATAATGTTTATTTACATATTCAGTGTTTAACTGTAAGTGATAATGTTTATTTACATATTCAGGTGTTAATGTTTATTTACATATTCAGGTGTTTAACTGTAAGTGATAATGTTTATTTACATATTCAGGTGATAATGTTTATTTACATATTCAGGTGATAATGTTTATTTACATATTCAGGTGTTTAACTGTAAGTGATAATGTTTATTTACATATCCAGGTGTTAAACTCTAAGTGATAATGTTTATTTACATATTCAGGTGATAATGTTTATTTACATATTCAGGTGATAATGTTTATTTACATATTCAGGTGTTAAACTGTAAGTGATACTTATTTTAGCTTCATTAAGACCTAGAGTTATTAATGGTGTGGCTGTTTGCATTTTATGTAAGCGTTTATAAGTAGGTCACTACATCCAATTACGGGACGATGAAAATGTTTTAAATATTGATTTTCAAGAGTATTTGCTTGTCGTTAGCAAACCTATAGTTCTTTTATCTTATCAGCTTGTTGATCGTCTCGCAATGAACGTTATCAGACATTCATCATCATCATTGTCATAACATCGCAACTGGAAAAGACCGATGATAAAACGGTACTTCAAATACACACGATACAATGTACAAATAATATCTAAAGTAGAAAAAGCCTACAAAACGACATATGATTACTGATGTAAGGATTTAATCAAAATTAAAACAAATATGTGTCAGAACAATTTTATCTTATCAGTGAAAATAATTAGCTGTTTATGTGTGTTTATCATGAGAAACAATTCAGTTTGTAATAACATTCGTTAGAATAAAAGGCATTGATTAGAAAAAGCTATAGGTTTTATTAGTGTTGTATAATCCGTTTAATTGCATTCATTCTATTTTTAGAGAATATTGTGTCGTAAGACAGTGATATAAGTAAGAAACAGGGTAGTAAATCCATGAATAGATGTTTGGATTAACAACTAGCTATGACCAGGTATACTATTTGTTAATAGGAATTCCTTGGAAATCAATCAATCCTTTATTTTCTTCTATTATTTTACAGAAAGTTTATAATAATAATGATGCATTATATTTTTAATTCTATGTGTAGAAATATTCTATTATATGGATTTACCGTTATTGCAACATAACAAAAACGGATAAATTTAAGACTAAGAAAGACAAGTTAAATTTTTTTGTCTTGGTTGTTATTATTTTTCGGAATATGTTATACGGAACCATTGACCAGTTTCAGCTATTTACCCGAGAAGGATTTAGTAGTCAGGCTATACCAAAAGAATATGTCAATTTAGTGAATATTCGTTACAATAAACCGTCTTTGCGGTACGGCAATATCAGTGAATATTCGTTACACAAACCGTCTCTGCGGTACGGCAATATCAGTGAATATTCGTTACACAAACCGTCTCTGCGGTACGGCAATATCAGTGAATATTCGTTACAACAAACCGTCTTTGCGGTACGGCAATATCAGTGAATATTCGTTACAACAAACCGTCTTTGCGGTACGGCAATATCAGTGAATATTCGTTACAACAAACCGTCTTTGCGGTACGGCAATATCAGTGAATATTCGTTACAACAAACCGTCTTTGCGGTACGGCAATATCAGTGAATATTCGTTACAATAAACCGTCTTTGCGGTACGGCAATATCAGTGAATATTCGTTACAACAAACCGTCTTTGCGGTACGGCAATATCAGTGAATATTCGTTACAACAAACCGTCTTTGCGGTACGGCAATATCAGTGAATATTCGTTACAACAAACCGTCTTTGCGGTACGGCAATATCAGTGAATATTCGTTACACAAACCGTCTTTGCGGTACGGCAATATCAATATCAGTGAATATTCGTTACACAAACCGTCTTTGCGGTACGGCAATATCATTGAATATTCGTTACAACAAACCGTCTTTGCGGTACGGCAATATCAGTGAATATTCGTTACACAAACCGTCTTTGCGGTACGGCAATATCAGTGAATATTCGTTACAACAAACCGTCTTTGCGGTACGGCAATATCAGTGAATATTCGTTACAACAAACCGTCTTTGCAGTACGGCAATATCAGTGAATATTCGTTACACAAACCGTCTCTGCGGTACGGCAATATCAGTGAATATTCGTTACAACAAACCGTCTTTGCAGTACGGCAATATCATTGAATATTCGTTACACAAACCGTCTCTGCGGCACGGCAATTTTAGTGAATATTCGTTACAACAAACCGTCACTGCGGTACGGCAATTTCAGTTAATATTCGTTACACAAACTGTCTCTGCGGTACGGCAATCATGATAATGTGACTCAGTGACATCCTTTTTGGACACTGTGGTAATTCAATCATGATGATGTGACGCAGTGACACCATTTTTGACACTGTGGCATATTCAATCATGCTATATTTATGCTTGGTTTTATTGTCAAGTATTTGCAGTATTGACTTATAAAAGGTTATGTAAACGATGTGGTGTAACATTTGCATATTCATCAAGTACCTGGCTTATTGTTGTATGTGACTTGCATTAACCTATTACAAGTGTTCAATAACACAGATATTACCGGCTTGAGGTTTAAACATTATACCAGCGCTTACCTGTAACGTTATGCCACATCCTCCTATTAATGATTTTTGACGATATTCGAATATCATTAACGGCAATATTTGTCTGGGAACAACCTTACATCAGAAAGCTTTTTCGCATTTCTTTACAGTTTTTGCCAGAAATCACCGAAGAGAAATATTGGTATGGTGTAGCTCCGACCTTTTAAAAACTATCATTATGATGGGTCCTGATAGAAAATCCATAGTTTTAGAGTAAGTTACACGTATAAAGGACCCACTTATCTAAATATGTGTTTAACGTTGTATTGCCTTACAAGGGAATAATAATTATGGCCTATTGTCGAAAACCGTGAGAATGGTGCTTTAGTGTCAGATTATGAAAATTAATGGAAACGGGTGCGTGAAAAAAGTGTAGTATTTCAGCACGTTATTGTACAGATTTCAAAAAAAAGTATTTAAACTTACAATTTAATAATGTCGGGACTTGTATGTCAGTGGTGAAGTTTGTTCCAAAGGTGAACCTTTCCCATACAAAAAACAGAAATCGTTTATTTACCGACGAAAGTTCTTATTGTAGAAAAAAATTACAATCCAGATATTGCATATAACCCGGCAGTTGTTTACAGAAACAAATCAAAACATTGCGAGCTACGAATTGGCTGGAAATCTTAACTTCCTAATCATTGTAATTAAACACAGTATTTGTACGGGGGTGAATACTTGGACAGGCAGACAAGTTTACATTAGCGGCTCAATTCCTTTTCCATTATGATACTGCAAAGAAAAAGTGAGAATCAACTGAAGGTGTTACGGGTCAGTGGTAGCACGCGTACGACTTGTCATGCGTGAATTAAGATTGATGAACGTGCTTGCACGTCAAAGCTACAAACACGTATACACGTAAGTTTGCTTAACCACTTTATCATCGGAGCATGTTGTGGTTTCTGGGCATTTTAATACATCCGTATTAAACAATTATTAAGTGGAAATGTGAAGCGGAATGCACTAGGGTAAAGTACCTGGTGTTGATCGTTAGTATGTGAATGCAGCCGCACTGTCTGGCACTGCTGTATTCTAATAACCAGATGTATGTCTGTTCTGGAATTCATTCTAGCGTGTTAACTTGAAATCACCTGATCGAGATTTGTCATAACAATACATGGCCAACGATCATCAAATATTAAAGATTACTAATGGAAATCAATGGCTTACCTGTCACACTGTCGAGTTCGGCCCGTGAGATCATTAAGAGACTTCTAGCGGTCCCATAACAATGCAATATCGTCCTTGTCAGGTAGCAATGCAGGAATGTCGTTTATCATCACACAGAAACACAGTATATCTCATTAAACTATTATATGAGAGAGTATTCATGATACGAGATTGTAACTCACAGTTAGCACAAAATAACAAGGCATAAAAAGCACCTGTCTTATCAAGCATGGATCACCGTGAGTAAGGTATTCTGTCACTGCAGCGCATATCTGTTCATCGTCATCCTCATCATTGTACATAACGTGAAGTGTCTAACGTAATTTCAATTGCAGTCGCCTTCTCTTCCATTCTTTTACTTATTTTCAGAAGGTAATGTTTTATATCACTGTTTAGTACTTATAGGTCCGTGCGTGCAGCCGTCATCCCGTGTTAGCCATACATTGTCAAGTACGTATTCGCTACCTGTCGCTGAGGTAATCAACGTCCAATATATTGATTTATAAATACGCTACCACTCCATTTGGAATTTAGATATTACATTATCGGCGGTTTTGAGACGTCATAGTGAACCTATTTCCAACACAGTCAGAAGGTAATCATGTCAATTATAGTCTTTCATACATCATTGTTTCCTTTATAACTAATAATAAACGCGAGCAGGATTTCATTTCATATTAAAGAAACATAACACATGACGAGAAAAATTTCCGTATTGAACGTGAAATGTATTCCGATTAGGTTATAAAAAGCCAGGTATTTATCGAATAAAGTTGAATTTGTTTGAAATAATGATAAAATGCATTCCACTGTTTGTGTACATATATATGTCTATTTTGGTCTTCATTTAATCTGGTTTTTGATTAGTTAAATGTGCATCTTTCACTTCATAGGATGAAGTTGTTGATCAACAGTGTCAATAACACCTATATATTGATCGTAATTGTAACATTGCACCGTCGTCATTCCTTACAAAGTTGACAGCGTGCAATGTCTTATACGTGCGTTAATCATCCTCACACGGAACGATTCTAAGAGAAAGTCAGCTGGTTTTAATTTAGATTTATATAGATCAATGTTTAATTAGACTCAAACAAAAGAATCATGGAAAAGAACATTTTTATCAGTTAAACTTTTCATTCTAAACGTTCCTCGCTAGTCAATGAAAATGGAAAAGGAGATACATTCTTTATAGTCAAATAGAAAGACTGGTATCAGGCAAGACATCGCAATAGCCGAAACTTGAAATGGAATTCTATATTATTTATTAATAAAATTTCACACACTATAGAAATAACATAGGTATAACCGTTATTCGCTATAACTTTATAACATTTTTGAGGGAGCTGTTGAAATCGGTGAGACTAAATCATTTAGATAACTAGAGAGATGTACCCATTACCTCTCAGAAATAAATATTAAATTGTTTTTAATTTTTCATTTTCAAAATTAAAGATAGTAGCCTGTCAGTATTTTCGTTTATTGATTTGTCTCAAAATCGAAAGGGTTCGACTAGGAACCAAAAGAAATAAAACTTTGAAAATCAAGAAAGATTTATCCTTAACTTCGTGCGAAATACCATTCAAAAACTTTCAGTGTCAAATTTCAAGATGGCCGCCTGTCAGTCATTTTGTTGTTTCGATATATTCCGAAATCAACTCAGCACCAAGGAAAAACTATATATATAATTTAAGAAAGATATTTGCGTTAATTTTCATGAATTATTGATAACAAACTTTCATATCTAAAATCGGGGATGACCTCCTTTCACCCAATTTATTTTTGTGGTCTGTTACAAAACCTAAAGGCCGTTGCTTAAGACCGAGGCTAACTTGTGTATCAAACTTGAGAAAGAACTTTCTGGTACTTCTCAAGAAAAAGCGATGACAAGTTTTTATTTTCAAAGTTCAACATGAACGCCTGTCGTCCAGTTTGTGTTTTATCAGTTTCAAATTCCAATGTCCACAACTAAGGACATATGGGAATTTTTATATGAAAGAGAAAGGGCCATCAAACACTTCCAAAAATAGTGAAAACAAGAATTGTTAAAGAACTGACGACAGATGGACTACAGACGATTGGAATAACCAACCAACCATCATCAGATAGTCGGCTAAAACTCGGGGGATCAGAAGGAGAGCTGAAATAATTTGATCCACGTGACTTTGAATATTGGTCAAAACACCTTTTTCGCAGACTTTGCATCTCTTAATGCCAGAACGGTTCTGAACTAAGATCATTTTCAAATATGACCCCTTTTAATCAAAGTCATATGTTTTTTCAAAGTGACCAAGTTCCGTCCTCGAAAGCTACAGGCAAAATTATCCTGGTTGTAAGTCTTGCTATGCATGGGTGCATTTCAAACAAAAGTTTACTGTGATATTTATGAATCATAAGGTTTCATAATGGTTATGAAAGTATGAATCTTGATTTGATGATGATGATGAATTGTTGAATGTGGATGATGATGATGCATTATTTAGTATGTACAATAATCATGATAGTAATATTGATTGTGATATATATGTTGAAATGGATAATGAGGAAGATTATCATGTTTTTGAGGATGATGATGATGATGATGATGATGATGATGATGATGATGATGCATTATTTAGTGTGTAACATAATAATATTGATTGTGATATATGAGGATTATCATGTATGGTGATAATAATAATAATAATAACAATAATCATGTGCATTGTTGAATGTTGGTGATGATGTTGATGATTCTTTTGAATGGAGTGTTCTTGTTTGACACGCAATGACTATATGTGCACCTGTGTTTGGATGTGTGAGAGGGTGTGAGTGTATTTGTCCTGTTCAACATGTAAAATCTTGAAAAATAAAAAATTATAAAAAAAGTCTTGCTGTTGATACAAAGAACTTGTTTGAAGATATCAGTGACATAACATGGATTCTGTGTGCTAGATCATGGGCTCATTTCATTTCTTCTCAAACACTGTATATCCAGAAAGTTATGTAGCAAAACCTCAGTCTACATCAAATAGCACTGGAAAACTTGCTTAAAGAAAAAGATGCCGAACGTGATAATTTTTAGACCGGATGCGAAATGAACCTGTAGTGTTCACCACCATAAACAGCATATGAAAAGAGGAGTTTGTTGTAGGACTTACTCAAATGTGACTTTCACATTCCTCCAGAGCTAATACAGGAGGTCCGATTGCAACTGTCTTTTGCTTATATTTTGATTTTAGTTGGTATCTACGTTGGGCATGGTTGACGAAAAGGAAATGATAAAATTGAACGACTTGACCATTATTTGTCCTGATTTGAAAATAAAAACAAGTTTGTCACGAGGAAGGCACCTTTCGTTCCCATAGGTATATCAACAGGTTGAAAGATGATGCCACCGACACACTCACCGAAAATCAGGATTATTGTCATGATTTCCTACATAGGTCTGAAAAATATACTGTTACTGCAGTACGCCTTTCTTTGAAATGAAAACAGAGCAATTCTTTTTATTTTCTCTGTAATGAAAGGACAAAGAAAACCACAGCTGGTTATTTTCGCGGGGATAATATTTTGGCCGTTTCGCGTTACCCTTGACGTAATGTGACACGAGTGTATCAAATGTCCTTTTACATCCATATCGCGAAATTTTGATTCAATAAAATATAATTCGTTCGTTTGAAAAGAAAATCGCGAAAATTTTGACTCGTGAAAATTACCAGTAATACGGTATATTATTTCTTTTTCAGAAAATATGTCAATATATCGTTTTGTCATCAGAAACCGAAGTCCTCGTACTCTGATGGATCTATTGGCGTTTCTTATGTCTTGTTTGTCGGTTTATGAATTTTTTATGAAGACTCCGGATTTAATACATGTATTAACTTTTGGATAAATTGTGCTAGAAGTATCAGATATAATGCAAAGGAATATTTATGTATATACTTTATTTCTTTTACAACAATGGCGAAACAAGCTTTAAGCTTATATTAATCATTCTTGTTGGTCTGGGCGGAAGTACGCGAGGGGTCTTAGTGTGGGAAGAAACCGGAGTACCTGGGGGAATACCCGCGCGGTCTGGCGGGTGACCCCATACCTTTTCAAGTCCCTCCCGGGAATCAAACCCAAGACTCCTAGGTGCAAGGCGAGTACGTTACCCCTGCGCCACCCAATTGTATATCGTTGGGAGACACTGTAAGAAGAATGATTTATAACAGTATCATGTAAGGATAATAGGAGATTTTTTCACATCTTATCGTCAGGAGGGTTAATCCAGTTACTTTTGTCAGGAAAGCTTCTTATCGTTAAACATTATTTAAAATATGACACAAGGGAGATAACGCTTGTTAATGTGTCTATATCTTGTCACTTTTAAAAAATAAGCAGACAAACTATATCTTCTTGTAGCATCACGTGATGCACTGTATACACGGAGTGCATACAAAACGGGAAACATACATGTAGGTAATAGGGAATGTTTTATAAACATTCCCAATACCATTAATTGGAATTATTTTGAAAAAAAAAACTAATATTGAAACGCAAAACAGCACATAGTGTGATTATTTTCAAAATATAAATATTGACTTCAAGTGGTATAATTCATGGATAAAACCAGCTGTTGATAAAACAATAATGTGACGATGACATATAAAGATAGATAGACAACTGGTAAATACTCTTATCAACATCCGCATCCCTCAACCAATAACCTCACAATTTACCTTTGGCAGACTGAGGAACGCTATCAGAATCCATGACTCAATAGGACAGCATTGATGTCAGGAGGGCATAATGTGACACAGCATTGATCTCAGGAGGGCATACTGTGTGACGAGGGCATAATGTGACATAGCAATGATGTCACGAGGGCATTGTGTGACATAGGAATGGTGTCATGAGAACATACTGTGACATAGCAATGATGTCACGAGGGCATTGTGTGACTTAGCAATGATGTCATGACAACATACTCTGGCACAACAATGATGTCACGAGGGCATACTGTGACACAGCAACGATGTCACGAGGGCATACTTTGACACAGAAACGATGTCACGAGGGCATTGTGTGACATAGCAATGATGTCAAGAGAACATACTGTGACATAGCAATGATGTGACGAGGGCATAATGTGACATAGCAATGATGTCACGTGGGTATACTGTGACACAGCAATGATGTCAAGAGGGCATACTGTGACACAGCAATGATGTCACGAGGGCATAATGTGACACAGCAACGATGTCACGAGGGCATTGTGTGACTTAGCAATGATGTCATGACAACATACTCTGGCAAAGCAATGATGTCACGAGTGCATACTGTGACACAGCAACGATGTCACGAGGGCATACTTTGACATAGCAACGATGTCACGAGGGCATTGTGTGACACAGCAATGATGTCAGGAGAGCATATCATGGCACATCAATGATGTCACGAGGGCATACTCTGACACAGCAATGATGTCATGAGAACATACTGTGCGACGAAGGCATTTTGTAGCTAGGCATAGCTGTAACTGTGACTCAGAATTGATATCAGGCTGTTTGGCGAGGGCAAACTGTAGCGCGGAATGGGTGTGATAGGGGACATACTGTATGACGAGGGCCCACTTTTGCGCGGAATGGGTGTCACAGGGGCATACTGTGTGACGAGGGCACACTTTGGCGCGGAATGGGTGTCACGGGGGCATACTGTGTGACGAGGGCATTCTGAAGCTAGGCATAGGTGTTACTGTGACTCAGAATTGATATCAGACTGTTTGACGAGGGAAAACTGTGGCGCGGAATGGGTGTCACTGGTGCATACTGTGTGACGAGGGCATTATGTAGCTAGCTATTGGTGTAACTGTGGTTCAGAATTGATATCAGACATATGAAAATTACCAAAGTTACTTATTTACGGGGCTGGTTCATCTCCCTTCGCATCACTGACTAGTCTTAGAAGGAGGGAAATTTTTGTTTAATTCATTGTTTGGTTCTACTGAACCTTATTAGAAATTTGTGTTAGAAGGAACTTTTCACTTGTGTGGCTTTTGTACAATGTTTGTGATAGCTGGCGGTACACACTGCTGGTGGGCTTTAAGTCCCCGATGTTTGCCGCAACCTGCATGCCACGTTTTACATCATTCTAATAGTGGCACGGTTCAGAATCTACACATCCATTGGACGTTGTTCTATAACTATCTGATATATATAAGTTAGGAAATTCAATGACTTATAAGGTTAGTGCTCCTTCCCGTCACAATTTTGATATTTCTTTCGATCTGGTCGTATTTTACCTGGTAGTCTCCAGTCTCCTAGGCTTCAAAATTTAGGTCCTTGGCATCACTGTCGAGTCCTAAAAGGACGAAACAGCTGTTTGATGCAGTATCACTGGCGAGTTCTAAAAGGACGAAACAGCTGTATGATGTAGTATCACTGACGAGTCCTAAAAGGACGAAACAGCTGTATGATGTAGTATCACTGACGAGTCCTAAAAGGACGAAACAGCTGTATGATGTAGTATCACTGTCGAGTCCTAAAAGGACGAAACAGCTGTATGATGTAGTATCACTGACGAGTCCTAAAAGGACGAAACAGCTGTATGATGTAGTATCACTGACGAGTCCTAAAAGGACGAATCAGCTGTATCATGTAGTATCACTGTCGAGTCCTAAAAGGACGAATCAGCTGTATCATGTAGTATCACTGTCGAGTCCTAAAAGGACGAATCAGCTGTATCATGTAGTATCACTGTCGAGTCCTAAAAGGACGAAACAGCTGTATGATGTAGTATCACTGTCGAGTCCTAAAAGGACGAAACAGCTGTATGAGGCAGTTAAGTTCATTATTTAGCTCTACCGTATCTAAAATATAAAATATATGGCCCTCTCTCTCCATGCCACGTGCTATCTAATTTTAATGCAATTCAGATGGAAATAACAGACATTCCAGTTGCTATACATTGTATTGCATATAAATTACATAAACACATCAAAGCTTGGTTCTTCGTACTGGAGTAGACCTAACAGCAGTCTAGGTATGGCAGTTTTGTTATTTTTAATTTTTTTATTCGACGTTTCACTGAAAATCCATTTTGTTACATGAAATGTTTAGTCTTGGAAAGAATCGATATTAATATGGTTAGTGTCGTTTCATGTCCCTGTGTTCTACGTACATGAAAGGTCGTTAATTTATACATTCTCATAGTAACTGCACATGACAGAGTTACTTCCCTTCTCCCATGCAAAGTAAGAAAGTCAACACGTGCCAGTTAGAAACGCTACGTGAACTTGGCAAAGGTAAACCCCCTTGGATTGTAGGAGGTAGGGTATGTTACTGTACGGAATGATATACTATTAGTCCAAATTGTATAACATACACAATAGTTTGTCGAATGACGTCAACTTGAGATGATGGTAAGATGTCTCTTTTTACAAATATTTTCTGTGAATGTACATTTTATATGTGAAAATGGATATTTCCATATCAATTCTACCCATCGGGAATGATGTACAGAATGAAAAAAAAATAAATAGCAATGTTGTTTAAAGGATTGCACTGACGACAGAAAATACACAAAAGTAAAGATTTATTGACGAAATGTCTGCAAACTGTTGTGGTTAATCAATACTTATCGGTAGCAAAGATAGTTACAGCTTTCCAATACATTTCTGTCTTGGTAGGAACTTCTGCGTGTGTCTTTCTATGTTTCATATATATGGATAAAAATCAGATAATTACAATGCATATTCCCTTATCCCAACAACCACACATACATAATCCATTTTGTTAAGATCAAACTTAACTCGAAATTCTTGCGTTTTGACATTTAGAAAGTTCAGTAGACAATGCCGTATTTTTATTGGCGCTGTACCTTGCCGTGGTGACCTGACGATGACCGAGGCGCAATACACTGCCCTAGTGACCTGACGAAACCGGTGGCGCTACACACTGCCGTGGTGACCTGACGATGACCGAGGCGCAATACACTGCCCTAGTGACCTGACGAAACCGGTGGCGCTATACACTGCCGTGGTGATCTAATGATGCCCGTGGCGCAATACACTGCCTTAGTGACATGACGAAACCCGTGGCGCTATACACTGCCGTGGTGACATGACGAAACCCGTGGCGCTATACACTGCTTTGGTGACATGACGAAACCCGAGGCGCAATACACTGCCCTAGTGACCTGACGAAACCGGTGGCGCTATACACTGCCGTGGTGATCTGACGAAACCCGTGGCGCTATACACTGCCGTGGTGATCTGACGAAACCCGTGGCGCTATACACTGCCGTGGTGACATGACGAAACCCGTGGCGCTATACACTGCTTTGGTGACATGACGAAACCCGTGGCACTATACACTGCCGAGGTGACCTGACGATGTCCGTGGCGCTATACACTGCCTTGGTGACATGACGAAACCCGAGGCGCAATACATTGCCCTAGTGACCTGACGAAACCGGTGGCGCTATACACTGCCGCGGTGATCTGACGAAACCCGTGGCGCTATACACTGCCGTGGTCACATGACGAAACCCGTGGCGCTATACACTGCTTTGGTGACATGAGGGAAACCCGTGGCACTATACACTGCCGAGGTGACCTGTCGATGTCCGTGGCGCTATACACTGCCTTGGTGACCTGACGAAACTCGTGGCACTATACACTGCCGTAGTGACCTGACGAAACCCGTGGCGCTATACACTGCCTTGGTGACATGACGAAACCCTTAGTGCTATACACTGCCGTGGTGACCTGCCGAAACCCGTGGCGCTATACACTGCCGTGGTGACCTGACGATGCCAGTGGCACTGTACACTGTCATGGTGACTGTCGAAACCCGTGGTGATATACACTGCCGTGCTGACCTGACGAAACCCAAGGTTTGCTGTTATCCAATATTATATGATGTGATTGGCGCAGTAATATACATATTCTCATCAAAACTGTGGAATTGTAGCTGAATTATGTATTACAGCTGTGGAAAAAGAAGACAAATTACAAAGTATTTTGCAAATATGTTTGCAATTAAAGGAAGAAATAAACGACTTGTTTCAGTATATCTAAGGGACTACACTGCTTGCCGTCTGACATACATTGGCCTCACTACATGTATATTGGCGTGCAGCTGACAATCAGTTTATAGTGTTTATTTATAGCGGCACCATAAATAAGATGGACAAAGTCATCATTAATAGTGAAAACCCTCCTTTACACCGGGATGTGACTGACCAGGACAATAAAATAGAATAACATTAATAGGTTTTCTTGTTACACTTTTATGAATTGTGAAGGAGCAAGAATAAAGTCAAACCTCGTTATCGCGAACAGTTATAAATGGAAGGCCCTATATAAGTCGAAGTATTTCGACGGCCCCGGCAAAACTTTACAACAAACATTCGATCATATTTTAATCGAATAATCGAGTAAGTTTTCCCATGCTCCCGCCGACTTCGAGATAACAGATTTGACTGTATGTAGCATGTAAAGTTATAAAAATTGGAGTTAGTAAACAAAGCGATAAATGAGAAGGTCCTTAACTACACACCTTCTGTAATCGTCCTACACACATATGAAAGCGAAACGAATACCTCAGAATGCTTAAAATAGAGACACTCATATTTCCGATCATTTTTATGGTCAGTTAGATGATGGAAACCAATCGAAAGTTTTCACAACTTGACTTAACGTGATAAACAAGACGTGTCCTCAGCTCTTCAGGAAATTTACGTTGCTTATCCTAACTTCTGAACAATGACTTCAAATCAACACTTTAAATAAAGTTGGTATGAATGAAATGACATGCTTGATGTGTTCAAGGGGTAACCAATTTTAATACGAATATCGGTGTTGAAACATTAGTAATATACTCATCTAGACAAATCATGGACAATTTGCAAATCAAACTTGTACATTCCGACAAGAATAGTATTTATGAAGACTGGTTTAGTCGATGAAGCAGAAGAAATTCCCCTTACGAAAATCCTTGTCATATCACCAGGTACGTTCTTAGATGTGTCTTTCGTTTTATCATAGTTTGTGCCCTTCTGTTGGTCGAGTTGGTTTTGTTTTCATGTGATGATAGATTTATAGAAGACCTTATCAAAACAGATCACGAAAACCTTGCAAATGTTGTTTAAATTCACTTTCGGATATATTGATGACGTCTTGTCTTTAAATAACAAGATTTATTGTCCTAATCCATCGTATATACTGGCTACCAGAATTGGAAACCGAGGACACGAGAGCTTCTTCTACTGGTGTTTATCTCGATCTTTTCCTACCACGAAACCGACATGGCAGCTTTCCATCAAGCTTTATGATAATCTTGGTGATTTATGGAAGCTCTATTTCCGGATAGCTAACATCCCTGCATCTCCAACCTGTGGTGTTTACATGTGGAGTAGATATTCAAGGGCCTGTGCTCCTTTATCGCGATTTGGTCAGCTGACAGACAAACTTGTAACACAGGGTTCCAAAAGATGAAGGTTGATGAATACTATGGGAATTTAATTCGTTCCTAACAATGATAGTATTGACAAACACATATGTTGGTTCCGTTGTTGTATACCTTGTTCTCATTTGAGAACGTGACATTATTTACTTGGATTGATTGAGATAAACATGGCGGGAGCCTTCGATGAAGCAGAGGACGGTTACTCTTCCGGGACACCTAATCTTATTCTCCCTGTACTTTGTCTACTTGTAAAGCTTCCCTTTGTTCATATTTTGCTCTAGTTTTATTTAATTTGGATTATGCTTGTGTGATTTTTTTCCCTTGATGGTGGCGATAAAAATGACGAATAGACAGTGGATGTACACTTCCTGAAGTGAGAGTGTCATTCATTTGTCGAAGTATGTCTCTAGATGAAACAAGTATGTATTTCTGTTTTACGATATCAAACACTGCTCCTAGGATCTACAGGACTCGCTCCGGCACAGAAATGTGTACACAAAAATGAAAGCAATATGTTAATAATTCATTGGGTTGGTTTGGCATCTACAAAACACATCCATCATCTTTTCGTATGTGTTATAGATATACTTTTCTTCAGATGTCAGGTAAATTGATTATTTGCAAAACATAAATATATCTGTGAATATACAAGTCCCTTGATGTTTGCCTTCGACATGTTTTCGACGTAACCGACCAATAAATCCATCTCCATTTTATCTTTTTGTCGATCCTTTACTCTCCGTGGCCGCATACGATATCGTGATTATGTGACTTTCATTATTATAAGTTACACGAGGAAGTCTGATGGATTTTGGCCAGGGCGTGTCGGCACGCCATCTCAAGCCGGAGACCAGTGTTTCGGAAAACATAACGCGGTTTTCAAGTCGACTCTGTACTTTAACACGCAACAGAAATAGCAGAATAACCGTATATTGAGTCCCGATTCGATAAACTATTATACTGTATCACATGACTGCCTTTTTTCAATGGATATACCCGTGAATATTTTTGCATATCATTCGTGCTATATAGGTTATTGTGACGTCACCTTAGAAAATGAAATGACGTCACATATTTTGTGACCATAAACTTAGAGCGGACATTTTTTTTTGTTTGACATAGAAATTTCCGTTTTCTAATATATTTGCCTGAAATCGATGTGATGAAAAGGATATATGAGATCTTATACATCTATTGTATATAATGAGCTTATATTCTTGAATGAACAGATTTCTTTGATACAGATATTCTTCAAGTAAAGAAAAAATATGAATACATATGTATAAGTACTGATCCATCTAATTCCTGGTTTGTAGTGAAAACAACGGATAGTTAGACATATGACGCAGATGTAAACAACATACAACTAGACATATGACGAAAGTGTAAACAACGGACAATTAGACATATGACGAGGGGGTAAACAACGGACAACTAGACATGACGAAAGTGTAAACACGGGCAATTAGACATACGACGAGGGTGTAAACAACAGACAATTAGACATATGACGAGGGTGTAAACAACAGACAATTAGACATATGACGAAGGTGTAAACAACAGACAGATTTATGGCGAAGGTGTAAACAACAGACAATTAGATATATGGCGAAGGTGTAAACAACGAACAATTAGACATATGACACAGGTGTTTCAACGGACAATTAGACATATGACGAAGGTGTAAACAACAGACAATTAGATATATGGCGAAGGTGTAAACAACGGACAATTAGAAATATGACGAAGGTGTAAACAACAGACAAATAGATTTATGGCGAAGGTATAAACAACGAACAATTAGACATATGACAAAGGTGTTTCAACGGACAATTAGACATATGACGAAGGTGTACACAACGGACAATTAGATTTATGGCGAAGGTGTAAACAACAGACAATTAGACATATGACGCAGATGTAAACAACATACAACTAGACATATGACGAAAGTGTAAACAACGGACAATTAGACATATGACGAGGGGGTAAACAACGGACAATTAGACATATGACGAAGGTGTAAACAAAGGGCAATTAGACATACGACGAGGGTGTAAACAACAGACAATTAGACATATGACGAAGGTGTAAACAACAGACAGATTTATGGCGAAGGTGTAAACAACAGACAATTAGATATATGGCGAAGGTGTAAACAACGAACAATTAGACATATGACAAAGGTGTTTCAACGGACAAATAGACATATGACGAAGGTGTAAACAACAGACAATTAGATATATGGCGAAGGTGTAAACAACGGACAATTAGAAATATGACGAAGGTGTAAACAACAGACAATTAGACATATGACGCACATGTAAACAACATACAACTAGACATATGACGAAAGTGCAAACAACGGACAATTAGACATATGACAGGGGGTAAACAACGGACAATTAGACATATGACGAAGGTGTAAACAACAGATATATTACGAAAGTGTAAACAACGGACAATTAGACATATGACAAAGGTGTTTCAACGGACAATTAGACATATGACAAAGGTGTACACAACGGACAATTAGACATATGACGAAAGTGTAAACAACGGACAATTAGACATATGACAAAGGTGTTTCAACGGACAATTAGACATATGATGAAGGTGTAAACAACGTACAATTAGACATATGACGAAGATGCAAGGGTGTAAACAACGGACAATAAGACATATGACGAGGGTGTAAACAACGGACAATTAGACATATGACGAAGGTGTAAACAACAGATATATTACGAAAGTGTAAACAACGGACAATTAGATATATGACGAAAGTGTAAACAACGGACAATTAGACATATGACGAAGGTGTAAACAACGGACAACTAGACATATGACGAAAGTGTAAACAACAGACATATGACGAAAGTGTAAACAACAGACATTTAGACATATGACGGAGGTGTAAACTACAGACAATTAGATATATGGCGAAGGTGTAAACAACGAACAATTAGACATATGACGAAAGTGAAAACAACGAACAATTAGACATATATTTAAGGTGTCAACGATGTATAGTTAGACATATGTTGAATATGTCGTCAACAACAAAGTGTAAGCAATGGGCATATAATGAAGGTGTTTTTATTCGAGGATGAATTCATTGAAGAACTTATCAAAATAGGTCACAAAGACCTTGAAAAGTAGTTTAATTCACTTTCAGATATATTGTTGAAATCTTGTTTTTAAGTAAAAAGAAATCTATTCGCCATGTCCATTGTATAAACCCACCAGAATTGAGAATAAATACTCTTCTACATAAGCTACTTTTCTTTTCCTACAACGAAACCAGCATGTTGATGTTTTCAATTTCTCTATAATGATTTGTTCCTTTTCTAGATAGCAATATTCCTGCATCCACAACCTATGAAGTTTACATGCCTAGTTGATTAAAAATATTCAAGAACCTGTTCTCATCATCACGAATTTCGTGCAAGAAGTCTTCAACTGACGGAACATTTCAAACATAGGGTTTCAAACAATGCAGGTCGATACAAAATATGAGGGAACCTTCTATGGTCGTAAAAGTGATCTCATTGAAATTATTATATTTCCTTGTTCGATATGAAGCTGGACGTGATCGTTAGTTTGGCTGTTGGTTCCTTTGTTGTATACTTTGTTCTCATTTGAGAACATGACATTTCTATTTGAATTGATCAAGTTTTATGTGGCGCGTGTCGTCGATGAAGCAAATTTCTTTTGTTTACATTTTGTCCCAGTTTTATTGAATTCGAGTTTGGATTATGAATATGTTGACATGTTAGCATTTTTTCAAAATGTTTCTAAACGTCTATTTTCATTATCAAATACAAATCCGTTAAAAGACGAAAGTTTCAGATCATTTGTCATATTTCGCATTTTATCCCCAAAGCAGCATTTCTGCTGCAAGCAGTCTGAGGCACGATTGATGTTTCATTTTGACCCTTACTGGGAGAAAATAATCCCTTGGAAAAAGGAGCTAGATGAAGAGAGACGAGGGGCCACCACCTGCGTCATCTTTAATATGTACTGTCCGATGACGTCAGACCGATGATTTGTCTTGTTCTCGATGCTCATGTATGTTTCAGTTCAAATTTCCATGGCTTAATTTCCACGTAACCGTATGTACTAAGATATATTTTTTACGAATTTTTATCCTGTAATAAATGAAGTATTCACAAACACACGCACAGTGAGCACAGACGTACAACTGTTCTACTACCAAGAGGATTTTATAGGTTTCGACACTTCGCGTTCGATTTGTACAAACAAGTTTTCTAATTGCGCAAATATTCTTTACATACATACATACATACATACATGATATACATGCTTTATTGACAACCACAAATAATGGGCTGGGGTGTATGATTCTTGAGTACGCATGCAGGCTTGAAGCTGTAGAACACATCTCCTATTTCCTGGATATAAACGATCACTTTAGACACTAACTTTTCTGTATAATGTATACGGAGGTGAGGGATGTGATCGATATGAGATATTTCCTGTGGAATATATCGTTATATGTTTTATTTTTGATATTTGATACCATTTTGGCACTCTAGATTCTCCACCGGGACAGGAAAATATTGCTTCGTCTGTTTGTATGGTACAGAGTTTCTATCGTATAGCTGTGAGGCATGCTAACAGAGATGGGCGATCTTCGTTAGGTCGTATAAGTAATATGTGTGTACACGAATGGACCCATGTGTAAGATCTCGGCAAAGTACGCCTGTGTTCCCAAAACAACACCATTTCGTTCTAGAGTGTTGTTCCTAAGGCTGTTACAAACCACTGCTCCGTATAGGTCTCTCACAGCAGAATAACCACCTATCTGCACACACCATTTAATTATATCGAGGACTTTCTACAATGTAATTTCGTTTTGTGTGGTTACGATGCACACGAGTGCAGTTACTTCTTAATTACTTGCACTTGCTCTCATTCTCTCAAACAAATGTAAGCAGAACTTTTCAGCGTTTGTCAGAATCATTCTGACTGCTGTTTTTATAGTTTACACACTGATGTACACACACTTGGAAGCAATCTTCTGTCTATATCCTTAGTTACGTGTATCTGACAAATCTATTTCGTTTACTCGTTATTCTTTCTCAAAGTTCTGTTGTGACGTAAGCGAGCTTTGATTGGATTTACGACGACTCAGTGAATAGAAGAAGTGTCTGTTTGTGAAGCCATATCAATTGGGAGTGTTTATTAGGATTCATAGGAGTTTATCATCACTCATTACTGTCGATGTGCCTCTATTTACACTATACACCGTGTACTCAATTCAGTTTGACCTTCACGCCAAGCGGAATCATACACACACAGAAAAATACGAAACGAATCAGCTAGCAAGGACACGCGCGTGAGAGGCTATCAGACATGGAATAGCAGAAAAGGACAGTCAATATAGCAGACGAGCGTTTCGGGCCCCGTAAACCCGTCCCCACGGGCTTTGTTGCTTTATATTCAAACGGACATTTGTACCATGTCCAATTCGGAAGAGGATGGAAGCAGTCGTTTCGACAATATAGATCTAGACAGTATTCTGGGTAGAGTGGAAAGACGGGGGCCCCTTACGTTTACGAAAAAAAGGTGTTTGTACAGAGGTAAGTTTTATCGATAAAACATCTTGTACATTATAGCTTTGTATATATGGACTTGGCGGTAAAGTACGATTCTGATGGAAATAGGTGTTATGTTGTGAGCTAGTAGAAGTATACTCGACAGTTATTACAACTATGATAGAAACTGTTTCGTACAATTACGTGCTTTGCTGAAAATATTCATGATGATGTTCTAATTAAACATTAGAACGAATCTTTTTGTACCAATTTACTTTTTAACCTAATTCTACATTTACAAATTACATTTATGTCACCACTACATAATGACTTAATGAATTTTCAATTCTCTCCATTCCTCTCACCAGTATTCTCGTCAAAACAATATGCGATATGTTCACAAGCAGTGTATTTGAAATGGAATTAGAGAACGTGCTTTGTACGAGATGTCATGCTTTTATGATGTTCGTGTACGTGTAGATATTGATTCTTTTGGGGAAATAGACAAGAGTTATGTAAATCAGTGATGAATAGAATGAAATCGTATACTTTAACGTCTAGAGTAACTTCATGTAATGGTTCGTGTATCCGGATGTCGACCCTTTGGACTGCGCATGACAGGATGTTCGCGTGACGAAATAAAAACGTGATTGTTATTCTATATTGTAACATTACTTAGCCGAGAGCATATACTTATATAAGTACATATGAACTGTACAAACTAAATTAACAATGCATGGATATATAACACACTCCAAGCAGGTGGAGGTAGACTGTGCGCGTGCAGTCCAAAGGTCAGAGGTCAGATCGCGTGATGATCCAGTCTGGTTATGTTTACACTGAATAGACTTATCATATCTACAGCTTTTGAGCGAGTGGTTCTGCATTACAATGTAAATAAGATATATAAGAATGTATTACATTAATGGTTTGTTGTTTTGTAGACATGCGTTTTAATTCCATCTGTCATACGACAAGTACTTTGATTCAAATCTCGAGGCCTTGCTTGTTATAGTATAGCGTTGTATGCGAAACTTTAACAGATACACCAGTTACATGATAAAATGATATTTTGTGTTTCTAAGTGAAATAGCTCTTTTCATAGGCGTATAGTTTGCATGCATGTTTTCCCCGAGCAATAATACACTAAACAAAAGTATCCATTTTACTCGGTATAACAACTGGTATTGTCGATAGATGACTAATCAGTTTAAAATGATGCTAAAGACAATCACCTAGTAACGAGGACAAATTTCTATAGACATTATGTTAAAGTTTTAATATTCAGCATCAAATGATGTGGATGTTAAAGTAACTTGAATACAGGCCACCTTGCACTTAACGTTTAATCAACTTCGACTTTGATCTTTGACCTTTGACCTTGACAGCATTGATACTTTTAAAGTTCAAGGATAAACGTTTATGACATTACAATGTAGTTACCGTTTCTCACAAGCCTGTCCGAAATTGTTTGAGGACATTTAAACAAAAACACTATACCAAATAAATAAATAAACAAATAAACAACATACATCTCACAGTTGTATATATCTTCTCAAAGTCATAAAAAGTCATTTTAGGTAAATAATTGTCTTTGTATAAACTACCTAGAATTCCATACATTTTCTATTGGGATTTAACTTCTTATATTGATAAATCTTAGACTGGTATGCCGGAGGCAGATGCTGTGGAAGTCTGAGACGGAACAGGAGCTGTCAGAAAGACGCGATACATTAAGATTGCATTCACTTGTGTTTAGATAATAGTACACAGATGCCAGTATATTGACGTATCGAGGCATTAAGGTAACTTTGTGTAAATGTAATTGTATGGTGGGTTAAAAAGGATCTACACAGACAATCTAAACTTGTCTGCTGACTAGCGGATTGTTCGCGTCCAGGAAACAAACAGGAAATAAGCATATGATCTTCTATATGGATACAGTTGAAGCACCAGGCAAATTGGATATAATGAAAAATAACTGACGTTTCACGTGTCATATCCCTATGGTTTTATGTAACGAAGACACTGCTGGGCGCGTGGAGGTTCTTGCCCGAGGCCGACAAAAGTTAGAAGTATAAGTTTAACATAAAAATGAAGAATAAGAGTTTTAAAAATCCCTCACCTAAGAAAGAGCTTAAAAAGAAAACGAACTCTCACAAGTGATAGATTCGGCATGTATTTTACAGGTATAATCTATGTTGTATCTGAAGTTCTGTTTATTAAAGAATTATATAAGTGAAGATTTACATCTAGAATTGGATTGGGTTACCGTCTGTATAACCTCTCAGTAAAATTGTTCTTGTAGATGTATACTGTTAGTAAATATAGCGTAGATATTAACTGATGTATCACAGTCAGATGTATAAGAGAAGTGGAACACATGAAAAGGCCGAAGTGATAGAATCTCAGGCTTAGAAATGAAAAAGATTGTACAAAGTGAATATACGGGAGGAATCCACGCACACCATGCCCGTGATGATATCTTGTTTCTTATCTCTGTATCTGACAAGCCCGATTTTGCTTTAGTAATCAACCACCACACTAAGCTGTCTGAACTCAGCCGGTCTGTTGTGTAGAAGAACACAATCTGCTGCCATTGCACTGCCGTGACCTTTGGGTTTTATTGTTTTACCTCGAGTTCGAATTACCGCTAAACCATTAAACATTTACTTTTTAAGTAGGGTTCGCAATCAAACAAATTGTTTTTTTCCTGTCAAGCATGTTTCACTTGATATCATGGTAAAAGGATAGTAGTTTATCGGCCTCACGTGAGTGGGAGTGAGGTCAAGGTCATCATTCAAACTTTCAAAAATAAACATGTGAAACGATTGGATGATGGTGGAAACATGTAAACAACGATAGACGTGTGGTTATGTATTTAACTGATTATATATATATATATATTTGTACAAGAAGCTTACTAGACAGCTAGCTTGTTTATCAATTGACATGCTAGAACGTATATGTAAGTGATGATTGTTGACCTTGTCCATAGTCTCAATATTTATGTACTAGGTCACAGGACACTTAACTTTGTAACAATGGAATTTAAAATGTATTATTTGGTGCTTTAAACTGCTTAAGGGCCTTGTCCATAAAGAGAGAAATTAACATTCTCTGGTCCCTCTTTAATGCGTCCTATTTCAAGGTCAAGGAAGGTCAATACCACATAAATGGCCATTTAGTTAAGTGAACCATTATATGACGATATTGTATAACAATTGGGATGACAGGCTTTGTACATTTTATAAGCTTTGTATACGAGGGTCTATTATAGTTTTGATAAGAACGACCCCGCCACCTTGCACGACGATTTATTACCGAACAAACCACGCGAGAAATCTCATACCAGGTTCCTTTCATTCTCTTTAGAGAACGTCAGAGGTCACGGTTGCTTGATCCAAGTTAAAATCCTCAATTTCGATGTATGATCTAGTGGTGGTTCCTCAAATATAAACATGAATATCTGTCAATGCACGTGTTTAACCTGTTGAGAAGCACACCTGCACAAAGCTAATTGATTTCTGATGAGTCCTAATTTTAGATATGACCGCCTTCAGCGAGGTGTGTGTACATATGTACTCTTGGTACATCTACAACACGCGGTCCTCAGCACGTGTTTTACATCTGGTAATACAGAACTAGGTCATACGCGTGCTTTACGTGTTAATAAGAAGAGTTTCCCACAATGTTTGAAGTTTAATAGCAAAATTCATCATACATTAAGTTGTTGAATTTAGCCGAACTATCGATTGTAGTTAGATATGTCAATCTGCACTGATCTCTGGAAATCGTACAGCGACATGTGATGTATTTGTTCATGGTGATAAGGTACTTCAGTTTCTCTGTAAACTATTTATATATGATAAGGTCAGCGAGGCGTCGTGTCCTCGTGCACCTCTACATTGATTGTTTTATCACGTGAGCGTCACTGTCGTTTATTTTTCTGTTGGTAATTTATTGTGGGAAATAAAGTTTTAGCATTTCCTGGATTCTGTGCTATCATACACGGAAACAGCACCACAGATCAAATGACAAAGGAGGAAAACTATTAAACTCTCCGTGATATGATCTTTTAAAATGCCACCATCACAAGACACACGGGACTCTATTACAGAATATAACAAAATGCTTGAGTACCGCCACTCCTTCCTCTACCATCATACCCCGCCCCTCCCCTACAATCAGACCACCGGCCTGTCCCCAACTATCAATAAACTACCGCCTCTCCGCTACTATCATACCGCCGGCCCGTCCTCTACTATCATACCCCGCCCCTCCCCTACAATCAGACCACCGGCCTGTCCCCAACTATCAACAAACTCCTGTCTCACCGCTACTATCATACCGCCGGCCTGTCCTCTACTATCATACCCTGCCCCTCCTCTACGATCAGACCACCGGCCTGTCCCCAACTATCAACATACTAACGCCTCACCGCTACTATCATACCGCCGGCCCGTCCTCTACTATCATACCCCGCCCCTCCCCTACAATCAGACCACCGGCCTGTCCCCAACTATCAACAAACTCCCGTCTGTCCTCTACTATCATACCCCGCCCCTCCCCTACAATCAGACCACCGGCCTGCCCCCAACTATCAACAAACTCCCGCCTCATCGCTACTATCATACCGCCGGCCCGTCCTCTACTATCATACCCCGCCCCTCCTCTACAATCAGACCACCGGCCTGTCCCAAACTATCAATAAACTACCGCCTCTCCACTACTATCATACCGCCGGCCCGTCCTCTACTATCATACCCCGCCCCTCCCCTACAATCAGACCACCGGCCTGTTCCCAACTATCAACATACTCCCGCCTCATCGCTACTATCATACCGCCGGCCCGTCCTCTACTACCATACCCCGCCCCTCCCCAACAATCAGACCACCGGCCTGTCCCCAACTATCAACAAACCCCCGCCTCACCGCTACTATCATACCGCCGGCCCGTCCTCTACTATCAACCCCGCCCCTCCCCTACAATCAGACCACCGGCCTGTCCCCAACTATCAACATACTCCCGCCTCACCGCTACTATCATACCGCCGGCCCGTCCTCTACTATCATACCCCGCCCCTCCCCTACAATCAGACCACCGGCTTGTCCCCAACTATTAACAAACTCCCGCCTCTCCCCAACCTTCATTATGTACAATACCCCCAACCCCAACCCCTCTCCAAAACTCCTTACTACACCTCGGACCCATCCCTTACTTTTGTACAAAACTAACAGATTGTTGTACCTTTGGTAATACAACAACTTTACAACAGGTACTGTTTGTAACTGGATCTATTACATATTTCACCCAATCACCCCCGCAGACGTAATCGATAAACAAAATGTTATATTAAGATTGATAAGAAATGTGATAAGAATTGAATAATATTTGAATTTCACCACATAAATCGTCTCTGTAGGGCAGTCATTTTGTGAAATGAAAATAGGGACACCAGAATTGTGCTTGTTGTCCAATCAGACAATGAATGTCATCATTGTGTTGCTGGTATCAATCCTCACCTACATGCCAATTTTCTGAATTTGGAGAGGACAGAGGATCGAAAAAGATAAAAGCTTTTGCACATTGCCTCTCACGAAAAAAACACATTTAGAGTTTCGTGAAAATGTATCCACATATATATATTTCATGTTAGTGTCCATAGCGGCTAAACATTAACCGATGTGGCTATATCTGACTGAGATGGATTATGTGACCACGCCGGACATACACTCAAGTTCCAAACCACACTATCTGGAGTTACCTCCCTTCAACAAACGTTAATTTAATGTTTCATTGAGAAAAAATACGGTGAACTTATTGAAGAATTAAGTATGATAAAATCGATATTTCTAGAATGTATGAATAATCATTAGAATAAAAGAGATACCATCTCTGTATGGATGTATGTTGCCAGATGATACTTGTTCGTTGCATATTTTGTGTGAATATGCAAATATAGTGATATCATCGGTTCTTGAAAAGCCAGTCTTTAGGACTGACAGACATAATCCTTGAAATCGGCATGTTAGTAGAGATGTTAAGATGATTGTGAAGAAATTGCCTTTTTATCAATTACAATATTTTTTTTATAGTTTACAAATAAGCTTAGTGCTGACAGGTGGTAACGTTTTTTCTTCTAATTATATATCTAAATAAAACAGATATACACTTTCATTTATTTTACAACAATTGCGAAAAAATAACAGCTTATTTCAATGAATCTTTTTGGCCAGAACATGATCTTACTGTGGGTATAAGCTAGAGTAACCCCCAACCACCCCTTAAATTAAAAAAAAAAAGGGGGGGGGGAGGGGGGGGGGGGTTGGAATCGAACCCCGGACGTCTAGGTTACCATTGCGCAACCCTATTTTTTATCTTTTATTTTTAAAGAACACTAAGGGAAGCCATTGCAACATTTGAAATAATGTTATATATATAAATCCGTATTACCAGTTAGCATGTAACATCACGATATAGAGCAAATCAATATGTCCCCAACTTCGTTTGAAAGACATAAAAATCTACAATCAATAGAACTTGGATGTTGGTTTGGACACTTCCTAATCATTCATTGTTTAATTTCTGTGATTAAAGACATTGTTATTAAGTCTTTGAAAACATGGACTATTTTGCTCTTTTCTCATACAAATTCCTTTACATTATAACATGTACAAACGAGTTTTGTATGTGCAAGTCTCGACGACCGAACATGCAAACCCTGCATGTCTGATGCATTCCACACATGTAACAGATGATGGAGGTGATTAAGGATATGTGGGTTTATTTTGACAGTGACCGGTAAATCAGCTGCTGTATCTCATAAAACAACAGTCAAGGCACAACTTGGCCAGGAGCTAGATATAAAAGGGTGTCCTAAAGGGAGTGGAATTTTATCACAGACTATTTATACCAGGGGATCCTTAGGTGACTAGGATTTTATCACAGACTATTTATACCAGGGGATCCTTAGGGGACTAGGATTTTATCACTGACTATTTATACCAGGGGTTCCTTAGGGGACTAGGATTCTGTCACTGACTATTTATACCAGGGGATCCTTAGGGGACTAGGATTCTATCACTGGCTACTTATACCAGGGGATCCTTAGGAGACTAGGATTCTATTACTGGCTAGTTATATCAAGGTATCCTTAGGAGACTAGGATTTTATCAGTTACTAGTTCTACAGGGGATCCTTAGGTGACTAGGATTTTATCACTGGCTACTTATACCAGGGGATTGTTAGGGGACTAGGAATTTATCACGGACTAGTTATTCCGGGGGATCCTTAGGGGACTAGGATTTTATCAATGGCTAGTTATTACAGGGGATCCTTAGGGGATTAGGATTCTATCACTGGCTACTTACACCAGGGGATCCTTAGGGGATTAAGGGAGAGTCTGCAAATACTGAACAAGTATTGAACCGATGCTTAATCGTGCACCTTTAAGACCAAGTCTTTCTCTTTAATCTTTGCTGGCTGCCATACTGTTAGGTGCCACCTTGCCACCGCTGACAGCCGTACACACAGCGGCTGTTGGGTCGTTTCCTGTGTGTACGTTACCTAACAGGCTGTAATACACGCATTTGTTTCAAGGATAAGATACATCAGAGTAATTATATACATCAGTCTCGTGCTTTTCACGTAACATTGAGTACATATAGGCATCTGCCAAATTCTTGCGCGTGTGGCTCCGACATGTCCGGTTCAATTCCTTTTAATATCGTACAAATGTGAAATAAAATGTGATTAGATGAGTATAAATGATCACCGAGACATGATAATATGACATTCGAAATATTAGAAGATTAAATGGGAAATGTATTCATCAGTGTGGGTACTTGGTACATGTATGAGTAACATAGGGACAACGTGGACATACATATCCCAAGTAAATGTAATTAATCAGAATTACAAATTATCAGACTAACTACAGTTTACATCGCTTGCTACGCGTTTTTCTATTATTAGTTTCCTTTTGACAAAACTTCTTTCCGGTACCAGAGACTTCGAAAAGTTTTCTTTCGACATTGTAATTTTTATACGCCTTTAAAGTGGGGTAAAACTTATCCATCCTTCATACATAAATGTACACTTTGAGTATCTTTGTCACATTTGAGAGAGATAAAACAGTCTTTGACCAGTTCAAAAATCGTTCACAAAATCCGGAACAGTTGATATGGTGATAACGGGCACCTGTTATATCGAAATAACGAAGTCGAAATAGAAAGTCCAATCTACATGCACATCAATTTGAATAAAATATTGTTTTTTACTGTACACTATGCGTTATGAAGATCTGATAATGATCCGTGTGGGGTCACGTTCAGATGACTTTTTAATCTACTAATCAAAACGCAACTGCCAAAATATTGTCGTATCCGGTTTCTCTTCGATTCCTATCACGGTAGGTCTTAATTACATAGATAATAACTGAGTGTTCCGAATGTTATCTCAAGATGGCTGCGTCCATCGCAAGCCGCCTCGCACGAAAAAGGGTGTATTTATTGTTCAATATATGATTTATTTGTGAATTTTCATTTTCCATCACTACAACTCCCTCTGAAGAAAATGAAATCCATGTAACGTAGTGCCGCGTGATGACTTTATTTTCAGAGCCATGTAACAACGACTCACCAATATCCCTGTAGCACAGCACAAGACAACACAGCATTTCCGAATGAACGTCCCACATAGTAGATTACTTCCCGGTTTAGCAGTAGACCGTGACGCTGAAATTCTCATAAATCTATCAACATGGTGTTTCGTCTGCAGTAAAGAAAGCTTGTGATTCACACTCGACAGACACAATCAGTCCCTAGTCCCTATTTTCGATCTTCTTTTAAATTGATCAATTTCAAGGTGTGTTCAACTGTCAAGCAGGACGATGCAAATACCCCGAACAGAATCAGCGCCTTATTCATCCTCAATACTCCAGGTCACGACAAAATTGAAGGTTCTGTGTGCAACACCTTTGATCCTTTGATGAACATCGAACGAATTTCGAGACCGCAGAAAGGGGAGTATATTGTAATGGCTTTGAAGATGGATGTCGCACATTTATAATCTTCAAATGGAGCGTATCAGTCTGTGATTGGTCAGGTTTTTTTCTCCTAGAACCAATCAAATTACTTCGCTTGTGCCTTAAATTTTGCCATGACATGTTCCAGGGATGCAGAGAGCGAAAGTGATTGAAGCCCCTGAAGTATCGAGTGTTTGCCCTACAAATATTTGCGAATAAAGTGAAAGAAAATAATCAGGGAAGGCCCGCCGCAATCTAGAGCAATGGGACAATTGAGCTATCGTCTTTAAAACAACAAATTCAATCGCGTAAAATCAAAAGGGATGAAAAAATAATGCTTAAACACATAAATTAGCGTTGGTCAAAGAAATCGATTCAACAGATCAGTTTACAGTCCGCATATCTTGTGTGTTTATATTGTAAACATGGTATCACTCTCGTGGCAAATATTAAACTAGTTAGTCGTAAGTCAAGGTCAATTACATCATATAAAAGTCAATAACGATAAAAAATAGAAATAACGTCAAAATTCTACATAGAGGTCAGTAACGATCTAAAATTAGAAGCAAGGTCAAACTTAATATCAAGATCAATAACGATCTAAAATTAGAAACAAGGTTAAATTTTGATATAAACGTCAATCACGATCTAAAATTAGAAACGATGTTAAACTTTGATTTGAAGGTCAATAACAATCTAAAATTAGAAACAAGGTTAAACTTTAATATAAAGGTCAATAACGATCTAAAATTAGAGACAAGGTTATATTTTGACACAAAGGTCAATAATGATCTAAAAATAGAAATAACATCAACGCGGAATATCTTCTATTTGCAAGGTACATTTGTAGCTAAACGCGGGTTTAGACACGAGAGAGTCTCTCTCTGCCTTTTTACGATCTGTCGATCTCACATGTACGGGTCGAAGGTGAGGACGAAGAAATTGATCTCGAATTCTGTTTATCAAAACGATGTCTTGGTCTACAATTCATAGGAATAAAATTTACATTACAATAACCAATGCAATATCTTGCTTCTTATATGAACCTCTGGTACCTAGCAATGTTTAGATATGTAGTTTATACTTAAAATACACTCATAAATTTTGTACAAGTATCAGAGCCGACGTTTTCTTGACATGGTGTTTATTTGTACAATGCACATGAATCAATGATATTGCGTACACTGTACAAAGGTAGACTTGTACACCAAAAATACTTAGAGGTTCAACAGTGGAATTCAGGATATTGATCGTACCATTTGTTTTAATGGGTAAATGTATTGTAAACTTTCAATAAATCATCTTTTGAAGTATTTTATCTGATGTGTCCATCCTTGACCCAGACAAATGTTAAATATGTGTTACAGAAGAGAAACATATAACTTGGATATGGCGATAAAGAAGTAAACTGGAGCCTTAATCCAGTTTTACTATTATTGTCCATGTAAACTTAGAACGACGGTTCTGCAATGAAACAATATATTGTTAACCATATACCCTACAGGGGCACAGGTCAATGTCAATTACTGTGAGTCAATATGGCGTGCTAGATTGTCCAGTGTCCTCAGGTGACACTTACAAAGATTTGTCGCTCGGGTTGTTAGGGTGTAGTGTTACTGGTTATCAATCACGAGTGAATATTATTATCGGTTGGATGTAATCCTTCCTGCCTAATTTGACAGTCGAAAGCACAACATTGATTCAACTGTTGATGATATTTGCTATAGATTACTAATCGATGCGTGCCCAGGAGGCTGTTTTTGAGACCTTCGATTACTGTCTCAATCGCTTCCATAATTTTTCCCGATATAAAATGTCCCTGCTATGATAACTAATCTTCACTAACTTCTCCGTCACACGTATTGCGGAGTTGTGACTTCTTCGGTTTGGCTTAAATTATCGAAACGATGTTAAAAAAGTGAAAAACGGAAAAAAATAAGAAGTAAAAGTTGACCGTGATTTTATTTTTTTTAAAAATGTTTACAATGGACACGGACATTAATAATTGTACTTGTCTAATGAACAATACAGATTTTACCATACTCTAGGAAGATGCCGAGACGTTTTGTTATGTTCTTAGGCCTAGAGAACTATCTAATTTGTTTACATCATATAGAAACAAACGTGCATGCCAATCTAATATACAATTGAATGGTATTGTTTTTAACTAATCTGCTTGTTGACTAATCATTAACACGCGAGCTTTTCTCTATAACTTTATGATTATAAAAATTGGTTCTCACTTAAAGACCGTGACATGATTTACTAGTTTTTAGAATATCAACGACCTACATGACAGGACACGGGGGTTGGGGAGCTGGGCGTTGATGAAGTAGAAAAGGCGTACCCTTCCAGAACACATGGCCTTATTTTCTTTGTAATATTCCGAAGGTTCCCTGGTTGAATATTTGCTTTGCTGATATTTTGCCCTCTCTGTGTCGCCTGCCTGTCAAAGGTGACATATAGGTGTAACCATGTCTACATCATCGTCCACACAAAGGTTTTTTTCGCGATAACTTGAGTCAAAATCAAGGTCATTGTTACTATAAATAGCAAATAGTTTTTTTCGTGATAACTTCAGTTTCCTTAGGCCGATCAACATCAAACGTCAAACAGTGCTTCCTTACTAAAGGAGCTTCAAGGGATTGCCTTTATCTTAATGTGTAATAACCATTTGAGGAAATAAAAATTAAAATCTCGATGTGTTTTTCTAGCGTGATATTTTATGTAGTTTTAATACACTGTTTGGTCAATATTTGGAGATATCTATGGAAACACGAATTTTTATTCATTTTAGTAGAACTTATGTTATTTCCAAGCTGTTAACTGTATGTCACAGAAACTGCAAGATAACACGATGTACTACAAATGTCATTTATTTCCTAGCTTTTACATATATTCTAACGTGTAAAACAGATGCTCATTTTTACATTACAAATATTGGTACATATACATTGTACATGGAAATTATTGCAATTCCACATTTTTATATATTAAAAAAAATCACAATTAAGATAAAACAGTATGTTGTATTGATAAGGAAAATCTTTACTCGGGATTTAGTTCCTTTTGACACTATACATATTATCTACATATTTACTTATCACACCTCAAACAAATGGAAAAAATATATAAATGGCATAAATGCAATGAATATTCATGGCTATTGTTACATAAAACGCATCTCCAGAAACCTTGCTGGGCAGGCGACACATCCACCTCAGCGGAATTCTAATTTTATCGATCTAGTGTTTGGATTTAGGTTTTGGTTGTTTTCGAGACCAAAATAAAAATCTGATCACCTTAACTTGCTGTTGAAAAAATAATTCTGTCTGAATTGTATCTCTTTACTAGGACACATTAGGTAGATTTTTTCGATCTAGAAACTCTCTGTTTCATTTCTTTGTCTGTAGAATAGCTGATCCAATCCAGACGGTTTATTGTTTGGGGTATACAAATGTACATCGTCTGTTTGAATATATATCTGCCTGTCTATACAGGAAAACATTTAATATGAACACACTAGTCTATTGTAATCTGTTAGTTTGAACTCCGGACACTTTTATTTGTGTGTGGAAATAAATCAGATAGATTTGAACAACAATTGGGTAACACCTTAATTCAAGATGCATATGCTGCCTTGGTATGAGGTCCTCTATAACGACCTTGTACACAGTTGACTCATGATGTCCTCTATAACGACTTTGTACACAGTTGACTTATGGTGTCCTCTATAACGACCTTGTACACAGTTGACTTATGGTGTCCTCTATAACGACCTTGTACACAGTTGACTTATGGTGTCCTCTATAACGACCTTGTACACAGTTGACTTATGGTGTCCTCTATAACGACCTTGTACACAGTTGACTTATGGTGTCCTCTATAACGACCTTGTACACAGCTGGCTTATGGTGTCCTCTATAACGACCTTGTTCACAGTTGACTCAAGGTGTCCTCTATAACGACTTGTACACAGCTGACTCAAGGTGTCCTCTATAACGACATTGTACACAGTTGACTCAAGGTGTCCTCTATAACGACTTTGTACACAGTTGACTATAGGTGTCCTCTCTAACGACCTTTTACACAGTTGACTTATGGTGTCCTCTATAACGACATTTTACACAGTTGACTTATGGTGTCCTCTATAACGACCTTGCACACAGTTGACTCATGGTTTCCTCTATAATGACCTTGTACACAGTTGACTTAGGGTGTCCTCTCTGACGACCTTGTATACAGTTGACTATAGACTAGTTAGTGCAACTTTGTACTGCTCTTCTGAAAATTAATATTAAAGACATGTACAAAAGACAAAAGTGATAGTCGTGCCTTTCAATAAAAGTACACGATAGAGTACAGCCAAATATCGGATTAAACTGCAGCATGCAACGTAGACACAGAACAGCTAAATAACGAAATAGACTGCATCACACAGCTGTTTACACTTGAACTCTATAATAACATAGTTTGGTTTGCAACTGCGCGAATAATTCCATGTAAATATCCTGTATATGTTGTCGTCATTCCACGGATAGTAGAATATATTTCGTTAAAATACATCAGCAATGTTCTGCACGTTCGAAAGTAATAAGCAGGTTCCTAAACGTGTTTAATGGAAATCGATAATGGAACGATGAGAAATGTAAAATAAATGTAGACTCGACGCCTATTTGCAATTTAATGAAGGGAAATTTCTGAGATAGAGAAATATCTGATTCTCAAAACAAACCACAATTTTTATTATTGTAGGAAAATCTATTACGTATTGATTTTTTTTCTCGTCCTTGTTCCATGACGTCATCTGAGTCAGCATTCCTGACTTTTTTTAAATTCAGTTACAACGTTTTTCCGATAGACCGAAGAATTTTTTTTAATAAATTTCAACTTTTTTGACATACATGCTTAGCGGCTTTCCATTTATTCAAAGCCTTTAAGCAAATAATACATACCGGTAACGCTATAGAATTTGGAGGTTTCACATTAGTCTTTAGGCCTTTCCATCCTTTATACACCGCATAACAAACACATCGTTCGGCGGAGCCCACTATTGATTAAATTTTAAGTTTGTATAAATACAGTACATACTTTCCACGAAGAAAACCAATTATTTCACTAAGGCCTGCAATAAAATGAAGATATAAGAAATAATTGGGCACCATTTATGTTGAGGCCTTCTTCAAGTCGAATCCGAACTGACCGAAGTGTATATTTCTCATAGATAATTCAAACAGTAAACCATTACTTGTAAATATCGTGTTATGACGTCATTTCCGCTAAATATGAGGACGATATATGATCAAAATAGAAAGAAATAGGTACTCAATAGAAGGGATCCCGACTAATTATTCCTTAAGAAATAGGCCTAATTTACTGTATGTTAAAGAAGGGAGGGGGTGGCAGGGGGGCAATTATGTATCGACCATATATTAAGTTCGTGCCCTAAATTGCAGTAAATTTAGCGGTTATAGAATCCAGTTTCAAATTGCACTTACGCTTAAATTGAATGACTCTAGTGCTTCCTACCATACCGCCCCTAAGTGTATTTTCGGACGCACCCTACCCTGATCAAGTAGTGTTTGGATTAACATTTCAACATTCTGAGTTGATTCTTATTATTATTTGAATCATTGATTGCTTTCACCATATCGATCACCTGTGTGCTTTATTTTTGCGAGTCGCGATACAAGAAATATATGTTTATACGAAATTAAACTGACACGAGAAACGTCCAGATATCGATTCTTCCACAAAATAAGCCATCATTGTGTTCCCGGTTATGAAGCTTTCTGGAAAAAGGATAGGAGTTTGGAATTTGTCCAGACATGGCTGCTGGTCTGATACTTTGAAAAAAAATCCCATAGGACAATTATATCAAGGCAAAATACAACTTTACTTAATTTATCTAAACCCTATACTATGATTGAATCACTCTTTTAAAGTATTCGATGTAATATTCCTTTTGTTCCCTGTTGCTCTGCAAACAATTCCGGATTGTTCTGGGTTTTAGTCTCCAACCGATGAGAGATACATGTAACGATGTACCGAACTCTGGAGTATCTTCATTGATATGTCTGTCTGTTCACACTGCCAAACCACATGTCAACACTGTGTATACTTACTGTTAGACCTACATGGAAATTCTGTCCGTTCGTACTGTCACACCACATGTAAAGTCTGTCTGTTCGTAATGTCAGACCGACATATATAATGGCTGTCCGTTTATACTGTCAGACCTACATGTGGAAATTGCTTGTTCATACTGTCAGACCAACAAGTTTGGGTTGTCTGTTCGTACTGTCAGACTAACCAGTAGAGTATGTTTATTCGAAATGTCAGATCCACAAGTAGCATCTGTCTGTTCGTACTATCAGATCAACAAGAAACTATCTGTTCGTAATGTCGGACCCACATGTAGCCTCTGTCTGTTCGTACTGTCAGACCAACATGTAGCCTCTGTCTGTTCGTACTGTCAGACTAACCAGTAGAGTATGTTTATTCGAAATGTCAGATCCACAAGTAGCATCTGTCTGTTCGTACTGCCAGATCAACAAGTAATGTATCTGTTGGTAATGTCGGACCCACATGTAGCCTCTGTCTGTTCGTACTCTCAGACCAACAAGAAGGGTATGTCTGCTCGAACAGTCACCAAAATGTAGCCTCTGTCTGTTCGTACTATCAGATCAACAAGAAACGTATCTGCTCGTACAGTTACCAAAATGTAGTCTCTGTCTGTTTGTACTATCACACCAACAAGTAGGGTATGTCTGCTCGTACAGTTACCAAAATGTAGCCTCTGTCTGTTCGTACTATCACACCAACAAGTAAGGTATATCTGCTCGTACAGTCACCAAAATGTAGCCTCTGTCTGTTCGTACTATCAGATCAACAAGAAACGTATCTGCTCGTACAGTTACCAAAATGTAGACTCTGTCTGTTCGTACTATCACACCAAGAAGTAAGGTATATCTGCTCGTACAGTTACCAAAATGTAGTCTCTGTCTGTTCGTACTGTCGGACCAATATGTAAACTCAGTACATCTTTCCGGTACACATACTATGATACAAAAAAAATATTAGTATGAAAATATGACTTATGTACTCTATATAATTATAGGGTAACTACGTCTCATTGTCTGTGTTCTAACGTTATTTTGGGCCTATTAAATTTAGGTCCATGTTATCTATGAAGGGCCCTGGAAGGATAACCATATGATTCAGATCAATTCATCATTGGGTTCTACTGTATCTAGTTCTAATTACCACGAGCGTTTCAAATCGATAACGAAATTGACATTTTTCTCTTATTCTGTTCCATGGCATGCTAATTTCATTGTCCTACGATCGATTATAAGACATTCAAGATGAGAAAAGATTTATGTAAATTGATAAATTTGCCGTAACTTGGTTCGTTTGAATTGAAACGTGTTATGGCCCATATTGTTATGTGGTCGACATTTTATCATAAGTTAGTCAATTGAAATTATCGTTTGGAATGCGTTGATACAGAAAAGGCCAGACACTTGAACGAAAGGTCATATAACGACTGGGTACCAATCCACGGAGAACCCATCTATCACTATAAGAACAGAGTGTTATCTCCTCATAACATTGTTCGGCTGGACGCGGAGGCAGCTCAAACGTCATTCAAATCGCTAATTTCATGTAGGGTCCACCGTATCGTGAAAATGTTTTCCATAGATTGGAATGTGCATTTCAAGATATTGACATTCTATTAAAAAAAAACAAAGCGAGGGGGCGGTTTTATATAATTTTTTTTTTTTAAAAATTCAATAAATAAGACATGGTAACGTTGTGGTCAAAGATGGATAATGCATAATATTACATGCAACCCTGTTCGTTTAAAATCCTGTATAAGAAATCTGTCGTTATATGGTTCTCTCTCATTAGATGCCAAAGGCGCGCCATAGTCTAAGCTGTTGTTACAATGATTCAAACCAGTGTTAGTTTTAGTATCATTATAAATCTTATTAAAAAACTTTTCCCTGTCATTCGGGCCTGATAACCACTACAAGCATATCCAAAAAGCGATTATGTACACGTCTGCGAGATGTCTGCCTCTCACTGTTTAAGGGAACATAACTTGATTTTGATTGTCTCCTGTTTGTCGTTTAATTGGTATCAAACCAGTTTAAACTGTCCTTTGTTCTTCTGTGATGTTGTACCACGAAAGAGAAAAGCCAACAAGACGTACATGATAGGATTGTTGTATTATGTAATCGCTCAACTTCAAACTACAATGTAACCATTCTGGTTACGAAATATTTTCTATATATTTCCACATCATACCATTTGATCAAAAGTTCCTGTCAGCGCCGCTTCACGGATAAGATGCATTGTCATATATATCTGACAGTGACAGTAAAAAAATTCTCTATAAAGATGAAGGTTTAGTTCACAGCATACAACGATACCCTAATTGTGAATTATGGACTTTGATCCTCGTTTGATCTTCTGTTTGATGCTATTCAAAGCGCTATTTATCATTATGACGATGACTATTTTTGAATTCATCAAACAACGACATTTTTTTACCAATCATCAATCAATTTTGTCATGTCGTTCAAAGACTGATGAAATGATATGCAATGTACTTTCAGATCCCAAAATTGATACCAATAATGTACTTCACAAGTGTACTTCTTTTAAATGTTTTTACACCATCTCTATAACAACCTTCACCAGGCAGTTGAAAAGTTTTTCTTTCAGAACAGTGGAAGTCAGAATGAATTTTTCGCTCTATTTTTAAGCCTTGGTATCGATTGAATTAAAACTCTAACATTCTTTTCTTTTTGTTATTCAACGTTATTATCTTCAAAAGCTAAACTATTTAATTGAATTACGTTCAATTCTGTATACTACAAGGCCATGTCTTCGGAGATCTTATTTGTTCAATTATGTAAAAAAAAAAAAAAAAAACAAAAAAACATTGTTTTCGAAATATAAATTATTTTCTGATTTTTTTTCTCCAAGAACGTGCTTGATGTTCTGTACGTTTGTAGTTTATGTCAAATTATTAACTCTCGCGTCATTCATCGTGTTGATGTGATTTCTGAAAAGACGTCTATCACCTTACTTTGGTATCTCATTAAAGAGATGATCATGTTAACCTCACCAAGAGACAGGGAACGAACCAGCCTGTTGTATCAAAGATGCCTAAAGGGTGATTGACCCTTCCCTCGCCCTTTCTGTAACTGAAATAGCTTTTCTCGTGACGCCGGCTTAGGGTACGTTAGAGCATTAAACAAAACAAGGTCACACTGAATCCCATAGATGTGCTGATGAATGGCGACTAAATGTGGATCTGTGTAGAAAGGAATGGCGTTATTTTTGTGTCTACTACAGTTAGAAGGACATAGTTTGTTTCTTTGGTTCTATTACAATACGTTGCTGGTTTACTTCTATCCGATTCTGTTATGTTCTGTGTAGACTTTGATTTATATTTTTACACGACGACTTACATAATAGCTTGCGACCAGAACGGGATATTCAAAACCAGATTGCTATCATCTGTACCTGATTTATAGTGGACCATAGAAATACATTCAAAGTCTCCCGTTTATATTTGTATTTCATTCGGGTTCGTGCTAATCTAATAGAATTTGTGTAAGAGAAGAAGGTTGTTCGTGAAATGGTGCTTTGAACAATTTTAAATCACGGCTATAAAGGTTTTATAGCTGATAGTGTTTTCCTAGAAACCAAATTATAGTGTACAGCATTCTTGTACCACAGAACACATCTATTCGTCAAACTTTCTAACGTCTAGTGCTGGAGGAAACTCTGTTTTTGTATCACACTCATTGCTCCTGACAATTTCATCAAAACACAAATCTTTCTTATGTTGATCTGCTGTGTCAGCATTATCCTTTGGTACCATCCTTTCTTTCTTTCTTTTTTCTTTAAATTTCAGTGTTCAAAACCGAAAATGTTTGGCATGTTCAGAAACTGCTGATTTATTGAAAAAAAGCACAACGGTAAAAAAAAAAAAAAAACAAACAAAAAAACAAAATCAAAAACAAAAATACACATATTGTAACTTCATACATGTCATAATGATATGGTTTAGTTAAGTAACAAACGTGTTTTATATCTGTTACCATCTCATTAACTTAACTATACGTTACATAATGTTACCATCTTGTGAGAGTACCTCTATGTTACATCATGTTACCATCTCGTTAGTGTACCCGTATGTTACATCATGTTACCATCTCGTTAGTGTACCCGTATGTTACATCATGTTACCGTCTCGTTAGTGTACCTGTATGTTACATTATGTTACCATCTCGTTAGTGTACTTATATGTTATATCATGTTACTATCTCGTTAGTGTACCCGTATGTTACAACATGTTACCATCTCATTAGTGTGCCTATATGTTACATCATGTTACCATCTCGTTAGTGTGCCTGTATGTTACATTATGTTACCAACTCATTAGTGTGCCTATATGTTACATCATGTTACCATCTCGTTAGTGAACCCATATGTTACAACATGTTACCATCTCATTAGTGTGCCTATATGTTACATCATGTTACTATCTCGTTAGTGTACCCGTATGTTACATCATGTTACTATCTCGTTAATGTACCTATATGTTACATCATGTTACCATCTCATTAGTGTGCCTATAAGTTACATTATGTTACTATCTCGTTAGTGTGCCTGTATGTTACATTATGTTACCAACTCATTAGTGTGCCTATATGTTACATCATGTTACCATCTCATTAGTGTGCCTATAAGTTACATTATGTTACTATCTCATTAGTGTGCTTATAAGTTACATTATGTTAACATCTCTTTAGTGAACCCATATGTTACATCATGTTTCCGTCTCGTTAGTGTACCTATATGTTACATCATGTTACCATCTCATTAGTATGCCTACAAGTTACATTATGTTAACATCTCGTTAGTGAACCCATATTTTACATCATGTTACCGTCTCGTTAGTGTACCCGTGTGTTACATCATTATACCGTCTCGTTAGTGTACCCGTATGTTACATCCTGTTACCGTCTCGTTAGTTTACTCGTATGTTACATCATGTTACCGTCTCGTTAGTGTACCCATATGTTACATCATGTTACCGTCTTGTTAGTGTACCCATATGTTACATCATGTTACCATCTCGTTAGTGTACCCGTATGTTACATCATGTTACCATCTCGTTAGTGTACCCGTATGTTACATCATGTTACCAACTCGTTAGTGTACCCATATGTTACATCATGTTACCATATCGTTAGTGTATCCGTATGTTACATCATGTTACCGTCTTGTTAGTGTACCCGTATGTTACATCATGTTACCATCTCGTTAGTGTACCCGTATGTTACATCATGTTACCATCTCGTTAGTTTACCAGTATGTTACATCATGTTACCGTCTCGTTAGTGTACCTATATGTTACATCATGTTACCATATCGTTAGTGTATCTATATGTTACATCATGTTACTATCTCGTTAGTGTACCCGTATGTTACATCATGTTACCGTCTCGTTAGTGTACCTATATGTTACGTCATGTTACCATCTCGTTAGTGTACACATATGTTAGATCATGTTACTATCTCGTGAGTGTACCTATATGTTACATCATGTTACCATCTCGTTAGTGTACCTATATGTTACGTCATGTTACCGTCTCGTTAGTGTACCTATATGTTACATCATTTTACCATCTTGTTAGTGTACCTATATGTTATGTCATGTTACCGTCTTGTTAGTGTACCAGTATGTTACGTCATGTTACCGTCTCGTTAGTTTACCAGTATGTTACAACATGTTACTAACTCGTTAGTGGACCTATATGTTACATTATGTTACCATCTCGTTAGTGTACCCATATGTTACATCATGTTACCATCTCGTTAGTGTACCCGTATGATAAAACATGTTACTATCTCGTTAGTGAACCCGTATGTTACATCATGTTACCGTCTCGTTAGTGTACCCATATGTTACGTCATGTTAACATCTCGTTAGTGCACCTATATGTTACGTCATGTTAACATCTCGTTAGTGCACCTATATGTTACGTCATGTTAACATCTCGTTAGTGCACCTATATGTTACGTCATGTTAACATCTCGATAGTGTACCTATATGTTATGTCATGTTAACATCTCGTCAGTGTACCCGTATGTTAAAACATGTTACTATCTCGTTAGTGAACCCATACGTTACATCATGTTACCATCTTGTTAGTGTACCCGTATGTTAAAACATGTTACTATCTCGTTAGTGAACCCGTATGTTACATCATGTTACCGTCTCGTTAGTGTACCCATATGTTACGTCATGTTACCGTCTCGTTAGTGTACCCATATGTTACGTCATGTTAACATCTCGTTAGTGCACCTATATGTTACGTCATGTTAACATCTCGTTAGTGCACCTATATGTTACGTCATGTTAACATCTCGTTAGTGCACCTATATGTTACGTCATGTTAACATCTCGTTAGTGCACCTATATGTTACGTCATGTTAACATCTCGTTAGTGCACCTATATGTTACATCATGTTACCATCTCGTTAGTGTACCCGTATGTTAAAACATGTTACTATCTCGTTAGTGAACCCGTATGTTACATCATGTTACCGTCTCGTTAGTGTACCTATATGTTACGTCATGTTAACATCTCGTTAGTGCACCTATATGTTACGTCATGTTAACATCTCGTTAGTGCACCTATATGTTACGTCATGTTAACATCTCGTTAGTGTACCCATATGTTACGTCATGGTAACATCTCGTTAGTGCACCTATATGTTACGTCATGTTAACATCTCGTTAGTGTACCCATATGTTACGTCATGTTAACATCTCGTTAGTGTACCTATATGTTACGTCATGTTAACATCTCGTTAGTGCACCTATATGTTACGTCATGTTAACATCTCGTTAGTGCACCTATATGTTACGTCATGTTAACATCTCGTTAGTGCACCTATATGTTACGTCATGTTAACATCTCGTTAGTGTACCTATATGTTACGTCATGTTAACATCTCGTTAGTGCACCTATATGTTATGTCATGTTACCATCTCGTTAGTGTACCTATATGTTACGTCATGTTAACATCTCGTTAGTGTACCTATATGTTACATCATGTTAACATCTCGTTAGTGCACCTATATGTTACATCATGTTACCGTCTCGTTAGTGTACCTATATGTTACGTCATGTTAACATCTCGTTAGTGTACCTATATGTTACGTATGGTAACATCTCGTTAGTAGTGTACCTATATGTTACGTCATGTTACCGTCTCGTTTGTGTACCTATATGTTACGTATGGTAACAAATACCCTATTTCGATTACACGCCTACTAATATAGCAATATTTTGTTCATTTCGGTTTCCTAAAAATGTATACTACAATACGAAGGTATATATATATAAAACAACTGAGCGTGCGGACATGTCATACACACACTTAAACGTCAGTCATTTTGTTACACCTTACTTAACACTACGTCCACTTACTGGACTCTTTTTTGAGGTGCATTAATTGCTCTCAAGGATTATCATCATCTCCCTTAAGGAACACACACAACATTACCCTAAAGTTCTCCTGTTTCCCTCGTATAAAGGACGCTGTAGTTTTGTTTGTTTGCCAATATACGTTTTATATCAAATAACGTGGATTATGATAACAATGTATATTATTGAAGTTTAGATCGTACTGTACAACAGTAATGGCGAACTTCCTTGATAAGTTATGTCCCTTGGAGAACAAACTATAAAAGAGTTCCTTTTGTCTATATTTCCGGTCCTAACTGGTAGATATATATATAGACCTCCACATCGTGATCTGGTGTAAAATCATGCTTACTTTCACACACAAACATTGTAGTTCTAACGGTTCTTGTGGTGACCAGTACAGATAGAAGAATTATTAAGATACCTCAGTAGAAATCCCAAGAAAAGCAATATATCTGCTATGATAACGAATAATACTTGTATTTATGTATACCCTAAAGGGTTCCCCACTGTGTGTCCATATCACACATATGATGGTGTTCCCCTCCCTGTTTATACCGTGATAATTTCATCTGGAAACTCTCTCTGAGTAAAAAGCTATTGATATAAGTAAAAGTTATCTATATATATATAAACGGTTTATTATATACTCCTGATTACATATATATTCAATCTTAAACGTATGTTCTTACAAATCGAAAACTTTTAGCATCGGTTCCCATGACAACCCCTTTACATTAATGACTAAGTTTAATAGACAACAACGTAAATGTCTTAATATTTCCAAACTACCCTTTTCGATTTTAGAGCCCTTCTTGATAAATATATATTCAATTATATTCTGATAATACACAAAATGTACGGCAATTGCATTAAACGTTGTACAATAGATCAGTCATCCATGTCGTGGACGAGAACAAAGGGAAAAATCTCCCACGTGTTGCTGTATGTACCAGGCAGGTTAGCTAAGTCTCCGTCTGCATTCAACTGTATATCTTCTATCGCGCAACGTTGCCATGGAAACCGTTATATTTTACAAACAGCGCACAGGATGTTTATAGGTATGGTGTCAGACGTAAACACGCGCGGAGTATTTTGTAATACGTTAACTATAGAATAAAGCATGTTGCCTGGGTATTAACATGTTTTTAGAAAGCACGTGTTTACAGTTTTGCCATATCTTAGGATCTGAGCAGCGTTTTAACATCAAATTGAAGGCTAATATCAGTCAAAGTGATGAAAAACGTCGATCTCCATACAACACATAACATTGTATATCATTTACATATCAATACTTGTCAATAAAACAAAAACATTCAAAGTCCACATGTCACGTGAGATTTTACGTTCTTATCTCCCTTGGAATATCCGGGATCTGCTTATCAATTTCAGCTCAGACGCAAAAGATTAAAAAAATTGCATTGTATCCCTGTGTGAACACAACACAACATGTGCGTGAATATTTCTGTGTTGACTGACCTACGCTCTAGTATGTCCACGTATTTGTCTAGTAGTTGATACGTTGTGTTTTCTGTAGCTACTGTGAAGCGATTGTTCATACAAGCGAAAAACGGTCGACTTCAGTAACCTTTTTACAGTCTGCTGCTTCCTTGATGATATATGCAGTTTTCTCGGTGACTTAAAGATTTTTATTTTAGTAAATTGCATGCTTTAAATGACCTTGCCCTGCTCTTTTACCCTTGTGTTACCTTTGCCTGACTTCCTGTTTTCCCTGTTTCAGCACCAGAATTTGTAAAACGGTTGTGTGGTGAGGAGACAGTGGATGAAGGGTCCACCGTAAGTTTCACCTGCAAAGTGGTTGCCTTTCCCAAACCCTCCCTCACCCTGTACAAGGACGGTGAACAGATCATCGACAATTCTCGTATAAATATAGAGCCGGGCGAGGCCGGAGAGTATTCACTCGTTATCCGGAAAGTCACGAAAAAAGACGAAGCTTCATACCGGTGTAGGGCGGAAAACGACGAAGGTTCGTCCTCGAGTACAATATATATAGCGGTCAAAGGTATCATATTTATTTAGTTTAGATACTTCGTGTGGTGCTTCAGTCAGCCATCTTTTTTTTCTAATCACAAGCTTGATGGCAGCGTTATATGATCATCGTCTCAGGTATGCTTTGATTTTGCTTCGTAGTGTTTGCATGAAGTTTATTTTTCGGTTATCTGCCTTTTTCTGTGGATCATCTACCATTTTATGTGGATCGTTTGCCTTTTTAAGTGAATCATCTGCCTTTAAAAAAAGATTTGCTTTAATAAATATCATTTGGTTTTAACAATATTCTATGAAATATATGAAAACATATACATTTGCCTTATAACATATACATTTAACTGTAAATTTCCTGGGGTCATTCCACGCATTATTGCTGTGCGGTTCACAATTAATACCACTATGAATTCCTTATTGCGCAATTTGGTTAAGTTTAGAATCCAATCCATTGCAAAAATCCAAGAGATCACATAGTGAATTTTATACATGAGCGAAGTTTTCCTCAAGTCTTTTATAGTCCTTTCTGTACCCGTAACGGCTTTTTATATGACCAGTAGAGGAGCTTGTTTTATCCGACCAGCGTGGGAGCATGAAATTTCGAAACCCTGCATAATTCTATTCTCTTTTCTCTATATTATCGTAACGTACCGAATCCCTGATAAACGTTTCTTTATCAAGCACACTTTATGTATGTTGAATCCCGAAACACTTTTTAAGCACTCAGTGTGATTTTAGTTTTCGGAAAGAGGTATCTCAACAATATCTAAAATACTATGTGAATTGCTTTAATGTTATAGAACACATACATATATTAGGTCTGAATGATAATTGATAATCATGAATAGACAAAAAAAAACCAAAAAACAAAAAAAAAAAAAAACCCAAAAAATTGAGTTAAGGAGGCATGTGATAGATTTCTGGGACAGCACTGTAGACAAAAACCAAATTCCTCCAGGACACACAATGCAGTGGAGTATCAGGGCAACTTAGACGTAGAATCTGGAAGCACAGGAATCGAACAGGACGCCAGTGTTTATAGATCGTCACCTAGGAATGAATACACATTAACATTCTTTTTATTCAACCATTGCAGAGACGTTCCGATTATTTCACGTTTAATAACCCTTTGAATATCCAACCACTGTAGGAAGTCCTGCAACCTTGATAACACGTATTCAACCAAACCACTATAGGGACATGAATGCTAGACATCATGAGAGAATTTCTTTATCCTACCACTACAGGAAAGTTAAGTCCCAAAGCTTTGATAACTTTCGACCTGTAGGGACCTGAAAATCCCTAAATCCCGAAAATCCTTTTGTTCGCCTACAATAAGAACGTTCCTCAGCCCCCTGATATCCTGGCAGCTCATTCTATACTTGAATCTATTTGGGATGTTAAGTTCTAAAATCATGACCTTCGTTTCTGTATCCAACCAACACACTACAAAACAATCAATATCGCCAAACGTTCGCGACAAATGTTCTCACATTACAATCAATCTTTTAGACACAAAGACATGCGGTCGTTCACTGCATTCCTTATATATTTAGGTATCGTACATCATCTTGTACTAGGCATGCAAGATAATTATTGTGTATCCAAATAAAGAAATGAATCTCGGACAACAAGCAGACATGCCCAGAATTAATTTCCTCCATTCAACCGGAAGAGGAGCGTAATGATGAAACAGATTTAATGGTCACGGAAATGTTTGTAACGATTGGCTCTGTTAATTTCCCGACTGAGGTATAGGCTAGATTTGGAATAATCAGGAATGGACATTATTCTAGACAATTGGTCACGTGATTGTGATTCCAATCGCAACATGGTTCAATACACTAGATGATAAGGATATAGAAAAACTCTCCAATTATCTAATAGATGGACACCAAATATCTAAACAGGTGGGCAATCAATGGTAAAAATCATTGTAAGTCAAGGCAAGGTCTGTTACTGTAAAACAATTATTAGTGTAAAGAGAGAATTTAGAGTCTGGTACTTCCAGGAAATATCAATGTTAAAGAACAAAAGCGAACAATTGATAAAACAGAATAAAAACAACTAGTAAGAACTGACGAGTTTGGTACCCTGGTAAAAACAATTGAATTACCTCTTTTTTGGGGGAAAGCTAGTATTTAATATTTCGACAAAACATTTAGGAAAGGTCAATACGGACAATCAGTAACTTCTTGGAAACTTTGACAAATGTCAATATACACCAGAAATCAATGGTTCGGATAAATTCATGACTGTCAGTCTAAACGAAGGATGATTTATGTACTTCCGGAAAATTCTCAGATAACTCCGAAATGCCAATATAGACAGGAAATGACTCTGATTCCTCCTGACATGTCAATTTAGACAGGAAATGTGTCTGATTCCTCCTGACATGTCAATATAGACAGGAAATGTGTCTGATTCCTCCTGACATGTCAATGTAGACAGAAAATATTTCTGATGCCTCCGGAAATGTCAATATAGACAGGAAATGTGTCTGATTACTCCTGCAATGCCAATGTAGACAGGAAATGTGTCTGATGCCTCCTGACATGCCAATGTAGACAGGAAATGTGTCTGATTCCTCCTGACATGTCAATATAGACAGGAAATGTGTCTGATTCCTCCTGGCATGTCAATATAGACAGGAAATGTGTCTGATGCCTCCTGGCATGTCAATATAGACAGGAAATGTGTCTGATTCCTCCTGACATGTCAATGTAGACAGAAAATGTGTCTGATGCCTCCTGCAATGTCAATGTAGACAGAAAATGTTTCTGATTCCTCCTGACATGTCAATGTAGACAGAAAATGTGTCTGATGCCTCATGACATGTCAATATAGACAGAAAATGTGTCTGATTCCTCCTGGCATGTCAATATAGACAGGAAATGTGTCTGATGCCTCCTGGCATGTCAATATACACAGGAAATGTGTCTGATTCCTCCTGACATGTCAATGTAGATAGGAAATGTGTCTGATGCCTCCTGAAATGTCAATGTAGACAGAAAATGTGTCTGATGCCTCCTGAAATGTCAATGTAGACAGAAAATGTTTCTGATGCCTCCTGAAATGTCAATGTAGACAGGAAATGTGTCTGATGCCTCCTGCAATGTCAATGTAGACAGAAAATGTTTCTGATTCCTCCTGCAATGCCAATGTAGACAGGAAATGTGTCTGATGCCTCCTGCAATGCCAATGTAGACAGGAAATGTGTCTGATGCCTCCTGACATGTCAATGTAGACAGAAAATGTTTCTGATGCCTCCTGAAATGTCAATGTAGACAGGAAATGTGTCTGAGTCTCCTGACATGTCAATATACACAGGAAATGTGTCTGATGCCTCCTGAAATGTCAATATAGACAGGAAATGTGTCTGATGCCTCCTGGCATGTCAATAGAGACAGGAAATGTGTCTGATTACTCCTGCAATGCCAATATAGACAGGAAATGTGTCTGATGCCTCCTGAAATGTCAATATAGACAGGAAATGTGTCTGATTCCTCCTGGCATGTCAATATAGACAGGAAATTTGTCTGATGCCTCCTGGCATGTCAATATAGACAGGAAATGTGTCTGATTCCTCCTGACATGTCAATGTAGACAGAAAATGTTTCTGATTCCTCCTGCAATGCCAATGTAGACAGGAAATGTGTCTGATGCCTCCTGCAATGCCAATGTAGACAGGAAATGTGTCTGATGCCTCCTGACATGTCAATGTAGACAGAAAATGTTTCTGATGCCTCCTGAAATGTCAATATAGGCAGGAAATGTGTCTGAGTCTCCTGACATGTCAATATACACAGGAAATGTGTCTGAGTCTCCTGACATGTCAATAGAGACAGAAAATGTTTCTGATGCCTCCTGAAATGTCAATATAGACAGGAAATGTGTCTGATGCCTCCTGGCATGTCAATAGAGACAGGAAATGTGTCTGATTACTCCTGCAATGCCAATATAGACAGGAAATGTGTCTGATGCCTCCTGAAATGTCAATATAGACAGGAAATGTGTCTGATTCCTCCTGGCATGTCAATATAGACAGGAAATGTGTCTGAGTCTCCTGACATGTCAATGTAGACAGGAAATGTGTCTGATGCCTCCTGAAATGTCAATGTAGACAGGAAATGTGTCTGATGCCTCCTGAAATGTCAATGTAGACAGGAAATGTGTCTGATTCCTCCTGAAATGTCAATATAGACAGGAAATGTGTCTGATTCCTCCTGACATGTCAATGTAGACAGGAAATGTGTCTGATTCCTCCTGACATGTCAATGTAGACAGGAAATGTGTCTGATTACTCCTGCAATGCCAATGTAGACAGGAAATGTGTCTGAGTCTCCTGACATGTCAATGTAGACAGGAAATGTGTCTGATTCCTCCGGAAATGTCAATATAGACAGGAAATGTGTCTGATTCCTCCTGACATGTCAATGTAGACAGAAAATGTGTCTGATGTCCCGGAAATGTCAATATAGACAGGAAATGTGTCTGATTACTCCTGCAATGCCAATGTAGACAGGAAATGTGTCTGATTCCTCCTGACATGTCAATGTAGACAGGAAATGTGTCTGATTCCTCCTGACATGTCAATGTAGACAGAAAATATTTCTGATGCCTCCGGAAATGTCAATATAGACAGGAAATGTGTCTGATTACTCCTGCAATGCCAATGTAGACAGGAAATGTGTCTGATTCCTCCGGAAATGTCAATATAGACTGGAAATGTGTCTGATTCCTCCTGACATGTCAATGTAGACAGGAAATGTGTCTGATTCCTCCTGACATGTCAATGTAGACAGAAAATATTTCTGATGCCTCCGGAAATGTCAATATAGACAGGAAATGTGTCTGATTACTCCTGCAATGCCAATGTAGACAGGAAATGTGTCTGATGCCTCCTGACATGCCAATGTAGACAGGAAATGTGTCTGATTCTTATGCTACCTGAAATGTACATATGATTAAGCAACATCTCTGATGCCACCAAAAACATTCGATGTAGACAGGCTACCACTCTGATGTCACCAAAAACATTCGATGTAGACAGGCTACCACTCTGATGTCACCAAAAACATTCGATGTAGACAGGCTACCACTCTGATGTCAACGAAAACATTCGATGTAGACAGGCTACCACTCTGATGTCACCAAAAACATTCGATGTAGACAGGCTACCACTCTGATGTCACCAAAAACATTCGATGTAGACAGGCTACCACTCTGATGTCAACGAAAACATTCGATGTAGACAGGCTACCACTCTGATGTCAACGAAAACATTCGATGTAGACAGGCTACCACTCTGATGTCAACGAAAACATTCGATGTAGACAGGCTACCACTCTGATGTCAACGAAAACATTCGATGTAGACAGGCTACCACTCTGATGTCAACGAAAAACATTCGATGTAGACAGGCTACCACTCTGATGTCAACGAAAACATTCGATGTAGACAGGCTACCACTCTGTAGATGTAGACAGGCTACCACTCTGATGTCAACGAAAACATTCGATGTAGACAGGCTACCACTCTGATGTCAACGAAAACATTCGATGTAGACAGGCTACCACTCTGATGTCAACGAAAACATCAGTGATTTGGATAATAAGGGAAAGTCAAGATAGAAACGAAATTATTTTTCCAATTTATCAATATCATTGTACGTATGGGATACATTAAATATCATTAGAAATGGTTTTATAATTCTCATCTAGACAAAGACACGTTTGGGGATTATCAGGAATAGCAAGCCTGTTTCGATATGTTACATCTATACCGACAATGAGAGTCTGTATATAAACAGAAACCAGATTGGACCCCATGGAAATCTATAACAACATATCATTTTCACCAAATTATTCTTATGTGTTAATCGTTACAAGTTAACGACTGTAAAGACATTGATTGATTTATTAACACGAGATTGTCGCCTATTTTACTGTAGAAACATTAGTGACGTCACTACCCTACATCTCAAAAGCAGACACCAGTCTCACCTAGACGCTTTAGTCTGCAGCGACCGGTCCTGTTCACCTCAAACATTTATAGTAGCTCTGCTAGTTAAACACGTCACTCACACATAGAACACTGGCAACTACAATTGATCATAGCGACGGCTGGATACCGTCCGATGTTATTGGGAACTAAATCTTGTACAATGAACGTGCTCACGAGAAGAGATCTTCGTAAAAGGTTAGTGCCTGAAGACATTGTGGTCTGTTTGAATAATTCCCATACATAGATATGAATTGTATTATTGGTTTGTGTAGGCTATAATGCCAGACAATACTAAGTATATCAATGTCTTTTTTTCAGTAATTTTGATAAAGATAATTATAACAACAGTTCAATAATCTGTTATCCTATCATATGATTTTGATATGTATTGGGTCCTGGACCTGTTGACGACGAAGAAACATTACTGTACTGTATTCATTTTGGGAAACGTTTCCGAAGGGTATTTCATGCCATGGAATTTATCTATCTGTTTAGCAATCATCACCACTACTATATACAGATCGTCAAACAGATCCATATAAGATAACTTAACATCCAGAAACATTAAACCTGTAGTCATACCAACATGACAGCAACAGATGGTATGCAGTACCGTTGTGCCTGTTAATAGCGAGTATTTAGGAACAGCACAGTGGCAGTCAGAATCACGTGTTCTGGTGTTAATGACTTCTAGAACACATTTAATACAGAAACATTTAAATATCAAAATATATCATTTTAAATTACAATACATATTTTTGTCACAAGGAAGTGCAATCTGGAGCTTACAAATAGGCATGAAACAGAGGACCACTGGTTTATTTACTTTGATTGGAAAAAATTCGGATCGACGGCTATATTAGCTCAGATCTCTAAATAATTATCTTGTAATCCGGGTTACCATCTGTTTTCAATGAGTGGGAGTCAAAGTTAGGATTCCAAATGTCTTATGAAGCCTATCATACGAAACATCGATACACAACTACATGTACCGGCCACACACACATACTCATGCATTCCACAACATTCTTGTAGTAATACGTGGCGTTATCTCATACATTATCTAAACAGACAATTTAAAAATATACAAATCATATACAATAATGTTGTGTTACGCTTACGATGTTTCTAGATCTAAAATGAGACATTTTGAAATTGGAATGCGACGTCTATTGAGATGACAGTATATATATTTTTGAAGTAGTTTGCCTGGCACAGATGATTATTTGGTTAAGGTTTTGGTTAAATGCCGACACCTGAATTTACAATTCCGGTTTATGTATGATACGGGTTGTTGAAGTCTATGGGGAAGTTTTAGGGTCGCCATCACTGTATTTTCCCTGTAATAAGGAGTTAAGGTCTTACTTACTTAGTTTGACCAAGGTATATATGGAAGGTGTCGCTAATAAAGTGAAAGCCTCTCACCTCCTAAACTTTATTTTGTTCTCTTTCCAACTATTTAGAGTTATCGATAGATCGATTTCCCTTTAGCATTTTATTAGTCTAAGTTAGCATTGTATTGGTCCGAGTAAGCATTAGATTAGTGTTTTGAGTTAGCATTATATAAGTTTTGAGTTGGCATTATAAGGGTTTTGAGTTAGCATTATATGGCTTTTGAATTAGCATTATAAGGGTTTTGAATTAGCATTACATTGGTTCTGAGTTAGCATTATATAAGTTTTGAGTTATCATTATATAAGTTTTGAGTTAGCATTATATAAGTTTTGAGTTAGCATTATGTAGGTTTTGAGTTAGCATAATATAAGTTTTGAGTTAGCATAATATAAGTTTTGAAATAGCATAATATAAGTTTTGAGTTAGCATAATATAAGTTTTGAGTTAGCATTATATAAGTTTTGAGTTATCATTATATAAGTTTTGAGTTATCATTATATAAGTTTTGAGTTTGCATTATATAAGTTTTGAGTTAGCATAATATAAGTTTTGAGTTAGCATTATGTAGGTTTTGAGTTAGCATAATATAAGTTTTGAGTTAGCATTATGTAGGTTTTGAGTTAGCATAATATAAGTTTTGAGTTAGCATTATGTAGGTTTTAAATCAGCATTATATAGGGTTTATTGAGTATTGTATAGGGTTTGAGGTATCATTATATCGGGTTTGGTTTAGTATTGTATTTGTTTTGAGTTAGCACTATGTTTGTTTTGAGTTAGCATTAAGTTTGTTTTGAGTTAGCATTATATTTGTTTTGAGTTAGCACTATATAAGTTTTGAATTAGCACTATATTTGTTTTGAGTTAGCAATATGTTTGTTTTGAGTTAGCACTATATAAGTTTTGAATTAGCATTATATAAGTTTTGAATTAGCACTATATTTGTTTTGAGTTAGCAATATGTTTGTTTTGAGTTAGCACTATATAAGTAATTAGATTATTAGCATTATATAAGTTTTGAGTTAGCACTATATTTGTTTTGAGTTAGCAATATGTTTGTTTTGAGTTAGCACTATATAAGTTTTGAATTAGCATTATATTTGTTTTGAGTTAGCACTATATAAGTTTTGAATTAGCATTATATAAGTTTTGAGTTAGCACTATATTTGTTTTGAGTTAGCAATATGTTTGTTTTGAGTTAGCACTATATAAGTATTGAATTAGCATTATATAAGTTTTGAGTTAGCACTATGTTTGTTTTGAGTTAGCACTATATTTGTTTTGAGTTAGCATCATATTTGTTTTGAGTTAGCACTATGTTTGTTTTGAGTTAGCACTATATTTGTTCTGAGTTAGCATTATATAAATTTTGAGTTAGCAGTAAGATTTTGATAACATGTCAGTATCATTTCTTATTGCATTTCACGTTTTAGTATTCGAATGTGTCTCTTGAAAATACCTCGTGTCAGTGCAAAATGAAGCAGAGCGGTATTGATATATTTTCTCGTTGTAACTTGGCAACTTATTAAACGGTTTGCGACAAATGGATTGGAATTAAGTAGTAGACACTGTAGTGTTATCTGTGTAAACGCTGTTATTATTAAGCATCATCTGTTCGGTGTACGAAGGTACTTAAATGACACTGGGATATCTGTAGCTGAAGCGGTAGATTAGGGCCGCTAGCTGTGGGAAGCTTTTGTCAGTGTAGGCGTAGTGTCAAGGGTCCCCACGGGCCTCGTTTGTGAGTGACCTACATGAACTGTGATGTTCCAGGAAATGTAGAACCTGGAGATATCACTTGTGTAAATATGCTGTTAGCACTTTATAGGAAACGTGGGCGAAATTAAGGGAATGTCTGAAGGCTGTAGGAAATTATCCGTTGTGGACTATTAATCTTTATTCTTTGTTTAAAATAATTTAGAAATATGCTATAGTATACAAAAAGATAATACAATAACCTTTAGCTTAAGTAGTGCGTGTTCCTTTAAAATCAGTTCCAGGGTTCTCCCAGGGACTCTTACATTTATGAATTGTAAGAGACGGGGGTCTCACATCATTTGTAAAATAGAGTAAACCTTCATTAATTTTTAGGGTCATTTGCCATTTTAAGGAGTCAAAATGTAGGTTTTTGAGGGTCAAGGAAAACCCTGCATTTCCGATCATCATTTCATTGCTTTGCATTAGATACACAAGTACTACAGTGCATGCAGATTTGACGTATGACTAGGATGAATATATACTAAGAAAAAAAATCACATTTAATGATGATGAATTTGAGGTGCATTAATGGAATTCAGTATATAGATACTAAGATCCATTAAATTATTACATATATTAAAAACAAAATAAAAACCATTTTTAAACCTTGACAAAAGACTGAGTTAAATATATGATCGGTATGCAACAGAGCTTAAAACCCCCTTAAACCCAACCCCTCCTCCTCCTTCACGTTTTACGGCCTGTGAGATTACATAGCGATTAACTTTTTTGTAAGTGAAGAATTTTCAAGCCTTTGATCGATGCTGGTAGCTGCGCTTTTGTCAGCAAAATACAACAGAGATGCATCACGTGCAAACACGATATTCTAGACACACTAAAGTAAAAAAAAAAAGTCTATTTTTAAAATTGTTTGTTCTAAAATAAGATTAACGACATGTCTACAGAAGCATAATAGAAAAAAATAATCGCGTAAAACCAGAGCAAAGATAAAACAGGGAAAGTCAACACCCGGCGACCATTAAACATATATAATAATCAAGTGACTGGTTCCGGAATGTTAAGCGTCGTTGCCTTATTAACGACAATCAATCAACGTTTTGAAATGAGAACAAAGTTCAAAAGAAGGAAGCTTCTGGCATACAAACGAGTGTAAGACTTAGCACCTTTATGTACAAAGTATTGCATCGTAAATGGAAACAAACCCTCTAACACAGGAAGTCATTTCCTTATTATCCCATTTATTGCTTTGACGTTGGTTATCTACGAAAGAGGAATGTTTAAAAAATCTGTGTAACATCCGCTGTCTTACTAGTCTGCTAATAGGATGAACAACAAAGCAACAATGAAATAGTATTATTACAAATTTAGTAAATTAGTTTTGATATAATTTATATGAATTCACATTACCGTCACTATCAGATGGCTTATAATTCTGTGATCGATATATAACTTTGTTACAACTTCTAAATAACGATTTGGCGATATCAATGTTTCCCTAACTCTTAAAAACTTTATTTCAGGTTATCTATCGATTGAAAAGTCGGGAGAATGTTTGCCTAGCAAATATGAATTCTGTGTCACCCTGCATATTTTATGTTCCTTTTTCGTCACCGTTAAGACGACATAGTAAAATATATAGCAATTGCTTTTCGACGCGCATGCAACATGCAACCTTGTTTTGTTCATTTTCATGGTCATGCACATTTCCAATTTCTTCATTTGTTGTGAGGGATGAAAACTATGGATAAAATAAAAGGTTTGTACATCATAAAAAATGACAGGTAAAAAAACCAAACAAATAATGCGTCCTGTCAAATCAGTGTGGACGTCATGGACGTTTTCATATACAATAGCCTGCCGCAAATAAAACGGTTCTATGCATTTGAATTACTGAACGTCTCAAGGGTTGCTTTTGAAATAGATGACGTGAACTCTCTGTCTCTTTTAGTTTAACATGAATTTGAGTCATCAAAATGACCAGACATGTAACCTGCGTCTGAAGTATAATGAATTTCAACTGTCTTAAAATGGACATCAATCGCTGTCATAGAAAATAACTTTGTCACATTGCGGTGTATTTAAATAGAAGAAACCAAGAAATTCGATTCTGTGGATGTCTGTATTTTATATAAATCAATCCATTGTGTCTGTCAAGTAGAAAACGGAACGAATTCGGAAAAATATGTGCCGACATGGATGGCCTATCTATAAATACACATATCTGTACTGGAGTAACAACAGGACTCTCCCATTAGCTGAAACGCTGTGGTAAACCTATCTGTATAAACAATTAGAAACCAGTCACAGATAACGTATTTCCTAGCTACTTAGTGTTTATTGTTGTCTGTCTTTCTAATAACGATATGACTAGCTATATACAGAGCCTCTAATACGTAATAACATGTTTTAATAGCATCCTCTTGGTAGAATGTCTCCATTTCTGAAGAAGAAAATTATCTGCAGCAATTTGCTTACATTAACACACATATAGAAAGAGAGTTGATCAGAATCAATGTGTGCCATTAAACAATGTACAGTAATTATCGGGATTATCTTGGTTAGTGTTTGATCAATTTTACTTTTTCATTCCGATTTTTGTTGTTTCTACAATCATGCTTGCATCTTACTGTAAAGTTTTTTTTCTGTCATGGTTCATTTTTATGGTTTAAACAAAAGTTGGAAGTGTATATTTCATGAAAATTTTTAAATTTTGTTTTTACTCCGTTTACTTTATTTTAAATGTATCTTTTTTCGCTATTTCATTTTACCTGGAAAGGAGTGAAAACCGAATCCTTCAAAATTACATTTTTTACAGTACCTGTAATGACCTAGCTAAAGTCAGTTTACAGTACCAAGTATTACTTAGCTAAAGTCAGTTTACCGTACCAAGTATTACTTAGCTAAAGTCATTTTTACGGTACCAAATATTACTAAGCCAAAGTCAGTTTACAGTACCAAGTTTTACTTAACTAAAGTCAGTTTACAGTACCAAGTATTACTTAGCTAAAGTCAGTTTACAGTACCAAGTATTACTTAGCTGAAGTCAGTTTACAGTACCAAGTATTACTTAGCTAACGTCAGTATACAGTGCCAAGTATTACTTAGCTAAAGTCGTTTTACGGTGTCAAGTATTACTCAGCTAAAGTCAGTTTACAGTACCAAGTATTACTTAGCTAAAGTCAGTTTACAGTACCAAGTATTACTTAGCCAAAGTCAGTTTACAGTACCAAGTTTTACTTAACTAAAGTCAGTTTACAGTACCAAGTATTACTTAGCTAAAGTCAGTTTACAGTACCAAGTATTACTTAGCCAAAGTCAGTTTACAGTACCAAGTATTACGCAGCTAAAGTCAGTTTACAGTACCAAGTATTACTAAGCTAAAGTCACTTTACAGTACCAAATATTACTTAGCTAAACTCAGTTTACAGTACCAAGTATTAAAATAACTCATTTCTGAAAATAATTTGGACAAGAGCTTTTCTTGTGGCTTTAGTCCAGTCTGTTTAACTTCTTAGCTTTGACGTTTTTCCTTTCGTTCTTCATCTCGCATTGATATTTTGGCCTATTTCTGTTGTCTGTAGTTACCATCCGAGGACAGAATATATTGTTTCTCGTTGATTAAGATTGTATAGTAGTTCACATCTCGCTCTTTGCGCCAAATCGATGCAGAGCGATGGCTACACGATCTTCAAATACTTATTCATATACAATACGTAGACCTGGTCTTATTCACCAAGAAGATTGCCACAGTGTTTTCTTCATAACCTAACACGAACAGACGTACAAAAGCTTTCGTGTGAGACCTAATTAATCGTTTGGTGCGAGGTTGTCGTTGAGACATAGGTCAAACTGTATTCAGTTTCAGTGTTTCTCGCCAAGTCACAAATCAACGAGACAGTCAGAATCGGAATACAGTTACAGCTGTAGAGATATAGAGATTTAAGTTATAGTATATACCATATATTGGGTGATGGAGAAATAGAAGCATAGTCTTACAGTAAAAAACTGAGAAAATACCATTAATTGTGATGAAAACTGAGAAAATACCATTAATGGTTATGCAAAAGAAAAAAAGACCATTAATTGTGATTAAAACTGAGAAAATACCATATACCATTAATTGTGATGAAAACAAAGAAATACCAACATATTGAAATAATCCTAATCCAAACACAAATTAAATTAAACTAGAGTAAAATATGCACAAGTGAACGATGAACACATAGACTCCTAAAAAAATACAAGGAGACCAGGTGTTGCGGAAAGGTAAGCATGTTCTGCTTCCTCGATGATCCCTGTCGTGTAAATAGTGGTCAATCCAAGTAAGGTATGTCATGCTTCCAGATGTAAACAATTGACATGCAATAATGTTTGTGTTATAATTCTACGGCGATTTGAACAAGATAATGCAATACACTGGTAGTTCCCTGATAGCCATTAGGATCTGTGACTGGGATATTACGGGTGATCATGTTCTACCTTCGTTTGTATTTTGGTTTCGGTTACTACTTCTATTTTGAACTAGAATTTGAATCTTGGTTTGATTAAGATTGATATTGCAGACACTATAAAAACGAGCTACAACAATCACAATCAGTTATTCTTCTCGCTGTCCTTGTAGTTTTTCCTAGTCCACAGTTTGTATTTGTAGTGTCAGTTCGTTGATATCATGTCATATTTTTATCGTCACATATCGATAATATGATCTTTTCTTGCATTTCAAGTATGATTTTACAACAAAAAGCAATTGTCGACACTTGGGATGGAAACGAGTCGCTTTGAACACGACGACTATCATTTAATTGCATTGCATTCATGAAAGTCTTAAATAACGGCACTGCTATAGGAATAATTGAAGCTCAGTCGTGTGAAATAGTTTTAACTGTTGCATTCAATATCAAGTGTAATTTCAAAATTGTATCTTCAGCGTATAAAGATTAGATTGCATTTGTCGTACAAAAACTACTAAAGAGAAATCTAAAGCCAACATGAGAATTGTTTCAAACTGAAAGCACATTAGTGGCTAAATTTCCGGGGAAAATGACAGAGTTATTTCCTTCTGTTTTTCCCAGTCTGGAAATTTTACCTGAAAACTGATTGGCTGCCTAAAACGCAACTCTTCAGACACCCGTCTTTTCTTTTGTCACTTCTCATTTTTTTCCTTCTATGTCCTGTAATTTTTTTTTACAATACAATAGGATATTGTATAGACGCAGACATTAAATTGCCTCTATATCCATACCATTACTGGTATACAGTATAAAATACATAGTATATTAGGTTATATCTCCGGGGACTGATTTATAACTGGCTAAGTAATTAAATTTTATTTCCCGATTTTTCCAATAATTATCTAAATTAATTTCAAATTCTACTACGATTTTGGATTTAATAACCGCCTCAGGCAGGTCATTCCAAATATCGATTATTCTAAATGTAAAGGAGCATTTTTTGAACATCCATCTTGCAACGTTGCTTTTTAATTTTTTTTTAATTGCTTCTTGTTCTGTATCTCTACTTTCTATTTATTACATTTTCTTAGTCGGTAAACAATTATTTTACCGAAAATTGCAGGAAATACAATTCTCTCCATTGAACTTAATTTGACATACGTCACGTGAGTGAAATATATTTAAAATTGCTTTGACGAAAAGATCTGTTTGCTGATATATGAAACACATTAATAATCAAGAGAACTTTTCTAACCCCTGTATGTGTGATTTTTTGTAATAGATTAAGAAATAAAGAAAAGGTAAGCGTCTATGATCATTTCACGTATTTTGTCTCACAGCTGTCGCGTTACGTTTACTAGTCGACGTGTAGACGGATGGTTATCGATTACTTGTAAATTTAACATTGTTTCTTACATTTATGTTCTTTTAAGCCTGTTCTGGAGCACTAATTACCATTGACTAAGTACTAAAGAGCGTGACTGTGCCTACAACATAGTTTAGGTCTAGCGTAAATAAAACAGTCCGAACTAATGGCGTATTCTAATTCTAACCGTGTATAATTTATAAACATCCTACGTCAATACTGCGTGTCAAACTGAAGGAATCTATAACCGGCTGATTGATTTATATTTTCACTATATTAAATATTGAATAGACGGATAAAACTGCACACTTTGTTATGTTAGCTATATAAATATATATATCAATGTTTGATATTATACACAAACCGTTTAGCACAACAGAAGGCAGTAGTGTATTTATTTTCAATTGTCAAAAAAACCATCATAAGTTCAGTGGATAACGTTTCTCGCTGTTAAGCGTCTTGAAGAAAATGATTGCTGATACACTAAAATAAGAGTAGGAACAACGTCATTTTGAATCTTTCCTCCTTCTTCCTTCATATAACATGTAACCCTTTGTGTGTAGCAAACTTTAAGATGAAGCTAATATTAGAATGTCTCCAGCATCGTGGTGACAAAACAGGAAACAGTTTTTGTGTATTTACTATGTATCTCAACTTTGCGTTCACAACGACAAGAATATTAGACGATCCGCATGTTTGATTACCATTCGATCGATAACTTGAAATTATTATTGCACTTTGTTTATCAGGAAATTTTATGGTTGTCATGACGATCTCACTGAGAAATAATCTTTGTTTTCGTTCTCCGATGGGAAGTTGACATGTCTGTCTATATACATGATGGATCCGCTGTTAACGTCGTTCTCATTTGGGAACAAGACGTTATTTAAAGGGATTTAACAAGATTTATTTGACGGGTTTCATAGATGAAGCGAAAAATGTCTTCTTAAACATCTTGTCTTATCATAGTTTTTATTCTAACTTAATGGATCTACACATAAGTGTTTCTTGTAATTGTTCACAAATGTCTTCTCGTTTAAAAATCAAACTGAAATTTTCGCTTTAATCAATACAATGTAATGATGATTACCTCGCATCCACTTCTCCCAAGTGAATCGTTAGGTATACCATATTTTAAAGAGGTACTGAAGGATCCCGCTTTCGCATTTATTTTTGAAATTTTCATCACACATTTGTATCACTTAATATTATTAAAACTTGGCTGCTCGCATTTATTTTTGAAATTTTTATCACACATTTGTATCACTTAATATTATTAAAACTTGGCTGCTCGGGAGGTGGCACCAGATCTAGGCTACATAACACCATCTGTCGTCAGTAGTTCTGGAGTCTGATGTCAATATAACATCTCTGTTGCCGTATCAAATATAAAAAAATGTCTTTGTCAAACATGCCTTTGCATCGTCATATTCGTCGTGGTTTTTCATATCTTGAATAAATTTCCTTTCCGATCCAGACTCTAATTATTTTTCTGATTGGCGTCAGCTTTTAACGTTTATTAGACAATGCGGGTACTGAACGTAGTGCTTGTGACAGGAGACACGTGACCTATTTATAAACGAGTTGGATAACAGAGAGAACTTTTATACCAATCACAAGTATAAAAATCCTGCTTGTGTACTTGATAAATATAAGATGTCACGAGAGTCTCCATTACATTATGGGATTTAAGAACAGTTTTAAAAAGTTCCATATTAGCGTGCAGCGATGAATCTAAAATTAATAAAAATAGAAGAACGTGACGATTTTCATTAATATGATCAAATGAAAATACTTAAAGAGCCATTCATATCACATGCATAATTATCAAATTATTAAAAAGTATGTAAAAATTATCACAGAGTATGTAGCATGTGTTCAGGAAATGATTACCGGGAAAAACGCCCAGCTTCATCTTATGTCCATTTCAGTATTGCTGTGGTATGCCGATAGCCTGCCGAAAGCATGCCTATTACTATACATTGTACAACAGCGTATATGTATGGACATATGTATGTATTGGTGGAGAATGCCCATTATTATAGAAGCACACTACCGACATCATTAGAATTAAACCACAACGTATGTCTACTTCGGTATGGGTGAAACATGCCCATTATTAGATATGTATGGACGATTGAAGTGACAAAGAAGCACACTACCGACATCATAAGAATTGAACCACAACGTATGTCTACTTCGGTATGGGTGAAACATGCCCATTATTATGTATATATATATGGACGATTGAAGTGACACAGAAGCACACTACCGACACCGTTAGAATGGAACCACCATTAGAATTGAACCACAACGTATGTCTACTTCGGTATGGGTGAAACATGCCCATTATTATATATGTATGGACGATTGAAGTGACACAGAAGCACACTACCGACACCGTTAGAATTGAACTAGTAAAAACGCCATTGATTTTATTTTCAAACTGTCGTGAAAAGTGAAAACTTGAGTTTAACATCTCGTAGGTACCTTACTAACTAATACACGTAAGTGTTATTCGTCATTGTTTACGATCCATGCCATTTCTTTCCGTTCTGTTTTAAAGCGTGTTTGTTTAATTGAATTGTCTTCTTTTCGAATACCGTTATCGCCTTTTTGTAACATTTGTGCATTTTTTATGTTCTTGTGCTATTATTCCATCTTGTACGTATGTGTACTTTTCGTCAAAGGAAAAGGCATGCTACATACCAGTTTTAATATTTATGAAGTTTTGCTTGAGAATCTAATTCTTGCTGTTTTTATCCTTATGTAATTGCTCTTCCATGTATCGATTGGAGAACACAGGTAATAATGATTAAACAAAGCGATAAACTGTATTATGTTTCTAAAATAGCATTAAATAGCATGTAAGTATATAGACTTAAGGTGATCTTTTTTCGTGTATAAAACGAAAATGTAAATATGAAGTTGTATATTGGTGTGTAGTTAGATTCACTATAAAGGCTGTGCAAGTAATTTATGTCACTTAGAGATCGTGTCTATCCATTAATGATACATTGTGCCGTTAACTCGAGTCTTGTATTATCTGACAAATATAGCATGTTCGAGTAGTCTTAACTCAGTGACACATGAATATAACTCTCATCATATCATGAAAGATTTAGAAATAATAATTACTGACACTGAAACTTCAGAAAATATTTTACATATTTTCCATCGTGCTTGTTTTCCAGCCAAATCCCGCGGTTCTAAAAAGTCTTCTAATCGCGCAGCCCACAAGCGCTCCATGTTTCCACCAATCACAGAGAAGGTTGCGGAGGAGGAAGCGGAAGCAGAGGAGACAAAACGCTCTCCGGAGTCCCCTCTCACGCACTTGTACTACGGACTAACATGGAAAAATCGCGAATGGCCAGAGTTTCTGGGGAGCTGGGCGTTCGTAAATGGCATGAACTCAAAAGGTATGTCATGTTCTCTTACAAATTAAACATTACAAGTAGAAGTTGCATGTTAGGTTTCGAAGTTACAGAAGTATTCAGATAATTTAACTGCATTCAACTGTTCGACAACTTTAGACATCATAGGTATTTTAGAATCATTTTGCTAAGAAATATTAGTATAATAGTGTATAACATAGTATAATCGTTCTCGATTCTCCATTGTTTACAATCACTTTCGTTCTCTGCACCCCTGTGATGGCAAAATTGAAGGCACGCGTTCAGTAATTTCATTGATTTCAGGAGGGGAAAAACCTGACCAAACACAGGCTGATACGCTCCTTTTGAAGATTTCAAAGGAGCGACAGCCAACTTCAAAGCCATTAGAATTTACCTTTTTGCGATTCGTTTGATGTAAATCACATGATCAAACTAATCTCCTGGTCCCTTCCAAAAGATGTCGTACATGGGATCTTCAATTTTGTAATGACATGTTCTAGAGGTACAGAGAGTGAAAGTGATTGTAACGCTTTTAGTATCGAGGATGAGCCAAAGTCAGTAATATTGTATATGAAATGAAGAAATAATTTCAAATCACAGTTAAATTGTGTTAGATAGTAATACACAGTGTCGCCAACCACTGTCTAATATCTGGTCACAGCCCTTCAGAATCAAGGGCAACAGGATCCTTCAAAGTGTCATCAAGGACAAAAAAATATAATCTTGTATAGATAATGCTATATTTGAATGTTATTTAGATAATATTAGATCCAAAGACCAAATTGGATTTATTTATTTATTCATTAAACATATCACGTGATTCAAGGAATTTTCGTACATTTGACATGTCATTATATTGTCAATCAGTGAGTTGGCGACACCAACTACAACATCCGGAGATAAGACAATATGATTATGTTTGCAAATACAATTCCACTAACGACGTAAATATGAACTAATGAATTAATTTATTTGGTTTTTCTTTTTCCTTCTAGACAGTGATCTTGGTATGAAGAAATAGCGTGTAGTTTGTAGGTAGCTTTGTTAACATACAGTTATAATAATCGGGATGTTTGCATTGTTCTGTTAATGCGAGCTTCGACTGACCACCATCATATCATTATATTTGTGACGTCATACATGTACTCGCAACAATGTTGCAGCTGCGACTGTCATTTGTCGAAATGTACACAAATGTCGCGCTTTGCCATTTTCGACAATATTGCTTTCGCAATAGATGTTTCGACACAATATCCAAGGTATACTTGCTCGGCTGACGATGATGTTAATATCTTTAACACTTGTCTGCTTCTTAAAGATTATTCCGAACGTCCATGTTTTGACAATCGTATCTTTAACAGAAGTCAACGTAACCATCAAGTTACAGGTACATATTTTCGGAATATCTATTGCAACTGGTTGTTGAAAAAAAGACAAAAATGCATTGTTTTCTCTCCATCAATGCTTTTTTCACGAGGGCTAGTGAATTAGTTGAAGGGGAATAACTCCTTTCTTATTCAGATTCCGTGCTTTGCTCTATTCTAACGGTAGATGATATTTCTAAATCTACATTACTGTATAAAGCCGCATGTGGTTGTCACATTTAACTGCTATTTATTCATACGTAACTAATGTTCTGCTGAATAAATATTTCTGAAACGAAATGTTTATTTATTCTTCCGTTTGTTATAATGCTGTGCACGCCGTTTGTTACGTTTTATACTTATAATTAAAAGTTATACTTACATTGTATACTGTTAACGTAAACTTCGAGGGGTCCCTGCAGTTATAAGTATAACATGTGCATGTTTCCGGTATGTGGTTTTATTTATCAAAACACACAATCGCTGTAAACTTATTCAATAAATCTTGTTGGTTAAAGTATCTGAATGTGACAAGAGCATTTACTTCTTCTAGAGTCGAAGAACACATTTTTTCATAATTGATAAAATTTCTTTTTCTTTTGCCAGCAATCCCTCGTTTTAATGACAAATATGCTCCTTTAATTTATCTTTTAAATAAATATTGCCATGAGTCTTGTTTATACAGATCTAAAGTCTTCCTTTTGACTACATCACCAAGTGTAAGGAGGCAATCTGGCTTCTGTTACTAAAAAGGAATTTATCGTTGATATTTTGTTTTTTTTAGATTTCGACGGGATAAGTGATAGTTTCGATGATTGTACAGATGAAGATGACGTGTTCCTTTCTGATGATTCCTTGAATGATGCGGATATCGATTTCGATACTGAAACGGATAGTACATCCCAACCTGAGAGTGATGGTTACTATGGAAATGACCTCCGTTACAATAATGACCTCCCCGAAAGTTTAAATGGGGGAATCACAATACCTAATCTGGTGTTTGAAAATAAAAATCTTGTTCGAAGTAAGGGACATGCTGATCTGTCATGCTTTACTTCAACGCGGCCTTTAACGTTTACCAAGGATGAAAATGCTAACAAGAAAATACTTTCGAAGGACGATACTCATGTGTGTAATAATATATCTGCATCATCGCCTCCAGAATCTACCAATACATCAAAATCCGAACCGGAAACAAATTCTTCAAAGGGAGGTGACTCTTGTGATAGAACGCCAGAAACTGAAATTACATCCAATGCTTTAGGAATAGACTGGTCAGAAATGTGTTTGTTGTTTTCAGGTTCTGCGTCAGTAGCTTTGTTTATGGACGTTGCTCCACATCTTTATGTTTTCTCTATAATTATTGGCCAGCTATTTTACATATTCATACGATTTTTGTTAAAAATGGAATGATTATCTTCTTCGGAATTGTATAAACGAACTCTGCTAAATAGACATCAATTTTGGTATACTATGCAATACAGTGAGATACAATGTAGATGACTTGTAGTAAAGTTCGAAATCACACTAAACAAATCAAACATGTTTACATTACTCTATTAACTGTTTTACACCCTTTAACAAAACACATACCATAGTTTCATTCATTGTAAAATTGGATATATATGTAGTTTAAAGGTGTAAGTAAGTTTGAGAAAATCGCCTGTTTTCTGCCTGGTGTCATACGTAGACAGTAGGAAATTGATATTTCGTCGGTTTTGTTAAACAAATGGATGCTTAAGGACCAAGTTGAACTCCTTCGTTGCGAAATATAATTTCCAAACATTGATAATTTGTGCATATGTACCTACAGCAGAATGCCGTATATCCGAACTGCCTAGGGAACACATATTGTTTCAATGGTCCAATGGATATATCATTGCTTCAGTAGCGCAGTATGAAAACTTATAAAGTTATGGCGAGTCGGTATGGTGCCCGAAACTATCACGATTTATATTTGTGTGAGAATAATAAAATAGATAATGATAATTAAAATCATAGAACATGTTAAACTTGATCTAGTCGAAGCACTTTGAATATTCACATGTTAAGCCGGCGCTTCTGATCAGCCAATTTGATTTAGGACGGTGTTTCATGTATTCAAACTGTCGCCTATTATTAGTTTTTATGCTCCTTTCGTGCGAATCTGGGCGAAGTGACTGGTACAGCGTTCAACCCTACTTCGTTGTGTTCAAATATGGCGGTTTCAGTTCATACAAAATTATAAGAATGATTATTTTATAGAGCTTTTTCAAAGTTCTGAATATTTTTATTGTGCTTTATGAAGAGGAAAGGGACACAACTGTTATAGTCATGATAATTACTATAACTACCAGCAAGATGAAAAGAAATTGAAAGTTCGGATATGTGGCATTGGGATATGTGGCATTTGGATATGTGGCATTCCGATATGTGGTATTCCGATATGTGGCATTCGGATATGTTCCAATATGAGAATTTAAAAAAAAAACGGTTCGATTTCCTGTTGAAATCCCAATGGAAAAGACTTGATACTGCAAGAGTTACAATCAATTTCGCTCTCTCGCTCTCTGCACCATTGGAACATGTCATAGCAAAATTAAAGGTACAATCGAAATATTTCATGCGTTCCAGGAGAGGAAAACTTAACAATCACAGGCTGATACGCTGATTTTGAGGATTACAAAGGTGCGACACCCAACTCCAAAGCCATCACAATAAACAGTTATACGACTTAGAGATTCGTTTGGAGTATCGGGGATGACTGACATTCGCATTCAATATCGTTAAAAGAAATTGAATGACAAATTGATTTAAGCGCATATTATGAACAGTATCGTAATCCTGTAGAACCAGGAGCGATGTTTTCCTCATTAATCACACTATCAAAACTGGAATTAAGGCAAGATGCGTCAGACCTTTGCCGTTCTTATTGTTTTTGAAAGGCATGAGGGAAGTTCGAACTTTGCAACGCATTGGCATAAATGCATTAGTTATAAGTGTGGAGGGTAGTCGTAATGATATCTTTTAATTATGTAAGTACTAAACAATAACACTATGTACACTGAATAAGACAGGGATAGAGGGCTGATATATTGCATTGATAAGCGACCTGTTCTCTTATGCAATGGCAGATACAAGTATTACGAGTATCTGCAGCATTTTAATAACAGTATTAACATAATTTTACAAAGATTTTGACCTGTCGCAGTATGTTGTCTTTTCAGGGTGCTTAAATTCTTGAATCATGAATTATAAAATGTTTTGTTTTCGTTAGATTCTTTTATATGGAATTAATGCTATTCTCTTTAACTGACTAAGTTATATCTAAATATTAAAGGAATAATGCACGTGTAAAACATATCCAATTATGATCACGACACCAATTTATATTTTCTACAGAAACATACAAAAATCAAAAATCATATTAAAGAAATGATCAATTCCATTTTTTGTGTTAAAGACTAAAGAATGGTATGCCTATTGCTTCTGCTAGGATTATAGCGAACAATTCTGTGTGTTTCGTCATATATGTCTAAACGTTGAACAATCAATAAAAAAAAGTGTCGTTAATTTACATATGACATTTTTCTGTAGAAATGTTTGATGGAGATGTGAAGCCTTATCTGTTGAACTGATTTTTTGTTTCTACTTGATAACAATGACATGCCGTTTGATTCAAATTTCATCCATTTTGTTCTAACCGATAACACGAAAAATTATCATGAATTCAGTCACGTGACAGTACGTGAACCGAGGTTATTAAATTATTTTTTTCAAGTCTTGAAACATTCGATAAGGATGTCAGACAAAAGAGCTAGAAAAAGAAATAATCCAAAGTATGTCTCATTCTATGATATATTTATAGGTAGATATTTATTATAAAACTTGTATATACGTAAATGTATATTGATAGAGGATTTGTTTTGTATATATTAGTAATAGTTACTGTAATATATAATCTATTTATGAAGTATTGGTAAAAACAACAGAAAGTTAAAGTGTGAAAAGCAATAAGAAAAAACTCAGGTATAAGTGTTGATGGTTGATAATTGGTAGTGATGAATTAAATCGCAATGAAAACACAATTTGTTTGTTATTTGTTTAATTATCGTGTATTCAATATAAAAGTACATCCATACATCACATCGTCCAATTCATTTATAGATAAATCAAAACGTTAACAAGCTAGAGGAGTATAATAGCATTATCTTTCGCACAGTGCTTTTAAATCACAGGATACGCAAAAGTCTTAACAAGCAAAAGTAATTTTATAGCTGTATCATCTACAACTATGTCTAATTTTATAGTGTCAACAAACAAGAATAAATAATACATAGTTAGGTTCTCACCTTATAACGGCTAACCTAACTGTTTATATCATGACTTGAACAAACCAATGTAGATTTATATTCTCATTACATAACCTCACAGTTTATATTCCAGTATGAATAAACTAGAGAAGATTTATATTCTTAACACCTAACGACTAACCTCATAATTTATATCACAGTATGAACAAACCAGAGTAGATTTACATCAACATCCTGACTACGTAAGACAGCTAAAATTCGCAACAATAACAAAAAGAAATGGTGTATACAATATACCACAAGTTATACAAAGATATAATACATCTAGAAAACATCTAGAAAACATCTAAAGCCCTTTGATATTTTTTGTATTACTGGACGACCAAATTTAGATTTAATATTTTTACTTGAAACTTCATGCAGTGATGACCATCACCAGTATCGATTATGCGTGTCGAGGCCGCTTAGTCAAAGAAAATTACTAAAGAAATATGTTCAAAGAAATCACACTGATAGTTTCAGCTGTAAAGCACATTATTTCGCCTTTAACGTGAATAGCCATTTCTATTTGTAAAATCATTTTATCTTTAACCCAATGATGGTGATCGAATTCGCTTTTCGAAAAAGCTAATTGCTATGCAGGTCAGGCGAACGCATGGCTAAGTTTATGTAAATTCAGTATTCAGATTTGTTTAATAACATTAAAGAATAAAACAAGTATTGTTCTTTTCTTGTACAATCTTAATATTGACAGGAATTGATAAGACAACGATATGAGTTCTTCTTTTTAATATAAATTTGCCAGAAATAGTGAACTAGTCATTCATGTCAACAAAAGCAGTAATTCAGGTAATAAATGGATAAATGTATACGTTATTAACAGAAACAGTAGGAATAACCCGAAATATACGTACAGTTTCTTGAAAAATAAACTAGTGTAAGTAACCATTTATATCTGTGCCAACATATAACACTTTTCATTAGTGTTTATTCCCATGTCCATACCAGCAAGCACTCGCACAATTTCAAACTGTCAGTAATTTTTACAACATACGGTTCGTCATTAGTATTGTCAGAATAATGCATTGAACAAAACATTGTTAATAAATTAGTGTATCAAAGTCAAACCCAAAAATACGGATCACGAGTTCCAGAAATTTCCACTCTTTGGCATTAATTTAAAAATTTAGGCATCATCTATGTTGTACTTTCACACCTTGAGGAGTTGGCCATGATCTACTGAGAAGAAACGAACACAACCATTCCGGGGCTGTCCATAGAAATCGGTAGAGTGTGTTGGCATCCCATCCTACCACGTAACGGGCCTTAGGGAAGCGAGCAGTCAGCGCATGCGTATAAGCTTCAATCACCTCGTTCAGATTTGAAGACATATTGCCATCGAAATCCAGACTCGTCGTTACTAAGAAAAGCAAACAGAATATTGAATGTCACAGCATTTGAATTCAGTTTCCTTGCTATTATTGTATTGATCTCTAAATTCATATTTCAAATCTTTGAGCAGAAAACTCAACCCCTAGCAGCTACTCCTTCACCCAATGCCAAGACTTATTTCTAGATTCTGACATCAATGGATGTTCTTAGTAGCCTCCTAGATTTCAAAAATAGGTCATTAGTATCACTGAGTCCTAGAAGAAAAAAACAGCTGTATGATAGTTTTTTATTCTAAATTATGTAAAAACTTTTCATTTGTATATCTTTTGTACAATCTTTGCGACCAGGGATGCTAGATGAACGAATTCAAACCACTTTTTTTATTTAGCCGATCCAGAAGTTTCATTTTCTCTCTAAACAGTTTTTTATGGTTCTACAATCGTCAACACAACATTGTTCAATTAAAATTGTATTGAACAAGAATCAGTCATATGAACCAGTTAGTTGCATATGAAAATGTATAAGCATGTACTATATTTTGTAAACACGAATTTTGTTTGATAATGTGTCAGTATATTAACATTGATACTCCTATGACTTAGAAAAGGAAGTATTGATAATTGCATCACTTCAAAAGTTAAGTTCAAATTTTGGGAATATTTTGATATACAAGTCCTCATTTTTGTCTCTATTTAGATCTACACCCGTCAGTTGATACAGTAATGATACTCACATCTTCGAACAAATTCTTCTCCGTAATATGCCATTCTCTCCGGATCAAGTGCCCGATAACATTTCCATATGTTTTCTATAATACCCTCTCCGGAACAGAAATTAGTTTTGTAACCACTTGGTTCAATTATATGGACGGAGACACCCGATTTCCAAAGTTCTGTCCTGAACGTATTATTACGAGTTAGAAAGAGCCATTTCAAGGCAAAACGTTCAAAAAAACAACATCAAATTCAAATAAAATAAAACTTGAAACAAATTGGTAATTTATAAAGTACGATAGAATTCAACCAAAGTAATTTTCGTAGTGAGCTATTTTACCTCAAAGTATCAGCAAAACCCTCCGCGGCGTATTTAGAACAAACATACGGTGCACCGCCTATAGCCACTCTACCCGACACGCTTGTTGTGTTGACAATTCGACCTTTCTCCTTCCTGATCAAATTCAGGAATATCCTCGTCACTTCGACGGTTCCGTATAAGTTGACAGCCATCACAGATTTATATTCTTCGATGTTTAACCAATCGGCGGCAACGTAACAACTCTGCCCGAATACACCAGCATTGTTAACAAGGCCCCATAGACCTGTAACAATCACGTGTAAAATAAGCGAGAGTTTATGTATGTAATTGCTTAAACATTTCTATTTACATTTACAAAACACATCAGGGTTGTAAGAATGACAGTGTTTTTTCGCTATTAATACAGTATGCTTCATGTTTCAGGATTAAGTGTTTGACAAAATATAAGACCATGTACAACAATGACAGAAACAATGGTATACTCAATACACTAATTTCAAATTTTTGAATTAATTGAATTGCTCTAGCAAAAATAAATACTGGAATAAAACAGTTTTAAGCTGGCATATTCAGGAGTATTCTCCCTTACCTTTAACAATTCCACAACATCAACTCATTATGTCTGTCTTATGATTTCTTATTTCTTTGCGGTACATTACAATCTCTCATCAATATTGTTAAGTTTCAGAAACGTCAGCAGGCACGTCCAAAATTAAATTAACATATTTTCTACATTTTTTTTCTTCATTGGCATCTAAATACTCATATGTCCTTAATAGAGTTAATTTGGTGGTCAAAAGTTATCACTGTCAATTGTTTGTTTTCAGATTGCTTGAAGCGCTGTAATTGAAATTTACCACTATTACCTGAGTTCGATTCCTCTATGGGACTTAAAAGGAGACAGCTGTATTGAAAAACCCTGTATCCAACCTGGGTTTTATATTTTCTTATATTTGGAAATGTAATTGATTTTTGGGAGTTCTATTAACCATAGGTAAAACGCAGAACCGTCGACTACCATCAAATTAAGCAAGTTAATCTTACCTTTGTGTCGGGGAAGTCTGTTCTTCACCTCCTCGTAAGCCTTAGTGATACTTTCGTTATTGGTAACATCGAGGTCGATGGTGACAACTCTGTTAGATGTTGCTTTTCTCAGATCCTCGCTTCCCTTTTTTGTAAGACAGCCGGCAAATACGTTCATACCGAGGTTGTCTAGTTTTTTTGCTAGTAGGTTACCGAAGCCAGAGTCACACCCTGTTATCATGATATAAAGATCATCTTTCTTCGCGATTTTAAATCGGCGAAATTGCCTTTTAACGAGCGCATAGCACGTCATAAAGAGAAGAGAATAGCTGAAGAGTGTGAGAGCCTCCATTTTAATCCTGTAATAAAACCAATAAAATCTTTTCAATACAAATGTGCAATTTAATCAAATTAGGACAAAGAAAAACGATTTACCCTGCAACAGAAATACAATGCCAGTAAGATCATGCGCTATGTAAGGTGTTCCACTGATATGATGGTATTTTCTTGGTTCTTTTATTTCATTCTCCAATGATAGATTAAAAATGAAACTCCCAAATGCGTTTGTTTTGTATTAAGATTATTATCATATTTAGTTCAGAGAGATTTTTACACTAACGATATTGATTTTTTACAATGACAGAAATTTTGAATGGTGTAATTCAAAAGTACAAGTATAGAAATCCACTGTCTAATGCATATTTTAAAATACCGTAAGGCGACCAACAATTCGATTTTCTTTCACCTGTCATTTATTTTTATAAAATTGCAACAATGGCGGTTTTTCGTGAGTTTGTTATACACAAATAGACCAAAAGATGACGTCAATGCTTTTGGAGAGCCGCATAGTCGACGACCGCGGGTATTTGATAGTTTAAAGTCTGTATGCTAATTTTCTGAGTACTGAGACGTTTATCAGTTTATTGTGATAATGATATTATGTTGTACACATTTTAAGTTTTTCTTATTGAAAATGTATACACTGAACATACACCTAGTTCACTATTTCATTGTAATCTTCAGTATTTTTATTGTCCAAACATTTATTGAATTGAATCTGGATATTCAACAATTTTCCCAATGAAAACAATCATTTCACTTAAAGAAAATGTTGCAAACTAAAATAGTAAACAAAATATCCAAGAGATTCTTTTTACATGTCAAAGAATAATCAACATGTCCCTTGCACAAGCTTATAAGGAAACTACAGTCGATATACAATAGATGTACAATTTATAAAGGGGCCAAAGAAATATCAAAATTCTCTGTCAGGGACAGAATAATAAGCAACTGCGTTTCAGTAATAAAAAGAATCGAATTTCTAGCACAGAACGCAGACAAAAAATTGTGCCGTCGCCATTGGTAACACCATTGCCACCATTGGAAGACAGAACATGTTTCTCTATGGCGAGCCTCATTTGAGGAAATATATTATCGGATTATTATAGTGCAATGTATTTAAGATAACATTGTTCAAGACGACAAGGGCAACGATTTAGATTTTTTTAATCAACGGCTACAACTATATTCGTCCTTTAACTAATATAAACAGGTAACAGCACTTACCTGTATCTCTAGATGTAGCAGACGCACATTTGTAAATAACTCCCTAAAAAATCTGGAAATCCTGCATGAGAGGGTGAAAACCAGGACGGGTACAACAAGGGTAAATACTTTGCACTGATTATTATTCAATAAACTCCCCCTCCATGTTTTTATCATACAAAAAGCACAGATGTTATTTATGTCAATTTTCATAGCAAGCAAACTTGTTTGCAGTTTTTATTACGTGGTGTTTGATTTTTTTCTTATTGTCCTAATTGCGCCTCTGTTTCATTTTGACCTTTACACTCTCTGTTATCAGATCGTCTCTCCTATCAACAATCTGATTTATCGACGCTTTCAAATAAAAGGGAGATAACAAAGGTAGTATTACATTCTCATATGGCAATAAATGACTCGCCACATCATCGGTATTTGTTGTTTGCTTTATCATTTATTCATTTTCAATTTTTTGTTTGTTTGAGAAATTTGATGATTATTAAGCTAATTAAGTATCTGTTTATTTTCAGTTTTTTGAAAATGACATATGATAAAAATTAGCTGACCTTTTCATCCCATTACTTTGATATTTTAAATTACGTTTGGTAAACATCAACTGCAACGTGGTTTGATAGTATTAAAACATAATACGGGAAAATGGAATATCTGTCTTCCTGTTTACCATTTCTGTACCTCCGACGCAATTTACTTTCACTTCCATACTCTCATTGTTGTATTCCTGGTATTGTCTCTTGTTTTGGCTTTTATATTTTCATGTATTAAGAAATTGTGAGTGATCCGACCACAGTCCATATCCATGAGGAGGTGGGTATTTTCCCTTGGACAACAGATTGCTATTTTTATTTTTTGATGATTTTTAATGTCATATACCATCAGTAATGATATTTTAGGGGCAATATCATGTGACCACTTCCTTCTAAAATTCGATTTTTCAACTGATGCATTAATTAAGTCATTGGTTATCATGCATCACATCACAGAAGTCTTAGTACAGTCAAATATAAGATAAGCAATATCTACAAGCAAGGGACAATGGTTGCAACCAACAGTGGGATTAAATATCATAGAAACCGTCAATCTATACCGAATCTTAAAAAATACGCTTCCTTTCTTTTACCACGACCCCCTTCTGATGTTGATTTTCAATGTTAGATTTTTGTGCTTCCAAGTTTAAACATTTATACACTGTATGTGCCTGATATCCTCTCCTATCAACTAGTCTTCCAAATAGTCTTTTTCTTCCATTGTTCATTTCATCATTTGTTAAGATTTTTTTTCGATTTGTTCGTTACTGCTACATATTTTAAGTTCCATTTCCAATTTTATACCACGATCTGAATTTGGAACTGTATCGCCTAAATTCAATGACTTCCAGTATTGGGAATACTGCCAATCAAGGTATGTTACTGATGTGGGTAAAAGAAGTTATTTGAAGCAAATATCAAGGAGTCATGCTTTATGTAAAGAATTGTTGTAGAATCATATATTTTTTGTGGGTTTCCAAAGATTACACATTTTCCTTGGCACTGAATTTCGTTTTAAATCTTGTCTAAAAAATCTGCCAGTATATATAAAACGTTTAAATGTTTGTTTACTCGTTGAAATAAAAACTGAATACCAATACCAAGAAATTAAACAAAACTCAATTATTATAAGATATGCGGACATTTCGAAACCTGCTGATCTAATTATATCTTATATCTCAGAGCATTAGACTAAATCAATACATTTTAATATTCAATTATTTGTTGCACGAAGGAAAGGAACTTGCTTTTTTAGTACATCACAGTGGTATCTGTTTGCTTAAAGCTTTCACACTTTGGGGGAAAGACACGTATACGATGTAGTGATACGATTATCGCATGTCTTCTTAACGAAAAGTTTCTGTTATCTATTAGCTTTTCAAATTATGAAATGCGATACCATGTGTTTATATTTGTATTTGATAAGCGTCCTTGAGGTAAATCCGTACAAATGTTGTATCAAAAATTATCTTATCGGATCATGTACTTAGTGTTCTGCCGCGTAAAGATATCATAGGTACATGAAGCTCCGATAACAGTATGATAATATGTGTACCCATTTTGTGTCGTTTAAACTCTGCGAATTTTTATTTCACACTTAAGACGTGTTCATGTTGGATGGTCTGATTTACGGACGAAATATTTGCTGTTAAATGTACTATGCCTGTAAAGGCCGCCATTTCGTTTAAAATGCTGCAACATGCACTAGGTAATATGCGCGTGTGAAAAAGTCAGTATATGCAAAGCTCACTAAAGTTCGGAAGTTATTCCATAAATTCATCGACTACTTTTTCCTTAAGTAGCAAGCTATTGTCGGAACTATCTATATGTAAATTTCTTATGTACTGAGGAGCAAACATTCGATAATTTATGGTACAGCATAGTTTTAAACAAGGACTCGGTTACGTCTGTGGGCTCATCTATGGCACTTTTTATCGACCCTTTGGCTATTATTAGGATACTTATAAAAATACAATTTTTAAGACAAATCTGTATTTTGAATAAACTAATATGTAAATATTTCTTAACGGTTAGCTTGTAATACTGTTACTTATAATAATAGTTATAGAAATAGATGAAATAACAGAAATGATACAACCTATGAAGGAATACATTAAAACGAAGAAATAGTAATCCATTTCCGTTTATTACACTGTACAATTATGTTTTCAGATAGGCAGAAAACAACATTATCAATGATAACAATTTGTATTCAAATGTTGAATACTGCCATTGCTATTGGCAGAGGTTTTGCAATCATCCGAGGTTAATAATGTCAGGAGATTGTACAAATCCGTGTATTTCCGAATTTAAGGGTTTCCTGCAATTACAAAACAAAATTTACAATGCTCATTCATACCGATTTTTCATTCACTTGTGATAATCTATTAAAACATTCACGACAAAAATATTAGTTAGCCGTTAAGCAATTATATAGTTAACGTTTAAATTCATTATGAACTGCTCGGTTGTCATCCAATTACAGAGAAAAGGAAATTGCATTTCACTCTAAAAATAACCATTGTCTGTGTAATTGAACACTTTATATTGTACAACAAGAAAACAGTTTTTTTTTCAAATATTCTAAGATCTCAAACGATGTGATCAACAGATGTTTTATTCGAATATTAGTGTGAGACTCATTACGAAGATTCCTATTATGCACTCCTAAAAATCGCTAGAACAAAACAGAAATATAGTGCTAGTTTCATAAATACGAAAATACGTTTGCAATTTATGAAAATAGTCTGAGATATTCTGAACTTACTGAGCTGTTAGAGAGGTGAAATAAAAACCTCGTGACTAGAATGCTTTCGTCCATTCGTCATATTCCTTTAACATATGCTTAATCGTTGATGACGTCACAGCGCAAATCACGTCACCAACGATTAAAACATCAAGGCAATCACAGCGCCACTAGGTATCTTTGCACTTTATTACACAATAAAATGTAAAACAGATCACCTGGTAGTTAATGCACTACACTATACTATATTACACTATATTGATGGTAATGAATTCGAAATATCCTTATTCGATTTTTTTTGCCAGTAACAGAAACGTAGTTTAAAACAAACAATATTATTCCAAACACATTATGATTTATAAGCTTCCAGCAATCGACCCTTACGTAAGGCTTTAGGTAGCGGCCAATTGAGAGTTCCCAACACCTTCGCGGCGAACCATTCGGGGGCGAAATGCAGAAGTCTTATGAACGTGTTACTGTCTTTGCCCACAATATATCGAGCCTCTGGATACTTGGATGTCAGAGCATGTTCATATGCGTCGACGACTTGGTACAGACGGTTAGAAAGCCATCTGTTGGATAGCATGTCCTTTGTTACTGAAAGATATCATAATAAGTAATTAGACATGTTATTGCTATCTGACTAAATGATACCAATTGTTATTAATTTTGAGGTACCAAATGTTTTTACAAACTGTTTTAAATTTGAGTTTATTTCCGATCTTCTTACTACAAAGAGAATATGTACTTTTCTGATCCAATAATTTTTTCTATTAATTTGATGTTATTTTCATTTCTGGCGTATTTCCTGAGATAGGCATATTCATGTAATTTCACGTAATATCGTATGTTTTATTATGGTTACTAATGTAAAAATTATCAACTGAAAAACAGTCCTAAAGAGCATTTATCACGAGCCTGGATTTGACTGTAATTACTTAATCTAAACTAAAAACGGGGAATTTTAAAGGTTCATATCTACTTCCCTACTGGCTCCAACCTCTCCCCCCCCCCCCCCCCCCCCCCCCCCCCAGTGGATCAGCTAATCATTTATACAAAGTCTCTTTCCAAAAATGATTAAGACCAAATACGGACAGTCTTGTCATTTTTACACAGGAAAGATTTTAAAGATTTCGCTCTATTTCCCATACTTGTCGTTACCCATCCAATCCCAATGACAGAGACACATTTTGCACAAAATTGATTCCTTTTCATCTAAGGATGATTTAGACCTAATTTGTACATAATATTTATATTCCTAAAGAATGAAACAGCAAGACATAATCCTGCCATTCCTGAAGAAGAAGAAGAAGTGTTCTAATCTCCCTATCTGGATATCTTGCATCGTAACAACACTCTAATCAAAATAATAATAATTCTCTGCATTTAATATGTAACAATTCAAAATCCTTTTTTAGCCCGAAAAACTATAATAACTTATCAATCTTTATATATACTTACAAAGATCTGGGTAATCCTTCCCGTAATACTCCTGAACATCCTCGTCTTGACGTTTAAAATAATCACGTAACTTTTCCTTCAGTTTTTCATTGTCAAAGATGCTGGTTTGATATCCACTAGGTTCAATAATACTCACGTTGATACCGGCTGAATAATATTCCTGTCTGCAAAAGATAAGATATTAATATATTAAAACTGTTGTAATGATATCTAATATATATTAACACACAGTTTCACGAAAACCAAAATCAACACACACCTTTAACAAGTATGCGTATAAAATTTATACTATATCATTCAAATTGATCCCTAATTATAAAATGTAATAACATGTATATTTTGAATACCAAGTTGCACATGATGTAATATGATTGACGATATCTAAAATTGTCTGGTATATGAATATTATAATTTTTATTTAGTCCTGGGGCTGCTGCATCTCCCAGCCTAGATATAAAATTTTCTTTCGATCATTTTTTATTTTCGCCAGTCGCCTCTTAGGCTTCACACTTGAGGCTTTTAGCATCACCGACGAGTTCTAGAGGGACGAAACAGCTGTAAGATGCAGTTTTATCTATTGTTTGGTTCAACAGTATCTAACACATAATTATCAAGTAGCGTCATTAATTTTTATATATTTTATCCCAAAGCCTTAATAATCAATGATTCATTAATGTTACCTTCTACATATTAGATTAAAAATAAAACAACTCAGATCATATCATATTTGCATTCACTTTTTCAATGGGTCCTTAAAGACATAATAGTGATCACAAAAACAACAAGACAACATCGACAAAATCTTTTCATAAAAAAGTCAGGAGCGATAAAATGACAAAAAATTAAAAGCGATAGAAATACATTTATATACATTGGGACACCTCAAAAAAGTACAAGGATAATAAGCGTTCGATTGAATTTACTCGCCATGTCAATTCCTAAAAATATTATCTTGTTATAAATCTGAAATTTTATTTTACAAATTGGCAAGATTTTACTTTGTCAAACTATAACCTGAGAGTATTCGAATACCCCTCCACTGCGAACTTCGAGCAGACATACGGCGCACCCATCGACGCAATTAATCTGCCACATATGCTCGACATGTTTACAATTCGACCCCTCTCTGCTCTCAGTAGTGGTAGAAACCTGTTTGTCACGCGAACCATTCCATACAGGTTTACATCCATCAAACGCTTGTAATCTTCGATAGGAATCCATTCTGATATCAAGAGGCCAACTGCGTCGTAAATACCGGCATTGTTAACTAGACCATGCAAACCTTAGAGAAATAACAAGGCATAAACTTGTATTACAAAATAAAACAATTATTTAAAAGTTATATTTTATAGAGCGTTTACTACAAAATGTCTTGTAAAGGTTTGATATTACGTCTAGTATATACTTTCTTTACTGTCAAAATTACTGTTTTTTTTAATTTTTGGTTTTTAAAATGCATTTATTCTCAATCTGAATACCTGAAATGTGTTCAAGTAATCAACGTTTTGTGTATGACTTACTTGAATCCCAAACTAAGTTAATGAATATAAATATATGGGTAGAGAAAGTGATATGCATGGATAAACAAGAACATTGTGTCATACTTATCGATATATTCGATATGTTAACACCTTCCACTTACAGATAAAAAGAGGCAGTCACTATCTTTCAACTGAAATTACAACAGTCTATATAATCACACATCACCAGTGTTTACCTTTTCCAAGTCCCACTATTTCCCCACGATTTCTACTATTGTATAGACATACCTTCTTCATTATTACCAATTATCGATATTTACAGTTGAATTGCACACGGCCGAAATTAACTTTTGGCGCTCTATGCAAGCTATGTTTGTGTGCTTTTTCAATAGTCCTCGAGACTGCAAGCGGTAGGCAGTGCTTGTGGAATTTTAGTTCACGAGGTTTGTTTTTACCTGCATGCCTTTCATTAAAATGGTGACACTGTTCAGGATACACACATGTACTTGACGTTATATTCAGGTTACCAGATAAATAACGATTTCATAGAAATAAATGGAATGACAAAGCTACTGCACCTCTCCAACTACTTTTTGAAATTTCCTTCGATCAATACGTGTTCTAGAAGTATGAAACAAATGAATTAGGCAATATAATTAAC